>NC_088384.1:91672348-91975378 GCF_037993035.2 Macaca fascicularis
CCACTAGGGCTTCCTGTAGCACCAAATGCCCAGTATTCTGTAGCTGCTGCAGGGAGATCACCAGGGTCCCTAGAGGCCTAGGGGAGTGGCATAGAACAAAAGAGTGACCCAAGGGAATGGCTCTAAGTCACCCCCAGCCCAACCTGCATCCCTGTCTCCCCAGGCTGACTCACCTAGGGCTGAATACACGGCTGCAGTTGACCACCTGCACAGACAGACACTCCCCAGCCAGTGGAGCCCCATAGTGGGGCCATCGGAACAGCTGGGGACAGGAGGAAGCTTGTGACACCCATGCTGTGCTGACCCCATACTCCAATCCAAAGCCTATTCTTGGCTGAGTGTGGTGGCTCACGCCTGTAATCCCAGCACCTTGGGAGGCCAAGACAGGCAGATCACTTGAGATCAGGAGTTCAAGGCCAGCCTGGCCAACATGGTGAAACCCCGTCTCTACTAAAAATACAAAAATTAGCCAGGCGTGGTGGTACAAGTCTGTAATCCCAGTTACTCAGGAGGCTGAGGCAGGAGACTCGCTTCAACTTGGGAGATGAAGGTTCCAGTGCTCTGAGATTGTGCCATTGCACGACAGAGTGAGGCCCTGTCTCAAAAAGCAAACAAACAAACAAAAAACACCAAAAAAACCTATTCCTAACCCTCAGACAGGAGCCAATCCTCCAGACTTAGAGCTAACTTTAGGACTAATATCCCCAAACCTGGAAGGGATCCCTGCACATGGGTTTGAATCTGAGTGAGGGCTGATCTGGGGCTAACTAGTGAACAAGAATGAATTCCCTCAGTCTTGCAACTAATTTGTTCCAATCTGGGTCTGACCTCTCAGGCCTCAGACTGACCCCATCTCCCAAGACTATACTTCCCCAAACCCAGGAATGAGCCCCTGAACCCCAGGTTGGACTTGGATGGGATGGGAGACAGATCAGGAACCAACTGTACTGACCTCACCAATATCTGCTTCTTGACCACAGCGAATTTTTCTTGTTTTCTGGGTAAAACCTGCTCAGAACTGAAACTAGTCATTTATTAGTCCCTCCCCCCCCACACACAAAAATAATTTGTATTCCCCACCCTTGGCCCAGTGTCAAGTCGCTCCCGGATTCACCCTTAAAGAAAGGTAGACAATAGGAAGGAAAGAGGCGGCAGGTTGGAGATACCAGGGTGGGTAGAGAAAAGATACGGACTGTAGAGATGGGATGGCATTTGGTCAAGGGCCCAGGGAATGGAGGATCCATAGCCCCCGGTTTCAAATATCCTTAGAGCGCCCCTGCAAGCCTCACCTCGAAAGGTGAGCTTCACTTGTCGGTCATGGGTGCCGGACAGCCCTGTTAGTCGTTGCACGCATACCGTCAGAGCCATGGTCCCAGTGGCACTGGCACTTCCACTGCCCGTCTGCCCTTCTGCCCACCAGCCCGCCCACCTGAATCACCTCTGACTCACTGGAGTCACCCAGCAGGTTTAGCAATCCCTGCCCTTTAGTCAAACACACAGGGAGCAGGCCTGGGGGTCATGGGTGGAGAGGGAGGAGAGGAGCGAGAGATAGGGGTAAGGTCCTGGAGGTCAGTTCAGCCTTCCCTGCCTCCACCAGCTGCAAGCTGGCAGGACTGCCTCAGCCTCCATCCTGCATCCTCGGGGAGTGAGAGCTGTGATAGGGTGGGAGGGAGGCAAGGGGAGTGAACAGGACCCCAGTCTGTTCCCTGCCAGCCAATGAGGCCTCAATTGTTTTTTTTTGTTTTGTTTTGTTTTGTTTGTTTGTTTTGAGATGGGGTCTTGCTCTATCATCCAGGCTGGAGTGCAATGGCGCCATCTCAGCTCACTGCGACCTCTGACTCCTGGGTTCAAGCAATTCTCCTGTCTCAGACTCCGGGGTAGCTGGAATTACAGGTGTCCACCACCACAGCCGGCTAATTTTTTGTATTTTTAGTACAGACGGGGTTTTACCATGTTGGCCAGGCTGGTCTCGAACTCCTGACCTCAGGTAATCTGCCCGTCTCAGCCCCTCAAAGTGCTGGGATTACCGGCATGAGCCACCATGCCCGGCCTCTCCTCTTTTCTTTCTCTCTCTCTCTCTTTTTTACTTTCTTCTTCCTTTTTTCTTTCTTTCTTTCTTTTTTTTTTTTTTTTTATTTATCCTGAGATGAAGTCTCACTCTGTCACCCAGGCTGGAGTGCAGTGACGTGATCTTGGTTCACTGTAACCTCTGCCTTCCAGATTCAAGCAATAGTCCTGCCTCAGCCTCCCACGTAGCTGAGATTACAGGTGCCCGCTACCATGCCCAGCTAATTTTTTTTCAGACGGAGTCTCGCTCTGTTGCCTAGACTAGAGTGCAGTGGTGTGATCTCGGCTCACTGCCACCTCTGCATCCCGGGTTCAAGCGATTCTCCTGCCTCAGCCTCCCAAGTAGGTGGGACTACAGGCACATGCCACCACACCTGGCTAATTTTTTAATTTTTTTAGTAGAGACGGGGTTTCACCATATTGGCCAGACTGGTCTCAAACTCCTGACTTTGTGATCCACCTGCCTCGGCCTCCCAAAGTACTGGGATTACAGGCATGAGTCACTGCACCCGGGCTAATTTTTGTATTTTTAAGTAGAGACGGGGTGTCACCATGTTGGCCTGGCTGTTCTCGAATTCCTGACCTTCAGTGATCCGCCCGTCTCAGCCTCCCAAAGTGCTGGGATTACAGGAGTGAGCCACCGCACCCAGCCCCTTCCTTTCTTCTTCCTTTTTTAAGGCAGGGTCTGTCACTCAGTTACCCAGACTGAAGTGCAGTGGTGCAATCAAGGCTCACTGCAGCCTCAATCTCCCAGGCTCAGCCTCCCAAGTAGCTGGAACAACAGGCATGTGCCACCATGCTTGGCTAATTTTTGTATTTTTTGTAGTGATGGGGTTTTGCCATGTTGCTCAAGCTGGTCTCAAATTCCTGGCCTCAAGTGATCCTCCCATCTCGGACTCCCAAAATGCTGGGATTACAGACGTGAGCCACCACACCTGGCCTCATGTTGTTTCTTGTTCATCTTCCTGTTCTCAGTGCCCAGATCAGGGTTTGGCACATGGTAGGCCCTTAAAACACTGAACAAATGGATGAATTAATAAATTAATCCCTTAGCCCTCAGAAGTAGTGCTGTAGGCATTCAACACATTTATTGAATTAAAAAGTGATTAAATGTGTGTTCCTAGCTTGCAACAAAATAGTCATTCAGCTGGAAGCCAGGTGTCCTTAACTTGGGGTCCTAGGATCCTAGTGGGACCATAGAATGGCTCCATGGAGGCTGCAAATCTTTGAAATTTTCTGCAAAATATTGGGCATGTGTACACTTTTGTGGACAAAGAGCTCATCGCTTAGGTTAATAACCCTAAAACAGATATACAATACTTTTGCTGAGTGAAGTCATGAATGTATCTTGAAATCTGAACCCATAATATGTGAAAGTATGTACTCACAGGAGTTCACAGCCAGGCCTTTTAATTCTATATATATATATAAATTTATATATATATGCATATATATAAATTTTTTTTTTCAGACAGGGTCTTGCTCTGTCACCCAGGCTGGAGTGCAGTGGCACAATTACAGCTCACTACAGCCTCAACTTCCCAGGCTTAAGTGATATTCCTGACTCAGCCTCCCTAGTAGCTGGGTCTACAGGCTCATGCAATCACACCACCTGGTTTTTTTAAGAGGTGGGGTCTCACTGTGTTGCCCAGGCTGGTCTCCTGGGCTCTAGCAATCCTCCTTCCTTGGCCTCCCCAAGTGCTGGGATTACAGACATGATCTACCATGTCCTGCACCTTCTATTTGCAGGACTTGTGCTATGGCACCCTGCAGGGCGTGCAGCCAGAGAGAGGAGAATCACATGTGTCTGTCTTCCAGTAACTTCATGACTCCAATAGCTAACACAGCCTAGAAAGACTGGAATTACCCGCAGAGCAGAAAAGGGTCAGGGCCCAGGAACTCAGAGGAGGGAGACCAGAGGTGCTTCCCTAAAAAAGGAATGTTTAAAATGGGTTTAGGCTCCTGGAAAGCGGAGCTTGCAGTGAGCCAAGATCGCGCCACTGCACTCCAACCTGGGCGACAGAGCGAGACACTGTCTCAAAAAAAAAAAAATTGGTTTAGGCTCAGCACGGTGGCTCATGCCTGTTGGGAGCTCAAGACAGGAGGATTTCTTGAGCCCAGGAGGTCAAGGCTGCAGTAAACTGTAATCATGCCACTCCACTCCAGCCTAGGCTATTAACAGAGCAAAACACTGTCTCAATTTAAAAAAAAAATTTAAAAGGAAAGAAAGTGGCCGGGCCTGGTGGCTCACTGCTGTAATCCCTGCACTTTGGGAGGCCAAGACAAGTGGATCACGAGGCCAAGACTTCAAGACACCCTGGCCAACATGGTGAAACCCCGTCTGTGCTAAAAATACAAAAATTAGCCAGGTATGATGGTGTGCACTTGTAATCTCAACTACTCAGGAGGCTGAGGTAGGAGAATCACTTGAACCCGGGAGGCGGCGGTTGCAGTGAGCCAAGATTGGGCCATTGTACTCCAGCCTGGGCCAACAGAGTGAGACTCCACCCCAAAAGAAAAGAAAATTTGCTTAGAGCAGTAGTCCCCAATCTTTTTTGGCACCAGTGACCACGGACCGGTTTCATGGAAGGCAATTTTCCCATGGACAGAGTCGGGGGTAGGGGCAGGGGGCGGAAAGGATGGTTTGGAGATGAAACTGTTCCACCTCAGATCATTAGGTGTTACATTCTCATAAGGAGCACACAACCTAAAACTCTCACATGCACAGTTACCAATAGGGCTCGTGCTCCTATGAGAATCTAATGCTGCTGCTGATCTGACAGGAGGCGGAGTTCAGGTGGTGATGCTCCATTACCCACCACTCACCTCCTGCTGTGCATCCTGGTTCTTAACAGGTCACGGACTGGTACCAGTCCATGGCCTGGGGGTTGGGGACCCGTGGCTCAAAGGACAGGAGCTGGGAGCAAAGACAGAAACCTAGGCAGTGGGAAGAAATGCTGCATGTTTTCTGGGCCCATGTAATGTGTTCAGTTTGGCCTGAATACAAGGAATGTATTGGGTGGCGGCAGAGGCAGCAGATAAGATTAGACAGTCAGAGGAGCTGGTTCTTACCGTGTGAGCTTGAGCCAGTCATGGTCTCTTCTTGTGCTTCAGCTTTTCCATCTCAGTACTGGGTTGGAAAGCCCTGTTCTGCCTATTTCTCCACTGTTGTTGTTTTGAGACAGAGTCTCATTCTGTCACCCAGGCTGGAGTGCAATGGTGTGATCTTGGCTCACTGCATCCTCCACCTCCCGGGTTCAAGTGATTCTCCTGCCTCAGCCTCCTGAATAGCTGGGATTAACAGGCGTACACCACCACGCCCGGCTAATTTTTTTATTTTTAGTAGAGATGGGGTTTCACCATGTTGGCCAGGCTGATCTTGAACTCCTGACCTCAGTTGATCAGCCCTTCTAGGCCTCCAAAGTGCTGGGATTACAGAAGTGAGTCACTGCACCTGGCCAATTGTTATGTATTCAAATGAGTTTGAGGGTCTAAAACATATCAGAAGAGGGACAGGCTGTTCTGTTTTTAAGAAAGGCCCAGATTAGACCTGAACCCTCAGATGCTGGGAGAAGGCTTCACCTCCTCCCAATCTTTTTTGTGTTTGTTTCTTGGTTTTGGTTTTTTTTTTTTTTTTTTTTTTTTTTTTGAGACGGAGTCTCGCTCTGTCACCCAGGCTGGAGTGCTGTGGCCGGATCTCACCTCACTGCAAGCTCCGCCTCCCGGGTTTACGCCATTCTCCTGCCTCAGCCTCCCGAGTAGTTGGGACTACAGGCGCCCACCACCTCGCCCGGCTAGTTTTTTGTATTTTTTAGTAGAGACGGGGTTTCACCGTGTTAGCCAGGCTGGTCTCGATCTCCTGACCTCGTGATCTGCCCGTCTCGGCCTCCCAAAGTGCTGGGATTACAGGCTTGAGCCACCGCGCCCGGCCTTGGTTTTGTTTTTTAAGACAGTGTCAGCCAGGCACAGTGGCTCACGCCTGTAATCCCAACACTTTGGGAGGCTGAGAAAGGCAGATCAAGAGGTCAGGGGATCTGGTCTCGATGGTGAAATCCCTTCTCTACTAAAAATACAAAAAATTAGCTGGGCGTGGTGGCGGGCGCCTGTGGTCCCAGCTACTCGGGAGGCTGAGGCAGGAGAATGGCGTGAACCTAGGAGATGGAGCTTGCAGTGAGCTGACATCGTGCCACTGCACTCCAGCCTGGGTGACAGAGCACGGCTCCGTCTCAAAAAAAAAAAAAAAAGACAGTGTCTTATTCTGTTGCCCAGGCTGGAGTATAGTGGTGCGATCTCACAGCTCACTGCAACATCCACTTCCTGGGTTCAACTAATTCCCTAACTCACCTTCCCCAGTAGCTGGGATTACAGGCGAGCGCCACCACACCTGGCTAATTTTTGTATTTTTAGTAGAGAGACGGGGTTTCACCATGTTGGCCAGGCTGGTCTTGAACTCCTGACCTTGTGAGACCACCTCAGCCTCCCAAAGTGCTGGGATTACAGGTATGAGCCACTGTGCCCAGCTCACCTCCCCCTTTTAACAGATAGTGACACTGAGACCCAAAGGAGTTAACAGACAGAAAACATGGCAGAGGGAGAGATGGGGTGGTATGAACCAGAATTTGTAGTTTGCAGTGCCTTCGCCTTCCTCTCCCTTCTTCCATGTGGGTTCTGTGGCACTTAATGAAGCAAGGTATTGATGTCTTCCCTCTGGAGCCTGGCATGGGCATCTCTCCTCTGGGCTGGAACATAGCTTAACAGATTGTCCCTGTGCCTCAACCCCTCAAAAACTGCCACTTCCAGTTCCACTGCCACATATTCTTGTTTTGTTTTGAGACGAAGTCTGGCTCTGTCACCCAGGCTGGAGTGCAGTGGTGCGATGCCAGCTCACGGTGACCTCCGCCTTCCGGGTTCAAGCAATTCTTCTGCCTCAGCCTCCCAAGTAGCTGGACGCCACCAGCCCAGCTAATTTTTGTATTTTTAGTAGACACGGGGTTTCACCATATTGGCCAGGCTGATCTCGAACTCTTGACCTCAAGTGATCCACTGCCTGGGTCTCACAAAGTGCTGGGAGTACAGGCCTGAGCCATAGCCATCACGCCCAGCCCCAGTTCCTAACATTCTAAGGAAGGTATGAGATGGCAGCAAGAGGACTGCACTGGAGGGCAGGATTTGCTAATGTGATGCGGTGTGTTATTCCCCTACCTGGACCTGTTTACCTAGCTGTGCAACTTGTGCACGATGCACTGCATTGTGTTTCAAAATGCATTGTTTTTTTTTTCTTTTCTTTTTTTGGTCTCACTCTCTGGCCCAGGCTGGAGTGCAGTGGCGCGGTCTCGGCTCACTGCAACCTCTGCCTTCTGGGATCAAGTGATTCTCCCGCCTCAGCCTCCCAAGTAGCTGGGACTACAGGCACGGGCCACCACAGGTGTCCACTACCACAGCCGGCTAATTTTTTGTATTTTTAGTAGAGATGGGGTTTCACCATGTTGGTCAGGTTGGTCTCAAACTCCTCACATCAGGTGATTCGCCCACCTCAACCTCTCAAAGTGCTGGGATTTCAGGTGTGAGCCACCAAGCCTGGCCCCAAAATGTGGTCTTTAATTAGGATCACAAATGTGGTTGTTAAAAATGCACACTCTGGCCAGGCACAGTGGCTCATATCTGTAATCCCAGCACTTTGGGAGGCCGAGATGGGCGGATCACCTGAGGTCAGGAGTTCAAGACCACCCTAGCCAACATAGTGCAACCCCGTGTCTACTAAAAATACAAAAAAAAAAAAAAAAAAGCCAGGCGTGGTGGCACATGACTGTAATCCCAACTATTTGGGAGGCTAAGGCAGGAGAATTGCTTGAACCCAGGAGGCAGAGCTTGCAGTGAGCTGAGGTCGTACCATTGTACTCCAACCTGGCCACAGAGCAAGACTCTGTCTAAAAAACAAACAAAAACAAAACAAAAAAGCATTCCTGGGTCAACTCAGAAATTCTGCAGTATCTGCAGTAGAATCACAAGGTTTGCCTGGGAAGCTGAATTTCTATAAGCTGCACTGATATTCTGTTACATAGCAAGAGTTTGGGGACCTCTAGTCTTCTGGCTGTGACCATCTGATTCCTCATTCTTTCCTCCATGGCTCAGGTGTGCAGCCTGAGTGTGGGTATGATGATTGGTGGGTGCTGAATTCTCAACCCACAGACCCCTGGGAAATATGGGTCTGGGGGAGGGACCCACAGATCCTGAATAAGCTCTCTGACCTGATGTCTAGGATGAGAGGAGGGGACTGAAGGGCTTGCAGAGCAAAGGGGACTAAGCATTTAGAAGTGCCCTAAGTGATGCCCTGCTCCTTCTTAACATTCATTATTTGCGAATATTTGAGCACCTACTACATGCTAGGCTTATCTAGGTGTTGGAGGATACAGTAGTGAATGAAAATCTGTGCCCGCGTTAAGTTTATGTTCTAGTGGACATGGTAGGCAATAAGGAAATAAATAAATGGGCCGGGCAAGGTGGCTCACATCTATAATCCCAGCACTTTGGGAGGCAGAAGTGAGTGGATCACTTGAGCTCAGGAGTTAAAGACCAGCCTAGGCAACATAGTGAGACCCCGTCTCTACAAAAAATACAAAAATTAGCTGGATGTGGTGGCAGGCCCCTGTAGTCCCAGCTACTCGGGAGGATTGCTTGAGCCCGGGAGATGGAGGTTGCAGTGAGCTGAGATCCTGCCACCGCACTCCAGCCTGGGCAACAGAGTGAGACCTCATCTCAAAAAAGAAAGATAGAAATGAAATATATAGCATGTTAGTGATACGTGCTGAGGAGAAAAACAAAACAGAGATGGGGGATAGAAACTGTTACTCGTTAAGTGCAATTTTAGATGGGGTTTTCTAGGAAGTGCTGTGACGTCATCGCTTGCTTTAAAAGCGGCCAGGCGCGGTGGCTGACTCCTGTAATCCCAGCACTTTGGGAGCCCCAGGCAGGCAGATCACCTGAGGTCAGGAGTTCGAGACCAGTCTGGCCAACATGGTAAAACGCTGTCTCTACAAAAATACAAAAATTAGCTGGGCATGATGGCGGGTGTCTGTAATCCCAGCTACTCAGGAGGCTGAGGCAGGAGAATCGCTTGAACCTGTGAGGCGGAGGTTGCACTGAGATGAGACTGCACTACTGCACTCCAGCCTGGGTGACAGACCAGGACTCTGTCTCAAAAAAAAAAAAAATAATAAAATAAAATAAAAAATAAGCCTGGGCGCGGTGGCTCATGCCTGTAATCCCAGGAGCCGAGAGGGGCGAGGCAGGCGGATCACCTGAGATCGGGAGTTCAAGACCAGCTTGACTAACATGGAGAAACCCCGTTTCTACTAAAAATACAAAATTAGCCAGGAGTGGTGGTGCATGCCTGTAATCCCAGCTACTCAGGAGGCTGAGGCAGGAGAATCGCTTGAACCCGGGAGGCGGAGGTTGCAGTGGACCAAGATCGTGCCATTGCACTCCAGCCTGGGCAACAGAGTGAGACTCCATCTCAAAAAAAAAAGAAAGAAAAGAGAAAGGAAGGAAGGAAAGAAAGAAACAGAGTGAGACTCCATCTCAAAAAAAAAAGAAAAAGAAAAGAAAGAGAAAGAAAGAAAAGAAAGAGAAAGAAAGAAAAGAGAAAGAAAGAAAGAAAGAAAAAGAAAGAAAGAAAGAAAGAAAGAAAGAAAGAAAGAAAGAAAGAAAGAAAGAAAGAGAAAGAATCTGTTTTTTTTTTTTTTTTTGAGACGGAGTCTCGCTCTGTCGCCCAGGCTGGAGTGCAGTGGCTTGATCTCAGCTCACTGCAAGCTCCGCCTCCCGGGTTCACGCCATTCTCCGGCCTCAGCCTCCCGAGTAGCTGGGACTACAGGCGCCCGCCACCTCGCCCGGCTAGTTTTTTGTATTTCTTAATAGAGACGGGGTTTCACCGTGTTAGCCAGGATGGTTTCGATCTCCTGACCTCGTGATCGGCCCGTCTCGGCCTCCCAAAGTGCTGGGATTACAGGCTTGAGCCACCGCGCCCGGCCAAGAATCTGTTATACACTGAGTGCCATTTTAGATGGGGTTTTCTGGGAAGTGCTGTGACATCATTGCTTTAAAAGAGGCCGGGCGCGGTGGCTGACGCCTGCACTCCCAGCGCTTTGGGAGGCCGAGGCAGGAGGATCGCTTGAGCTTGGGAGTTCGAAGTTACAATGAGCTATATCAAGCCACTGCACTCCAGCCTGGGCAATGAGAAAGACCCTGTCTCTTAACAACAACAACAAAGTCAGAAGGAGAGGCTGCCATGGCTACGGCTCCCGGTGACGTCACGGCCAGTTCCGTGACGCGCGGCCAGGGCGGCCCGTGGAGACCGAGGCTCCTCTGTGACGTCAGCAGCCGGCCGGGACACAGCGGGAGGGCAGGTGCGGCCGCGGGGCCTGCAGACTTCAAGCAGGGTCCGTGTGGTCCCCGCGGCGCGCAGCGGCTGAAGGAGGCCCCAGGGCCTTGGCGACCGCGGCGGCGGCTTTAGCGTCCGTGACTGGGCAGCAGGGGGTCAGGATGCGGCGAAGCTCCCGCCCGGGCTCGGCCTCGTCCTCGCGCAAGCACACGCCCAACTTTTTCAGCGAGAACAGCTCAGTGAGCATCACCTCGGAGGACAGCAACGGGCTCCGGTCAGCGGGGCCGGGGCCTGGGGACCCCGAGGGCAGAGGAGCCCGGGGCCCGAGCTGCGGTGAGCCCGCCTTGAGCGCGGGAGTGCCCGGAGGAACCACATGGGCAGGAAGCTCTCGGCAGAAGCCGGCGCCTCGGAGCCACAACTGGCAGACAGCCTGTGGCGCGGCAACCGTGAGGGGCGGGGCCTCGGGTGCGGGCGGGGTCGACCCCGGGTGAGCCGATGGAGGGGGCGGGGCCTAAAGGGTGGTGCCGGGCGGGAATGGGACTAAGATGATATCTGGGCACCTCCTACAAGGTGGGTTCTGTAGGGTAAAGGGGAGGTGCTAAATGAGATCCCTTAAGGGGCGGAACCTCGGTGTCCTCAATGGTTATTGGAAGGGGCGGGTAAAATCTTGTGGTTGGGCGCCACTGAGAAGGTGCGGCCTCAGTGTTAGCGTGAGTGGCTCCCAGGACAATCGGGCTCCACCAAGACCTAAGGCTGGGGAGGGGTCATCCTTTTGGGGGTGGGACCAACTCCTTTTTTTTTTTGAAACGGAGTTTCCCTCTTGTTGCCCAGGCTGGAGTGCAATGGCACGATCTCAGCTCACCACAACTTCCGCCTCCCGGGTTCAAACGATTCTCCCGCCTCAGCCTCCCGAGTAGCTGGGATTACAGGCATGCGCCTCCACGCCCGGCTAATTTTTGTGTTTTTAGTAAAGACGGTATTTCTCCGTGTTAGTCAGGCTGGCCTCGAACTCCCGACCTCAGGTGATCCGCCCGCCTCGGCCTCCCAAAGCGCTGGGATTACAGGCGTGAGCCACCGCGCGCGGCCAGGAGACCAACTCTTTTTTTTTTTTTTTTTTTTTGAGATGGAGTCTTGCTCTGTGTCCCAGGCTGGAGTGCAGTGGCGTGATCTCTGCTCACTGCAAGCTCCGCCTCCCGGGTTCACGCCATTCTGCCTCAGCCTTCCGAGTAGCTAGGACTGCAGGCGCCCGCCACCTCGCCTGGCTAGTTTTTTCGTATTTTTAGTAGAGACGGGGTTTCACCGTGTTAGCCAGGATGGTCTCGATCTTCTGACCTCGTGATCTGCCCGCCTCGGCCTCCCAAAGTGCTGGGATTACAGGCGTGAGCCACCGCGCCCCGCCCAGGAGACCAAGTCTTGACTGAGCCTCCCTGAGGGGCGGGGCTTCAGAGGGCGGAGCGGGAGCCGGGATAGGGCTGCGGTGGGACCAAAGCCTTTGAGAGGCTTCCCAGCTTTCTGGCTTCTGGACTCAGCAATCTGCGGCCGGGTCTCGAGGGGAAAATAGGTCTGTGGTGCGCAAGGCCCCAATGGAGCCCTTGGTTTCCCGCAGAACCCACTGGGTCTCCAGCAGTCTCTGAGGAGCCGCTCGACCTTCTGCCGACCCTGGATCTGAGGCAGGAGATGCCTCCCTCGCGGGTGTTCAAGAGCTTTCTGAGTACGGGCCAGGCCAGCTGCGATCCCCTCTGACCCTCGGGTTCGCCTCTCTGAACTCCAGTTCTCTCTGAGTCCCCGGCCCCCGTTTGAGTATCAAGCCCCTCTCCGAGCCTCAACTCATCCTCCTGGCCCCCATCTAATTCTCCTAGCCCACCCTACTCTTCCTGAACCCCAGGCCCACTCCCAGCCCCTCCCGAGCGCCTTCTGAACCCGGACACCACGCCCGTTGAGCCCCCGCCTGTCCCTGCCGTGGGCCCCTCTCTGACCCCCTGTCCTGGCCTCAGGCCTGCTCTTCCAGGTGCTGAGCGTGTTGTTATCCCTGGCAGGAGACGTGCTGGTCAGCATGTACAGGTCAGAGGGAGGGACGCTGGCGCCCCAGGGGCCGCTCTTTGGAGGAGGTGGGGAGCAGGGCCGGGACCTTGCTGGCGCTTGAGCCGATTCAGATCTGATTGAGTCGTGTTGGCAGGAGCTGGGTCTAGGACCACGGGGTGGGGACTGGAGGGCTGAGCAGGTCGGGGCCTCAGCCTCCCTCCGGTTCCCCAGGGAGGTCTGTTCCATCCGCTTCCTGTTCACGGCTGTGTCGCTGCTGAGCCTCTTTCTGGCAGGTGAGGGGCAGTGAATTCCCTGGAGCCCCTGCCCTGGGTGCTTTGGAGGCAAACCCAGCACATTTTCTCCTACATCCTCGCTCCTGCAGCTCCTGGCATTCCCCTGCAGAGCCCTCTAGTTCCCCCTCAGACTCCCACTGTCCTCCCCAGGCTTAACCCCCTCAAGCCTCTTTCCACTATCCCCCTATGCCGGGGAAACCCATTCTCTTCCTTTTCCTTCCCCTGAGACCCCTCCCCCTCTTTCTCCAGCAATCTGGCTGGGGCTTCTGTACCTGGTCTCTCCTTTGGAGAATGTGAGTTGGGGAGACTGTCCTGGGGTAGGGGGCTGGCAGGTTGTGGATCTGGAGATTGTGGGGGTCCCCTGGACTGTTGGTCTGCTGGGGTGGGGGTAGTGCCAGAGGCTACAATCCTTAAGAAGGGCTGGATATAAACAGATTTATGAGGGATTGTGCTTGAGGGGCTCTTGGGGGTTCTGATACTGGGAGGTCAAGGAGGAGTTGAGGAAAGGGGACAGTCTTCAAAAAGGAAGCCCTGGCCGTTTCCAGGCTGAGGTAGGAGCAAGGACGTCGGGAGCTGAGCGGCTCTGTGTTTTGTCCCTTCATCCAACAGGAACCTAAGGAGATGCTGACTCTAAGGTGAAAGGGGGCACCTAGGGTGGGAAATTGGTGGGCTCAAAGTTGCTTCTTTGAGAACTTTGAAGGCGTGGGGGCCTTTGGGAGGTGTCCAGGGGGACAGGGAGCCAACCCCACGGCGCCCACCTCCCACCTCCAGTGAGTACCACGAGCGCGTGCGCTCCCAGGGGCAGCAGCTGCAACAGCTCCAGGCCGAGCTGGATAAACTCCACAAGGAGGTGTCCACTGTTCGGGCAGCCAACAGTGAGGTGAGCCCGGGCCCACCTGGGAAACCCCTGATGGATCCGTGCTCCCAGGGTCCTGCGACTTAAGCTCCGCCCAGAGCCCTGCGGGATTTCTCCCAGGGCCCACGAAGTCCGCCCCAAAGCAACCAGCTCCCAGAGGTCCCGCCCACCTGTAAAAGCGGCCCGCAAGCCTCGCTCCTCCAGGCCTCGCTCTCCCTCCTTGCAGAGAGTGGCCAAGCTCGTGTTCCAGAGGCTGAATGAGGACTTTGTGCGGAAGCCCGACTATGCGCTGAGCTCTGTGGGTAAGACCCGGAGACACTGGAAGACAGAGACGCAGACAGGAAAGAGGCCAAGACCCTGACACAGACATTCCCATGCACCTGACCGGCCGAAGACAGAGCCTCGGACAGCCCCCACTCTGTCCCCGCGCCCCGACTCCTGGCAAGGCCTGGGAGTCTGAGGGTACTTCTCCCTTTTCCAGGAGCCTCCATCGACCTGCAGAAGACATCCCACGACTACGCAGACAGGAACACTGCCTACTTCTGGAATCGCTTCAGCTTCTGGAACTACGCACGGCCGCCCACGGTTATCCTGGAGGTGGGTCTGGAAACATCCCGGGATGTGACCTGGGGCGGGACGCTGGGGAAAGCACCAAAACCTCGCCCTGCAGGCGGAGCCTGGCTGAGTCGAGGGCGTGGCGCTAGGCGGGCCTGGCTTGGCCTGGGTGGGGCTCTGGACGAGCCCGAGGACCGCCTTTAACTCTAGAAGAGACCTGGCAATGCTGGGGACTGGACCCTGGGCGGGCTGGAGGTGGAGCTCTGGGCGGGCCGATGGATGCTGTCCAGCTGAGGCCCGGGCTGGGGAGTGGCAACAGTCGCTCTGTCCGACGATTCTGACGGTCCCTCCGCCCACCTGCAGCCTCACGTGTTCCCCGGGAATTGCTGGGCTTTTGAAGGCGACCAAGGCCAGGTGGTGATCCAACTGCCGGGCCGAGTGCAGCTGAGCGACATCACTCTGCAGCATCCACCGCCCAGCGTGGAACACACCGGAGGAGCCAACAGCGCCCCCCGCGATTTCGCGGTCTTTGTGAGTGCGGACGAGGTCAGGAGGTGGGGGATTTTGCCTAGACAGCCCCAAGCAGTCTTGAGAACTGGTGCCATTATCTGAGTCTTCGCTTGCTCATCTATAAAATGGAGATACTACTGTTTGCCTCTCAGAGCTGCTGGAGCTCTTTATAGTCATAACCATATCCAGATATTAGTTATTGCTTGCACAGCACTTACTCCCTGCCAAGCAGTTTACATGCATTCTTATTTTGTTGTTTTTGAGACAGTCTCGCTCTTGTCACCCAGGCTGCTGGAGTGCAGTGGAGCGATCTCAGCTCACTGCAACCTCAGCCTCTGGGGTTCAAGCGATTCTTGTGCCTCATCCTCCCAAGTAGCTGGAATTACAGGCGTGCACCACCACGCCCGGCTAATTTTTGTATTTTTAGTAGAGATGGGGTTTCACCATGTTGGCCAGGATGGTCTTAAACTCCTGACCTCAAGTGATCCGCCCGCCTCGGCCTTCTGAAATGCTAGGATTACAGGTATGAGCCACCACACCTGCTTTGTACCCATATAACAACCTATGATGTACTGTTATTATCTCTCCCTTTAAAGATGAAGAAAGTAATGCTCAGAGAGGGGACGTTATTTGTACAAGGTAACACAACTAACTGTTGGCAGGACTAAAATTTAAAACCTGGTTTCTTCCCAGGAGGCGGAGCTTGCACTGAGCAGAGATCGCGCCACTGCACTCCAGCCTGGGCGATAGAGTAAGACTCTGTCTCAAAAAAATAAAAAATAAAACCTGGTTTCTTAGAGCCCACATTCTGAATTACAGTATACAACCATCAAAAAATACATAAGAACATGCATATAGCTATTGAATACATAGAAGATCCTCAGCAAAGTTTTCTTCTCCCCCCTCCACCTGTCCCCCTCATGGTTCCTCCTTTCACTCTTCACCCACCAGGGCCTCCAGGTTGATGATGAAACTGAAGTTTTCTTGGGGAAATTCACCTTTGATGTTGAGAAATCGGAGATTCAGACTTTCCACCTGCAGGTGTGTTTGTCTCCAGGGTGAAGGTACCAAGGGAGTGGGGTAGTGAGGGATGAATTACCCAGGAGGAGGGCAGCCCTTGGCATGATCCATTTGTCTCCCCAGAATGACCCCCCAGCTGCCTTTCCCAAGGTGAAGATCCAGATTCTAAGCAACTGGGGCCACCCCCGTTTCACATGCTTGTATCGAGTCCGTGCCCATGGTGTGCGAACCTCAGAGGGGGCAGAGGGCAGTGCCACAGGGGGGCCCCATTAAACATGCTGATTGTTGGAGTAGAATTGAGTTCTGCTGAAGGATGCTGATCAGTGCTTTGGGGGGCTCTTGTTGGGAGAGCTCTGGCTGCTGTTGCATCTAAGTATGGTGGGGTTTACTTCCCAATGCATCCTCTTTTCTTAGAGAAGTCTAGACCAAGGTCATAATAGCAGCTTCTGTTTATGGAGTGTCTACCATGTACAAGAAACAGTGCTGTGGACATTACACACATTACCTAACTTAATTCTCACAACCAGAGAGGGAAGCTGCTCAGGTCAGGAAACTTGTTCAATGCTACACAGCTAGTGAAAGGCAGCGCCAGAGCAGTACCCAGGCCCACCTTCCTCCAGAGGCATTCCTCTAACCACAGAACTGCAGGCAGCCTGAACCCACCTTTGTGCTCAAGCCCCAGTGGGAAAGTCCCCAACTCCTGCTAGGTACAGGTGGAGGAGTAGCTACCCCCTTTCTGCAGGCACACACTCAAAAGCTAAGGAGACTTGAGAATCTCTAGGAAGCTTCTGAGTTACAGGGCTGATGCAGGCCTGGTAGCCCCAATGTAGGTTGTCCTTACTGAGACCTGAGTTCCCAATACTGTGTGAGGCACAGGATAGATGATTTAGTGTTCACCAGGCCCTGCCCTCAAGGAGCCTGACAGGGGAACGAAGAGGCTCCAGGAAACAGGACAATGCATTTAAAGATCCAAGAATTCTTCACTCTAAGAGTCAAAAGTGGAATTGCAGGGAAAAAAGACGAAGGAGAAGGCAACAAAGGATTAATGAGTTCTACCTAGGGGTAGGAAAGGAGGACCAGCATGAGCAAAAAAACATGCACCATCTTGGAGGGCAATTTGCAATATCTATTAAAATTTTAAATATACACTTTGATCTAGCACTTCCACTTTTAGGAACAAATTCTTCAGAAACATTCCTGTTAAGTGCACAAAGATACATGTAAAAAGATGTTCATTATCGCATTGTTTGAAAAAAACTAGGATTCAAATCTCCAGGAATAAGAGACTGGTACACTCCTACAAAAAAATAAAGATGTAGGCATTAACACCTTCCCAGCTTTAGAAGAATATGCAGGCCGGGCGCGGTGGCTCAAGCCTGTAATCCCAGCACTTTGGGAGGCCGAGACGGGCGGATCACGAGGTCAGGAGATCGAGACCATCCTGGCTAACACCGTGAAACCCCGTCTCTACTAAAAATACAAAAAACTAGCCGGGCGAGGTGGCGGGCGCCTGTAGTCCCAGCTACTCCGGAGGCTGAGGCAGGAGAATGGCCTAAACCCGGGAGGCGGAGCCTGCAGTGAGCTGAGATCCGGCCACTGCACTCCAGCCCCGGCTACAGAGCAAGACTCCGTCTCAAAAAAAAAAAAAAAAAAAAAAGAATATGCAGACTATTAATAGTGTTTATACCTTTAAGAGGTGAAATTCAGCCTGGTGCGGTATCTCCTGTCTGTAGTCCCAGCACTTTGGGAGGCTGAGGCAGGTAGATCATGAGGTCAGGAGATCCAGACCATCCTGGCCAACATGGTGAAACCCCATCTCTACTAAAAATACAAAAATTAGCTGGGCGTGGTGGCACGTGCCTACAGTCCCAGCTACTTGGGAGACTGAGGCAGGAAATCACTTGAACCGGGAGGCGGAGGTTGCAGTGGGCCAAGATCGTGCCACTTCACTCCAGCCTGGCGACAGAGTGAGACTCCGTCTCAAATAAATAAATAATCTGGGGAATTTTTAGAATTATGAATGAATGCAGCTTTTCTGGAGGGTAGTTTCACAACAGGAACCAAAAGCCTTACAAATTTTTGTACTCTTTACTCACAGCAATTCCATTTCTAAGAATGTATCCAAAGAATACATAGATGTATTCAAAGGTAGTATTTATAAGGAAATTTAACACAGTGTTGTTTATAAAGAAAATTGGAAACTTAGTAACCAAGTAGATAAATTGTTATAAAAACTGAGCAGCCAATAGAAATGGTAATATAAGAGAATGTCTGAAGTCATTGAAAGTAATTAATGATATATAGGCCGGGCATGGTGGCTCATACCTGTAATCCCAGCACTTTGGGAGGCTGAAGTGGGAGGATCACCTGAGGTTGAGAGTTCGAGACCAGTCTGGCCAACACTGTGAAACCCCATCTCTACTAAAAATACAAAAATTAGTTGGACATGCTGGTGCGTGCCTGTAATCCCAGCTACTAGGGAGGCTGAGGCAGGAGATTCGCTTGAACCTGGGAGGCAGAGGTTGCAGTGAGCTGAGATCACACCACTGCACTCCAGCCTGGGCAACACAGCAAGACTCTGTCTAAATAGTAATAATAATAAATGATATATGGATAACTTTTTAAAAAGTTAAACTGGCATAAATAAAAAGATAATATTTCCATATCAAAACAGTTCTATATGCCAAAGGATACTATTAATAAAAAGACAACAACCTGGGAAGAAATGTTTTCAACATGTATGAGATTAAGGGCTAATAACCTTAAAATAAAAGCTATAACACATACATGCAGACTATGAATAGGCTATTGAGAATAACTATAATTTACAAATAACCATATAAGATGTTACCTATCCTTCATATTTAAATAAATTCAAGCTGGGCGCGGTGGCTCACGCCTGTAATTCCAGCACTTTGGGAGGCCGAGGTGGGCGGATCACGAGGTCAGGAGTTTGAGACCAGCCTGGCCAACATGGTGAAACATGGCGCATGCCTGTAATCCCAGCTACTCAGGAGACTGAGACAGAAGAATCACTTGAACCTGGGAGGTGGAGGTTGCAATGAGCTGAGATTGTGCCACTGCACTCCAGCCTGGGCAACAGAGTGAGACTCGGTCACAAAAAAAAAAAAAGTGAAAAATAAATAAATAAATTCAAACTAAAAATTATTTTTTGCTTCTTTTTTACCTGTCAGATTAACAAAAGGGGTAAGTTTGACCATAATTTTTGTTATGAAGGATAATTTGCAATATCTATTAAAATTTTAAGTATAACCTTTGATATAGCATTTCCACTTTTAGGAACAAATTCTTCAGAAACATTCTGGTTAAGTGCACAGACATATATGTGCAAGGATGTTCATTATAGCACTGAAATAAACTAGGACTCAAATCTCCATAAATAAGAGATTAGCTAAATAAACTAAGGTATACTCCTACAAAAAAAAAAAAAAAAAGAGATGGCCAAGTGCAGTGGCTTATGCTGGTAATCCCAGCACTTTGGGAGGCCAAGGTGGGCAGATCACCTGAGGTCTCAAGTTCAAGACCAGCCAACATGGTAAAACCACATCTCTACTAAAAATACAAGAATTAGCCAGGTGTGGTGGTACATGCCTGTAGTCCCAGCTACTTGGGAGGCAGAGGCAGAAGAACTGCTTGAACCCAGAAGGCAGAAGTTGCAGTGAGCCGAGATCGCAATATTGCACTCCAGCCTAGGCAACAGAGAGACTACGTCTCAACAAAAAAAGGAATGAAGCAATAGGTTCTGATAGGTAAGACACCCAAAATGTGTTAAATAAAAAGGTGCAAGTAGTTATGTATAAATATCTCATTTATAAAAATCTATTTTCCAGATCTAGGAAAAACGGGGGCCCTTACCTGCTCCACTATTTGTACAATATTTATATTTGAAATAACTTCAGACTAACAAGCACACATTTTAAAATTAGAAAAACAAATTTTAACAAACGCTAAAACTATGTGTAGACAAAAACTTATATGCCCAATATGTTTTATCAGGACATGGTAGTTTGAGTGGTATTTTTTCTGTACTTAAAATTTTTCTTTTCTTTTCTGAGACAGAATCTCACTCTGTAGCTCAGGCTGGGGTGCAGTGGTGCAATACTGGCTCTCTGCAACCTCCGCCTCCTGAGTTCAAGCGATTCTCCTGCCTCAGCCTCCTGAGTAGTTGGAATTATAGGCACCTGCCACCACACCCAGCTAATTTCTGTACTTTTAGTAGAGATGGGGTTTCATCATGTTGGCCAGGCTGGTCTTGAACTCCTGACCTCAAATGATCTGCCCTCCTCAGCCTCCCAAAGTGCTGGGATTACAGGCATGAGCCACCACGCCCAGCCAGAATTTTTCTACAATGAATACATGTATTCTCTATTAAGAAAAAATTAGCTCTTAAAAAGTTCAGGATTTTCACCTGTCTTTAGGACGAAAATTATCACTACTCCCTCCCCTCCAGGAAGTCTACATAGCCTTTGCTCCACCTTAAAACTCATCCTTTCTTCTCCTTTTGCTGCTTTTTATGAAGTCTGACACTTTCCATCTTTGTGTTCCCAGACCAGCTCTGCCCTGAGGGAGGGAAGGTGAAGGCTGGGTGTTTAGCTTACATTCAAACTTTGTATTTCCTTTTCCTGTGCGTGAAATGGGGTCTTGCGATGTTGCCCAGACCTGGTCTGGAACTCCTGGGCTCAAGCAGTCCTCCCACCTCAGCCTCCCAAGCTGAGGACTACAGGCACATCACACCGCCCCTGGCTGTATTTTCAAAAACAGTGAGTCAGTGTCTCTAGAATGAATAGGTATCTGCCCAGAAATACTCAAGTTTGAGTGGGGCTTTACACCACAGGCATCCTTCACTTAACAACCCCTAAGTCAACAAACTGAGGTGCAGAGAAGGGATATAAACATTGCTAATAGCAGCCTCCCACCTAAAATTTACACACACAGAGTGGTGGCAAAGCATTGGTCTTCACTGGTCTTTATTGAATGAAGGTTGTCAGGAGCAAGCAGGTGGGATCAAGAGCAGCAAAAGCAGAAACGAGTATAAAAGTATCAAAAAATACAAAGTGCTAGCACTGAGGAGAGTGTGAAGGGCTGGGTTGGGTTGTGGCCCCGAGGGACCTCTGGGACACAGGATTCAGGACTTGCCACAGCCTCCAAGGGGACCTAGGCCTGGGGGACCTGTGCAGGACCCTTGGCTGAGGGTGGAAGTGGCTTGAGTGGGGCCCAACCCTGGGCCCTGAAGTACGAGACCAGTTGTGTGGGCACTTCTGCGAGTACAGTCTGTGCCAATGCCTCCCGAGGGGCCTGCCAAGAAAAGGGAAAGGTCAGTGGTGGCCCAGAACAGCTGCCCAAAGTCTGCATTTCATACCCAAGAACCCAACCATACCCCAGACTTAGAGGAAAAGGTGAGCATCCCTTGGGCCTAAATCCTACTCACATCAGGGAAAGGTGAAAGGGTAAACTCCCAGATCAAATTTGTACCCACTTACATTCTGGAACCGGCGGTAGGGTACAAACTGCACAATGTCGCGGGCAGCGGCCTGCCCAGAACGTGTATGCAGGGGTCCACCATCAGCATCCAGCTGCTCCATGGCCTCAAAGTCAGCACCACCCACACCCACAATGATCACTGACATGGGCAGGTTTGAGGCGCGCACCACAGCCTCACGTGTGGCTTCCACATCGGTCACAGCACCATCAGTCAGCAGCAACAGCACGAAGTATTGCTAGGGACAAGCCCATTCATGTCCTGAAGCAGATCCTCCTCCCAAACCCCTGCAAACACCCCAGCCACATATCCCCACACTGATACAGGCCAGGCGCAATGGCTCACGCCTGTAATCCCAGCACTTTGGGAGGCCAAGACAGGCGGATCATTTGAGATCAGGAGTTTGCGACCACCCCAGCCAACATGGTAAAACCCCGTCTCTATTAAAAATATAAAAATTTGCTGGGCATGGTGGCACATGCCTGTAATCCAAGCTACTAGGAAGGCTGAGGCAGGAGAATCACTTGAACCCAGGAGGTGGAGGTTGCAGTGAGCTGAGATAGCATCACTGCACTCCAGCCTGGGTGACAGAGCAAGAGTCTATCTCAAAAAAAAAAAAAAAAAAAGTCCTTTGTTCCATAACCCTCAAGGAAGCCCTCGACTGCCACCACTGCCACTGCCGCCCACGACTCTCACCGAGGCAGTCCCCTGATGTGCAGCCTGGGCTGCAAACCTGGCCACGTGGTTGATGATGGGTGCAAAGTTGGTGGGGCCATAGAGGCGAACTTGGGGCAGGGCTTGGCGGTAGGCATCCACAATGCCCTGGATGCCTGCAGAGGAGAGCAAGAAATACCGTAAAGTCCTGGACCTCTCAGGACTACACCAGTCCTGAAATCATCCCATCCCAGCCCAGGAGATCTGGGAACCTGGGTGCATTTCATTCATTCACCCTTGTAAACCAGGGTACTTGACTCTCTCCTACACATGAGGAAACTAAGGTTCAAAGACAGGAGGGGACTTGCCCTAAATCACAGCTTGAATTAACACCCAGATGAGAGGGATTCTCCTGGATAAATCCAGGAGAGTGTGAGCATCAGATTATAACCTATTTAATAATGATCCATTTGATACAATAAGGATCCGTACTATGGATTAATTACTGTGGGAGAAAGGAAAGCTCCTAATAAATGTAGAAGGAAGAATTACACAATCATTTGACAATCACAGAAATGACTGATTCAGGCAAGGATCATCAATGGATGTTAAAACTAGAAAGTATAGCCAGGCACAGTGGCATATGCCTGTAGTCCCAGCTACTCACGAGGCTGAGGTGGGAGGACTGCTTGAGCCCAGGGGTTCAAGGCCAGCTTAGGCAACATAGTGAGACCCCCATCACTTAAAAAATAAAAAACTAGAGGGGAATGTTGATGTGTATGTGATGGATATTTATATAGTCTTTTCTCGAAATATACTAATTAGAAAGGGGAAAATAGTACTTGTATAATGGAGAAACCTGGTAGATGTGACCTTAACTAAGTGACCAAAGTTAACATGACTGGTAACAGGACAAATCAACATCATGTGCCTCTGAATAAGATGCACTGAGAATACACAGCATCACTTTGGTGGTATTCCTGCCAAAAATGTACAACCTGAATCTAATCCTGAGGATTTATTGGGTAAACTCAAACTGAGGGACATTCTAGAAAATATCTGGCCTATATTGTTTATATCATGAAATGTTAATATCATGAAAGGCAAGAAGTCGTCCATATAAAAAATATATACTAACTGAATGCAATGTGTGATCTGAGATTTTCTTTTGCTGTAAAAGATATTAGGACAATTGGCAAAATCTGAATAAATGCTATAGGTTGGATAATAGTATAGATGTTAATTTCCTGATTTTGAGGATTGGTCTGTGATATGTAAGAAAGAGTCTTTGGGGCCGGACGCGGTGGCTCAAGCCTGTAATCCCAGCACTTTGGGAGGCCGAGACGGGTGGATCACGAGGTCAGGAGATCGAGACCATCCTGGCTAACACGGTGAAACCCCGTCTCTACTAAAAAATACAAAAAACTAGCCGGGCGAGGTGGGGCGCCTGTAGTCCCAGCTACTCGGGAGGCTGAGGCAGGAGAATGGCGTAAACCTGGGAGGCGGAGCTTGCAGTGAGCTGAGATTCGGCCACTGCACTCCAGCCCGGGCGACAGAGCAAGACTCTGTCTCAAAAAAAAAAAAAAAAAAAAAAAAAAGAAAGAGTCTTTGATTTTAGGAGATACTGAAGTACTCAGAGGTAAAGAGCCAGGTGGATAATGATGGGTACAAAGTTGGTAGGACCATAGAGGCAAACCTGAGGCAGGGCTATTTATTACAGCATTCTCCAACATATGTATACATGCGTATACATACATAAACACATACATTTATTTCCCTTGAAATGTGAATGTATGTATATATGTATACATGTACATACACACACACACATATATATACACACACACACACACACACTGTATACATGTATGAGAAAAGAGAAAGTAAATGTGGTAAATTGTTATGTTAGGGTAACTGGGATAAAGGTGAAGAGCCCCTGTGAACTCAGGCCCTGACCCCTGAGTTCCAAGGAACTGAGCTCCTATGACTATTCTTGCAACTTTTCTCTAAGTCTGAACTTAGTTGAAATACAAAATTAAAATTTTAAAACCCAGATCAGATCAGGTCAGGTCACCTTTTCCACTTCAGCTTGTGCCCACCTTGGGGTGCTGGGGAGTGAAAAGGTTTGGCCCGAAACAAAAGGGCTTGGTGGACTCGCCAAACACACACTGCAAGGAGGTAAACAAGGCTTCCACTGATGCTCAAATAAGTACCCGTTAGGTTCTAGGCAAAGATAATAATGATAATGTAACAGATACCATTTTTCAGAGAACACTTAATAAGCACCAGGCTTACTGCTTTACTTGGAGCCTCTCCTTGAGTAGTCAATTTCATATAATATTTAGTCTTCTTATGAAACCAAAGCACACAGAAATTAAACAATCTGCCCCAAGTCATGTGGCATGATTTTTTCTTTTTTTTTTTTTTTGAGACAGGGTCTCACTGTGTCACCCAGGCTGGAGTGTAGTGGCATGATCATGATCATGGCTCACCACAGCCTCAACCTCCTGGGCTCAGATCTCCCACCTCAGCCTCCTGAGTAGCTAGAACTGCAGGCACCTGCCAACATGCTTGGCTAAGTTTTGTTTTAGTAGAGACAGGGCTTTGGCTGGTCTGGAACTCCTGGGCTCAAGTGATCCAGCCACCTTGGCCTCCCGACTGAGTGCTAGGATTACGGGTGTGAGCCACCACTCCTAGCCTGACATGATGATTTGATTCCACAGGCCTAGCTCTAAAATCCACCCTCTGGGCTGGGCGCAGTGGCTCACGCCTGTAATCCCAGCACTTTGGGAGGCCAAGGCAGGTGAATCACCTGAGGTCAGGAGTTCGAGACCAGCCTGGCCAACATGGTGAAACCCCGTCTCTATTAAACATACAAAAATTAGCCAGGCATGGTGGCATGCGCCTGTAGTCCCAACTACTTGGGAGGCTGAGGCAGAATTGCTTGAAGCCAGTAGGCAAGTAAGCCAAGATTGCACCACTGCACTCCAGCCTGGGTGACAGAGCAAGACTCCTTCTCAAAAAATAAAAATTAAATAAAATCCACCCTCTGGACAATGAAGGCAGGTATCTGCCCTCACTCTCCCTTTTACTCATGCAGGCTTGCCCCTATGTGTGTGGACTGACCTGCCTCAGGGTGGATGGGGAAACTTACCTGCACAGTAGGGGTTACCAGGGTTGAAATTCAAGGCAAATTCATGCGAGACCTGGAGACAAAAATGAAACCGAGGTTCTTTCCCCATGACCTCTGTGCTGAGAATGAAAAAGGACACTATGGCGTGTGCCAAGATTCCTACAGGAGCTATGGAGTCCTGAGCACTTGCTGTCTACATGCCTGCAGGAATTCATCCCTGCATCTCCTCTTAAAGCTGAGTGCCAGGTAGTAAGTAAATTTACCATATCCCCCAAAATCAGGACCCTGAAACTGAAAACAGGAGTGGCAGAAAGAGAGGGAGCTCACCTGCCAGTCAGGGGGAACCTGGGCCCCAAATCCAAATGCAGGGAACAGCTTGTCTCTGTGGGAGGACAGTGTATTGGGCAAGAGGCAGTGAGGGGACTGTGAGCCCAGAGGCTGAAGCATCTGCAGGGAGCGGGTATAGCCAAGAGAAGCAGGTACTCACGAGTCGTAGTCCTGAACCACGCTGCCCACACTCCACAGTGCCATCAGGTACTCATTGACCCCTGTTGGACTCAGGTAGTGTAGGGAGTCAGGTGAGGAGGGGTCTCCATTGGAGCCAGTGAAGTCCACGCCCACCTGGGAGGAGGTGAGGAAGGGAGCTAAAGACCACCTTGAGCCCCAGACCTATTCTCTTGCCCTTGGTAAGGCAACTTACAGTGAAGTTGATCTGACAGCCTCCCATCACATAGTCCAGAAAGGAATACTCTGTTTCTACCTGCAAATGAAACCAGGGTCATGCCTGGGATGACAGCAGTTGATGTCATGGAGCTCAGGAATCAAAGCCTTGGTTATATGGGCTTTTGTCTCACCCGGCAAATCTTGACACAAATAGTTCCAGAGTTCTTGTAGCTTTTCTTTTTCTGCTGCTTCTCAGGGTGGATGCATTCAAACTCAGCCTGGTGAGGACAGAAAAATTAGGGTAGGAAATTCTCAGAGCATCAGCCAAGGACTCGAGCTGCCTTCTCCTCCCTCTCTAACCCCGAGCTTCAGCTATCTAGGCCCATTTCCACACCCATGGCAAGACCAGCACTCACCGGGACTGCTTGCAGCTGGGCCAAGCTGGTGTGGAAGGTACCGATGAGATCATGTGACCCATCACTGTCATAATCGGAGCATCGCACCTGAGGGGAAGGTGTGTGTGGACATAAACGAGTCAGGTGGCAGATGAGAATAAGTCCCTCCCCAGGTTCTCTTCCCCAGCGCAGTCCATGCAGGAGACAAGCTCCTCACCTCGATGGGTGTGCTGGGGTCCCCACCACAGAAATGCTGAACAGGGACTGAGAAACGCTTCCATGTAGGGTTCAGGTTGTTCTTGATGACCTGAAGGTGGAGGCCAAGGCTTCCAGTGAGTTCTGGCATGGCCCGTGAGGAGCTGCCACACTTCTCTACCCACCTGCAGTTTCTTTCTCCCCAAGTTCCAAACCTTGCTAGTCACAGGCCCCAGGAGATTCTCTCCTACCCCAACCCACCCAATCTCAGGGGTCTCATACCTCAGATCTGTACACCAGGTGCCATTTCCCATCACGCTGGCGGAAGAACTCTAGAAATGGATCCGATTTTCCCAGGAAGTCCTGCCAATGCGAGACCCCAGTTACAAAACTCAGGAACAAACCACCACTATGCCATATCTCTGTCCACACCCCCATCCCCCATATACCATCCTTGGCCCCTTAACTCTTGGATTACCAGTGCCTACTTCCAGACACACCTTCTTATCTAGGTTTCTGGCCTCTATCTCCATGGTCACTACACGATTGTCCTTTAACTCCTGAGCTGAGACCTAGGTAGGGGAAGACTACATCACCTCATGAATTCACTGATGTTAAGTCCCTCCCCAACCCTTGTTGGGTTCCTTACCGTGATGGTCCCCTGCCCAGCGGGTTTTCCAGGCTTCAGCATCAAGGGGAGAGTCAGTACCTGGCTGGACACAATCTGGGGCAAAGCGGGGAAGGGAGTTTCAGGATAACAGGCAGGGTTAGGTCCTGCTTGCCGCCTACCTCCAGGCAGGCTAGGTTGTCTCACGACCTGTGTCTGAAGGATCCTAATCCCCAGCCCTACATACCTGTCCTAGGGAACACTCAGCACCCCCTAGGAAGTCATCATCCCCCAGCTCTGGTGTCTTGTTGTCTATGTCATAGATTCCAAAGCGTAGCTTCTGAACTGTCTCAAAGTGGTACTCAAGCTGTAGGGTCTTGGAGAACTCAGGGCTTGAGCAGTTCCGCACTCGTTCAGTCCGGCCAAGCTGTGGGCAGAGGCCAGTAAGCATCACAGTCACAGCCTCCACCCCAAAACACAATATTAGACTCCCTCCACAACCTTAACCTCCATAATCTGCCTCACCTCAGCCCAGCTACCCCCTCCCACATCCTGTAAAAGGACGCAGAGTGGGTCAGACTTGGAGCCGATGTCCTTGTCAATGAGATGGTCACAGGAAATGGACAGCTGAACCAAGGTCACGCAGTGGGCCATCTGAGGGAAAAGAAGCTGGGTCAAGCACCAGGGAGCCTTCTCTCCCGTTCCCTGACTGCAGGTCCCAGCTTGGGACCCAGGCAGGGCTGAGCATACGTCTACCCCCATGACACCCAAGGAAGAAAAGGCCTTATAGCCTCCAAACTCCTCCACCCCCAGGTGAGCTCACTGGCACAGAAGATGGCGGTTACAACCAACCCTAGTCTGAAGATATTGAAAAGGGGTACTAGCCTCCATCTACAACTGTAACCCCAAACTATCCTCACCCTAAAATTTGTCTTAATACCAATAGGGCTGTCCAAACCCAGACTCCAATCTTGGTCTTTGCAAAGACCAATAAATCTTTCTGACCCCCTTACTGGTTCCAGGTCAGACCCTAATCCAAGTTCTGATCCTAATATAACCCCAAATATAACTATGATCCACAAAGTATCTTCTTCCAGTGATTTCTCACTAACCCTGGGGACCTAACTCTTGAGGTGGAGTTATGATCCCCCTACTAATTCTCCTCACCTCTAATGAGTGCTAATGTCCAACTCCTCACTATTTCCACTGCTGCTGCCCAATCTAAGCCATCACTGTTTCTCGCCTGGCTTACAGCATTAGCCCCTTCAACTGGTCTCCCTTATTCTATGCCGTCTCCACCTCCATTCCCCCATCTCCACCCCAGCAGGCTATTCTAAATACAGCAGTCAGGCTGATCCTATTAAAACATAAGTGAGGCTGGACACGGTGGCTCATGCCTGTAATCCTGGCACTTTGGGAGGCCAAGGTGGGTAGATCACTTGAGGTCAGGAGTTTGAGACCAGCCTAGCCAACATGGTGAAAGCCCGTCTCTACTAAAAAAAATACAAAAATTAGCCGGGCATGGTGGCGCGTGCCTGTAATCTTGGCTACTCAGGAGGCTGAGGCAGGAGAATTGCTTGAACCCAGGAGGTGGAGACTGCAGTGAGCCGAGATCATGCCACTGTACTCCAGCCTGGGCAACAAGAACAAGACTCCATCTCAAGAAAAAAAAAAAAAAAGAAAAAAAAAAAGTGAGGTCTTATCACACCTCTGCCTGAATCCTCTAATACTTCCCATTTAGCACTGCACTTAGAAAAAATCCAAACTTGGCCAGATGTGGTGGTTCACGCCTGTAATCCCAGCACTTTGGGAGGCCAAGGTGGCTGGATCACTTGAGGTCAGGAGTTCAAGACCAGCCTGACCAACATGGTGAAACCCCATCTCTACTAAAAATAAAAAAATTAGCTGGTGTGGTGGTGGGAGCCTGTAATTCTAGCACTTTGGGAGGCTGAGGTAGGAGAATCGCTTGAACCTGGGAGGTGGAGGTTGTAGTAAGCCAAGATCGTGCCACTGTACTCCAGCCTGGGCAACAAAGAAAGAAAAGAAAAAATCCAAACTATACCATGGCCTATAATGTCCTGGAAAGTCTAGATTTCTTTAACCTGATCTCCTAATATCATCTCTCTTGCTCACTCCATTTCAGCCACCTTGCTTGTCACTCCTCAAGTAAGCCAAGTTTGTTTGCTCCTTCTTTTGTGAGACAGAGTCTCATTCTGTCACCCAGGCTGGAGCGCAGTGGTGAGATCTCAGCTCACCACAACCTCTGCCTCTTGGATTCAAGCGATCCCTCCCACCTCAGCCTCCCAAGTAGCTGGGACTACAGGTGTGCACCACCATACCCAGCTAATTTTTTTTTTCTTTGTTGAGACAGGGTCTCACTATGTTGTCCAGGCTGCTCTCGAACTCCTCGGATCAAGCAATCCACCCACCTCAGCCTCACAAAGTCCTGGCATGATAGTGTGTGCCACCGCACGCAGCCAGCCAAGTTTGTTTCTACCCCAAACACTTTGCAGTACCTGGAATGTATTCTTTCTCTGCATTATATCCACATGGCTCACTGCTCCCTTTCCCCACAAGTCTTTATGCAAAATAATCTTCCCTGTTTTATATATATACATATATAGGCTCTCCCTTTTAGCCCCTCTAAAATTTCAACCACACTGCCCCTGACATTGCATACTCCTTTTCTGCTTTTTCTCAATGTCTAATATTATATACATTTATTTACTGTTTCCCCTACTAAAATATAAACTCTGTGAGAAAGGAATATTTAGCTGTTCTGTTCATTGCTCCATCCCAAGCACCTAGACAATATGTATTTGCAGAATGAAATCTGAAAGTTCATCTCCAGTCCCAGTTCCCTACCCAGCCAGTTCCAAACTAACTCATGTCTTGACCCTCTAACCAGGCAGCACCATGCTTCTCTGATTCACCCCCTCCCTCTGCTGGAAACATTTTCTTGCATGGAGCACCATGACAACACCCGGGTATTCCATCCTCCTGTAGTCACCATAACAATCACCCTCAGACCTCTTGTTATCCCTGTGTCCCCCTTGGCCCATACACCTGAAGACCACTCCACCAGCAGTGCACATGAGGTTAAATCTTTCACTGAGCTTCACCCAGCATTCCAGGTTTCCCAGAGCTATACCCTGAGATGCCTCCAGCCTCAGCCCTCCCCTATACGAATCCTCAGTCAATCGCTCCTCCCTCACAGCCCACAGTACCCCATCTTGGTCTCTCATAGTCTCCATCTGGAATGCTGTTATCAAAGTTGGAATGTGAAGAGTTCAACTTGCTTCACATACTGCCCCTCCACAGCACCCTGGCCCCTGCGTGAACGCTCCCAGTGACAGAAAACCCAGTCTTACAATCCAATCATCAGAAAGTCGAGGTCCATACAAATCCTACCCAAACTGACCTAACTCTATAGAATTCTTACTTCTACCTGGTAGGTGTTCTTCCCCAGCTCCATGGGAAGGCGTTACCCTATCTCCCTATGAGAACTCATCTGATACGTGGAAGCTGTGAACAGTCCCAGCTGAAATCTGGAGAAACAGCCCCAGTTCTTTTGACTGTTGCCCCTAGAATGTGGCCTGCAGACTCCTGACCATTCTGATCACTCCCTTGGAGGTTCCCCAAGGACAGACCCAGAGCAGAATACATGTTCCCTCAAGGGATCAGGATCACAGCTTCCCCCAAGTCACAACCTGAATTCCACGCATGTCACCTCACATGCTCTCCAAGGCAGTGTTTACACAGTACGGAGACAAATAAAAAAGAATGCTCATTTCACTAATGCTGGGAATAGTGAAAAATCTAAGCCAGCCTAAAGGTCTGTCGACTAAATATGATACATCTGAACAACGGAATGCTGCATAGTGGCTACAAAACAAGACAGAACTATATTATATTGGTATCATATGAAAAAATAAAAAATAGCCTGGGCACAGTGACTCACTGCTGTAATCCCAGCACTATGGGAGGCCGAGGTGGGCGGATCACTTGAGGTCAGTTCAATACCAGCATGGCCAACATGGTGAAACCCAGTCTCTACCAAAAATACAAAAATCAGCTGGGTGTGGTGGTGCACACCTGTAGTCCCAGATACTCGGGAGGCTGAGCCAGGAGAATCACTTGAACCTGGGAGTTGGAGGTTGCAGTGAGCTGAGATCACGGCACTGTACACAAGACTCCATCTCAAATAATAATAATAACAAGAAGTGTATGACCATTTTTTACTTCAATTGTAAACCTCCATTTTAAACTTAATTGTAGGTGTATCTTTATAATAGATTTGAATACAAACATAAAATAAATAAATACACACACAGAAAAATGGAAGATACACCAAATGTTTTAGGTAGCTCAAAGGAGTGGAGGATGAGAATTTTGTGAACTCCATACTTCTGTATTGTTTCAATATTTTATATTGTTTTGTATTTTTTAAAAGGCCTCATATAAAAACAAAAACAAAACAAGCAAAATAAATAAAAAGGCCTCATTAGCTTCTCCCCCCAATCCACACCTCAAATCCTCTTTACTGTTCATTCCAAGCCCAAACCCTCCATTTCCAGTTCAACAGCCCCTACCTAACTTCAGGCCTTATTAGAGTCTCTTGCGTCCTGCTTGGTTTCTGTCCTAGCACTGCCCCACCCGGTCATCCCAGATGCCAGCTTTCAGTCTCTATACTAAGTAAAAGCCCTGTATAGCTGCCTTTAGGTTCAGAGTCAAACTCCCTACCAAGGCTACCTTGCTGCACAACTCCAAAGGACATACCTACATAGAACTTGGTAGTCGCGCAATTTGATAACCCTGCATCCCTAGATCAACCTTTAAAGCCCTTCCCTGTTTGCCATCAGCTCTACGTCCTGCCGCTCACTCGCCCACCCAACTAGTCATCCAAAGTTATTTCTGGTTCATCTAACACACATGCCTGACTTTCCTGCCTAGCAAATGTCCTGTCATCCATGGTTCTAATATGACATTATTCCTTTATGAACCCTTGCCCATTTTCCCCAAGAAGGATTTTTTTATCTCTACTCTGGATGACTGCAATGGTTTCCTCATCAGTGTTTCTGCAATCACACAGACATTTCTGGGTTTATTCGTCAAACAGAAACCTGATCATGTCATTTCTCCACTGAAAACTCTGGAATGCCTTTCCAAAACACTTAAGATAAAACCTAAAGTTCTTACCATGGTCTTCAACAAGGCCCTGCAAGACCTGACCCTTGCCTAACTAATCATCTAGCCACCCAACTATCCTCCAGCCAGGTTGGCCTTTCTGATCCACATACACCTAACACCAACCTTATTTACGACCTCAGGACTTTTGCACTCTGTCTCCCTCCTTACACTCCAGAAAATAAGTTATACAAGATTAGTAACTCTGGCTAGCTCCATGATCCACAACAGTATCTACGTATCCTACAGTAGATAGTAAGTATTCAGTGACTGACTTAACATTGAAGCCACACCATAATTTTTACTTTTGTCTGTCTACCCTGTAAACTGTGGGCTCCTCGAACTGGGGCTGGATATTATCTCTGTATCACTAGTATTAGTACTTAGTATATAGGGTACTAACAACCATTTGCTGAACAAATGGTGAATGTGCTTTTGCTCAAGTCACACTTCAGGCCTTGAACTAATGTGTAACAGTAAATCTCCCCTATCCTGATCTTATACAGTTCAACTTTAAAATTTAAATGCAGGACTCCTACAATTCAATTAAAATGGACAAAATATTTGATCAGGCACTTCATAAAGGAAAATATGTGAATCAGAAATAAGCAAAGTGATCCACAGCGTTAGTTATCAGGGTAATGAAAAATAAAACCACAATGAGATACTGTTACATACCCACCACAATGGCTAAAAGTATAATAAAAAAGACCGCCACCACCAAATGCTGGCAAGGATATGAAACTCTCATATATTGTTAGTGAAAACATTAAATGTACCACTTTGGAAAACAGTCTGGCAGCTTATCAAAAAACCTAACATACACCTAGCCCAAGAGCAATTCCACTCCTAGGTTTTTAGCCAAAAGAAATGGAAACATTATGTCCACAAAGATTTGTATACGAATGTTCACAGCAGCTTTATTCACAATAGCCAAAAACTTGAAACAGCCCAGGTATTCATCAATATGAGAACAAATTGTGATGTTTATAGAAAATATTCAGCAACAAAAAAACTATTAATATCTGTAACATGAATAAAAATGAAGAATAAAGTAAACAGACTCCATTTATGAAGTTTCAGAACAGGCAAAACAAATCTATGATGTAAATATTCAGAATACTGGTTGTCCTCCCTTCTCCCCCAGGGGAAGGGCAGGTATTAAGTGAGCAGAGGCAGAGAGCTCTCAGTGGGAAGGGAAACGTTCTTAGCATTCTAAGAATGTGGGTCACAGGAGTGTGTGCATTTGCCACTTCCATCTAAAGGAACACTGAGTGTACGCATCCGATTGTAAAATTTTACCAAAAAAACCCCCACAAAAACCCAACAACCCATAAACAAATGTTGCACTAAAGTTAAGGCATGCTGAAATGTTTCGAAGTGTACTGATGCGTGCAACTTTTTTGAAATGCACCAAAAAATAAAAGTTGTTGTTGAAGAAATGTGATAAAACAAGATTTTAAATTGTAGGATCTGAAACGGTGGATATATGGGTGTAATTTTTTTTCAACTTTGCTACATGTCGAAAATTTTCATAATAAAATGTGGGGGAAATTATTATTATTATTTTTGAGACACAGTCTCGCTCTGTTGCCCAGGCTGGAGTGCAATGGGGCCATCTCGGCTCACTGTAACCTCTGCCTCCCGGGTTCCAGCGATTCTCCCACCACAGCCTCCAGAGTAGCTGGGATTACAGGCACCTGCCATCATACCCGGCTAATTTTCGTATTTTTGTAGAGACAGGGTTTCACCATGTTGGGCAGGCTGGTATTGAACTCCTGACCTAAGGTGATCCACCTGCCTTGGGTTCCCAAAGTGCTGGGATGAGCCACCGCACCCAGCTAGGGAAATTTTTAATTGGAGAACTACAGGTCCTCCCGGTAAGAGGTTGTTGTGAATGACAAAAGCATTAGCAGTGATTATTTGGGGTGGTAAGATTACAAGCAACAACTGGAGCTGCTGTCTTCTCACTCCATGACTTTTCAAATGTACCCAAAAGAGATGCCCTTGGTCTGGGCCAAACACATGTAGTGAGTGGGCTATGATTATCTTCCTGTGTAGGACTCAATTCCTGGTGTACTATTCCTTCCTAATCATTACCATTATACCACTTTTCCTGGACTATATCCTTTTTCAGTTTTTTGAACCCAGAATCAAACCCCAACATACCATTGTGGGCTCATGTGTGCCTCAGTAGCATAAGGGACTGGACTCTCACTGATGTGATGCCCCCTAAGGTGGCCTGGCTTCCATTCTGAAGTCAGAGCTTCCTGTGCAAGCATTTTTGTTCTTCACAGATTTGTCTCCTTTTCTTTCTCATTGGAAATCACAACTCTTTAGAAACAAATCTTTTCCACCTGTAGTTTTCTATCCTTTGAGCAGTATTTCCTTTAAATGATCTATAAACCATGGGATTATTAATCTCTTCCAAAACATGTTTCATCTCCTTTGAAATCTACCTCTAAGCCTACATCTGCTTAGAAATCTGTGATTAAAACTGTTCGTGTCACTCTTCTGTCCTACATCTCTTGAACAACTACCTACTTTAAACCAGATTCATTTATTTTTCATATACTGCCATTATAATTAGCCCCATGGGACTTTCAACCTCCTTTTTAGGACCAAAATCTTCCAGAACCATATTAAATATCACATTCGAGTCAATAAAAAGTTTAAAATTTTATCATTTATTTTTGTGATATTTGTGCACTCTTTCATCACCAAGCACATCTTGGCTGGATGTCTGTAATAGTCTTAACTGGTTTTACCATTTCCACTCTCAGTCCCCTATCTGTTATGTTGAAGTCATAGACATTCTCTGACTCTAATCCAACAAAATCCCAATTCTTATAATCCTATCAAAATGTATAATTTGCTTATTATGTATTTCTCCTCTTGGACTGTAACTTCAACAAGCAGAGGGACCAGATTAGCCTTGCGTCTGTGCCAATGCCTGGAAAATAGCATGTGTCTATTGATATCTGTTAAATTTATGAATGCTAGGAAAAGAGTAATAACTCAAGGATCCTCAGAAATGACCCAAATCTAGCTCTGACCTGCTGCTGAGACACCAAGAGAGAAGTAGGCTTTCTAGGAACATCGAACACAAAACACCAGTTTATCATCTCTATTATGTCCCCACCCCGCCACCCTTCCATTTGGGGCTAGTTGGGTGCTGAGAATGGAACAGCTGAGTCCACAGCTCCAACATTTTTCTGCCTCTGCTTTCTACCACTTGGGAGTCACCCTTTATAGTTTGTTTTCTTCTGTTTACTCCTGCCAACCTCGGTGTGCCCTAGCAGGGCACATTCTCTGTCCCTTAAGAAAGGCATACTCATTCCCATTTTTATAACTTAAAATTCACAGTATGTGAGAAATAAAAAGGAACTGAGTGACCATCTAATTCAAGTCCCTCGATCCAAGGCATAGAGGGAAGATGTGGTTTGGCTAAGGCCACGTATATGGTTAAATAAAATGAAGACTGGAACTCAAATATTCTGATTCCTACCTAATCTCTAACCTTGGACTGTTGTTAAGACTTTTTTCTCTTTGAAAAGCCCCCTTTCTATATTCAATTGCAATCTGATGCAGTGGGCAAGAGTGTGGGTTCTGCAGTTAAGTGACCAGGCTCCAAATACTGGCCTTACTCCTTCCTAGCCACAATAATGACATACTACAACACTAAATTGATGTCATATCTATATAACTTGGGCAAAATACTTAATCTCACTAAACTTCAGGTTCCTCAGGTGTAAAGTGGGGGATAGTATCTATTTATTTAGATTAATATAAATAATGTATGCATGGTGCTTAGTACAGAGTCTGGAACTGCTGTGACCACGTGTTAGCTATTATCATTATCCTTCAAGCCTAGCATACATATGCTTCCCTTTTCATGATCTTTCCATACTCAACTTCTCACTCTGGGCTACTATATTCAATTCATGCCACACGACTGTATTCTGTCGATGTTTCTCCAGCTTCTTGCCTGTCAACTAAATGATGAAACTCTTCAGAATAAATACTGTTGCAGCTTCTCCTGCCACACAGCACATACCTGAGCACATAATGGGAATTCAAATATTTGAGGGAAGTTTGTGGCAATGTGCTGGCGCAAGCTTGTATGGCATGCAAGAGCCAACTGTTATATGTTAGGAAATTGTGTAAGTAGGTGGCTTTGGTAAGTTTAAAACTACAGAAATTGGACAACAGAAAAAGTAACAGCTTCCTTTCCCCTGCCAGCCAGTTTACCAGCATACTGCTGTCGATAGGGAATCCCATTCTCTGCTACAAGGGAGTAACTTGCACTTCATTTTCTATGGCTGCCCTTCCCCTGCCTTGGGAGGTTCTAATTTTCCTATTCATAACCTAGAAGATTTTTCCTGGGTCCAGTGGGATCTAATTCAGTGCCAAATGAGCTGAAATTCATTCATCAGTCCCTAACACTTCCCTCTTCCACTTCCAAAGCCCTAACCAGGAAAGGCACCAGCCTGCAATTCCCAATTCCTTATCCACCCCAGGTAATGACCAGAAGTTGCACAGAGGCTGCAAGAACATGGTATAGAGGGCTGAAGGTCTGGGTGGCAGGGTCACTCCTTTAATAAACCAGTGTCATGCTCACACTCCTGTTGCCTACCTTGGCATGCTGGATCAATCAGCTCACAGATGCAGGATCAAGTCTTGAAAGCCAATCAGAAAATCCTCCATAGGCTTACAAAGGACCACCCATTGAACATGTTTTCCCATAAGATTGAAAAGACAAACTACACCGACCACCACCACTCTTCTTTTCCTTTCTGGCCTCATCAAAGGACACGGAGAAGGCAGACAAATTTTCTTATCCCTACTTCTCTAACTTGGGGATTCTCCAAATTTACATCAGCAGCTCTAAGGATATTCCTCATAGGTCACAAACTGAACCAAAATATGAAAATCCTTTCTATAAAACTACACGTTCCTTATTCATACATATGACTAAGGGCTACTGAATGATGCTTATAAACTGAAATTTTCAACAATAAATTTGGTTTAGATCCATGTAGTACTAAGGAGTCAGGCTGACACAGTATTTGGCAACACTACAAAGCTTAAGATGTGCACACAAAAACTAAAAGGTGGGAAAATATGAAAAAGAAAATGGCCACAAGGCTTCCCACTTTGCTGTACTGGGTGATGGTCAAAAACAAAAAACCGGAAGCCACTAGTCTGACTCCAACATCCCCAAAGGCTTATCCAAAGTTGAACAAATCTAACCACTGTACAACTAACTCTTAAAAAATAACTTGAGGACAAAACTGGATATGGAGAACGAAGCAAACTGAGGAGGAATAGAGTCTTCAAAAGCAGGATGGGGGAGGTGAGGGCAATCTGGCTGCGCCACCTGTCACCCCATTAATCACCCCAGTTGATGTGGCTGAGCTGCCTGGCTAGGTGGGTGTCCCCTGCCTCTCTCACTGCTTCACATGCATCCCTCCTGAAGCTGCATGCTCCATCAAAGAGGACAACCATGCCTGAGACAGGAGGACTGGTCCTCGGTCAAGGATACACGAGTAGCTGTGCTCCCCTGCTAGAACCTGCAAACAGGCTCTCAAGAGTAGGATAGGACTGTAGTGGAGTGGGTGTTTTTCTCTGCCCAGAGATTCTGAACACACTAACACAAAGTCTTCATGTGAGTACTTCAAAATAAGTTCAGGCTGGGTGCAGTGGCTCACACCTGTAATCCCAGCACTTTGGGAGGCAGGATCACCTGAGGTCAGGAGTTCAAGACCAGCCCGGCCAACATGGTGAAATCCTGTCTCTACTAAAAATACAAAAATTAGCCAGGTGTGGTGGTGCACACCTGTAATCCCAGTTACTTGGCAGGCTGAGGCAGGAGAATTGCTTGAACCCGGGAGGCGGAGCTGAAATCACACCACTGCATTGCCGCCTAAGCAACAGAGTGAGACTCTGTCACGAAAACAAAATACAAACAAAAAAACAACAAAGTAACTTCAGGTCTGCCTCTGCAATCATAAGCCTGACTGTGGAGGCCAAGACGCCTCACCAATAGGCAAGGGCCCTCCACACTATAGTAGGAGTTGGCAAACTGAAAAGGCACTGGATCAGGGCAGAGCTCCTTCCCTAGCGGCTCAGAATCCATGACAAAAGACTGCTGCCAGTGGCCTCCCACTTTCCCTAAAAGTCAGGGAGGGGATGGGGATGCCTGTGGAGTCATACAGGCATCCATGATTAAAACATCTTTGTTTTCCCCTATTATTTTTCTTTGTCTGGATTACCCCACCTATAAAGTAGGGATAATAATGTTAACTTTACAAGGTTGTGAGGATTACATGAGGACAGTCATGGAAAGTATCCCCTGGCCAGCACAGAGTAAGTACCCAGTGTCAACTGTCCCTTTCGGTGCTCACAAACAGGGAAGTGCACCTTTGGGTCCTTCTGCAGTATCATGAACTCCTCGGTTCATGGGACCAAGGAGGAGTGGATCCAGGAGGAATGCCTCTGGTCCACCTGCTCCAGGATATAACTAGCAGGACAGGGACAGCCCCCAAAGGAGAGATGATGACTCTTCCCCTTTGAATTTCTCAAGCCACAGTGTGGAATCACTACCACACTAGGGAAACCAGGAGAGCAGTACCCAGATCAAAATTTGGAGCTCCATTCCTGGTCACTTTAGTTTAAGGTCCAAACTCAGTACAGATTCCCAGAAATCGAATGGCTAGGTTCATACAATCACAGAAGCTTAAAACCAGACACAAGCTTATCTAATTTAATCCCATATTGTAAAAGAAACATTGAGGCCAGAGGGAAATAATGTCCTAAGTCACATAACTGATGGAACCACGAATCAATTCTGAGAATGTTATTTCTATATCCAACCATTTTAGCAACAGTTCACATTTTGTAATTCACCCCAATCTGAAATCTACCCTGCCACTAAAAGAGCAGTGAGACTCATATGGTCTCCCCTCATGATCTATGCTAACATTAGCCTTGCACAAAGATGGAATATAATTCTCCCTACTTGTCTGACTGCTGGGGCAGGAAGGTAGGAAATCCTGGACTCCACATTTACAGGACTTGATCAAAGGAATAAATTTTAAGTAGCAAGCATGCATAGTGCAAACAAAGTAGAACTCACCTCTAAAAAATGTGATCTGTATCAAAATTTTCAAAGGACATCTATAGGGTAGTCAATTCTGCCCCCATCCCTCCCGGCTGAAATCTACATTCTTTTAATGCCTATCACCGGTGGGGTGCCTGCGACAACAGTATTATATCGCCTTCCTGATGATCTCCAGGACTGAGGCATCACCAAATACCTGTGCATCTACGTGTGCACAGAAGAAGTGTATATCTCCTACAGCACAAAAGGAGATGAGCAAATGAACAAAAGCAGACCAGAGCTCTTGGAAAAGAAACCTGTTTTTCATAATGCAAGCCCCTTACCCCTCACTGGAATAAATTCATTTGGGACACTGGGGAAGAGTTTATGATGGGTCTTCAGAATTTACATGTTAGAGAAGGCAAGAAAGCAAAGGAATATTTCAACAGGAAACTAAGCTACAACAAAGACTAGTTTACACTTGTTCCTGTCTAACCATGACTTAGCAAACGGCCAGAAAAGCCTCTACCTGATTCCCGTGGTATAGGAATGTACGTAGTTTAAGCACAACCGAGCACTTAGTTGTGGCTTAAAACCCTCAACTGTTGAAGAACAGGAATCTTATTTTGCTTTTCCACCAAAGTGTAAGTGCTGGGTGCACAACACTGCAAAAATCTGTTAGTATGAGATACAGCTATGGCTAAGTTGTACATTCATGTGAAGTTGTCTTAAAAGCTTGAAGGTGACAGGTGTTTCCAATTCCAATCTGTCAATTCAATGGTCATAGAAGTAAAGCAGCATATCTACATCAGTAATCAGTAGTTGCATTAATATCCATCGCTTCAGTCACAGTTACAGAACAGGGACCCTACTGGTCCCACAGGCCAAACCATAGAAGGGAGTTATGTATAAAGGCTGTGCTGGCCGGGCGCGGTGGCTCAAGCCTGTAATCCCAGCACTTTGGGAGGCCGAGACGGGTGGATCACGAGGTCAGGAGATCGAGACCATCCTGGTGAACACAGTGAAACCCCGTCTCTACTAAAACTACAAAAAACAACTAGCCGGGCGAGGTGGCGGGCGCCTGTAGTCCCAGCTACTCGGGAGGCTGAGACAGGAGAATGGAGTGAACCCGGGAGGCGGAGCTTGCAGTGAGCTGAGATCCGGCCACTGCACTCCAGCCTGGGCGACAGAGCGAGACTCCGTCTCAAAAAAAAAAAAAGGCTGTGCTACTCTCCAGCCCCCACTGCAATCTAATGTGTGGAGTATAGTGGAGTATAGCATTAACAACTTCCAAGTGGGATCAAAGAAAAATCAAGGCAATCAGAGGCAACAGCACTGGTACCAGTTGGTGTGATTTAAAACCTTTCAAGAAACTGAGGCTAGGCATAGTGGCTCACACCTGTAATCCCAGCACTTTAAGAGGCCAAGGCGGAAGCATCCATCGCTTGAGCCCTGGAGCTCAAGACCAGCCTAAGCCACATAGTGAAACTACCCCTCCACTCCACTCCCACCCCTCCCCCCGCATTTACTTGTCTCTACAAAAAAAATTAAAAAAAAAAAAAAAAAATAGCTACTTAGGAGGCTGAAGCAGGATTGCTTGAAACCAGGAAGTCAAGGTTGCAGGGAGCTAATTGTACCACTGCACTCCAGCCTGGGCGGCAGAGTAAGACCATCTCAAAACAAAACAAAACAAAACAAAAAACAACAACAAAAAGAAACTAAACTCCTTAAATCATTTCCACTGTGTGACTTGTGGTAGCACAATGTGGTTATCATTTGATATGAAGCACAAACTCTAAGTGACAAGGCTTTTTTTTTTTTGAGACAGGGTCTCGCTATGTTACTGGGGCTAGCCTCAATTCCTGGGCTCAAGCAATCCTCCCACCTCAGCCTCCCAAAGTGCTGGGATTACAGGTGTGACCCACCACGTCCAGCCTGACAAGTCTTATCCACTAATCAAAAGCTATGAGTGAACTATTCCCATGCATTAGGAGGCTGAGGCTAGAGACAGCAGTGAAGGGGCTTCAGTCTAAGAGTTTTCAGTCCCGGTTACGAGCAGATTTACTATATAAGCAAGCAAAGGGAGGAAATGAACAGCAGCAGAATGGAGGGAATGAACCATCAAGTAGCCCATTTGAATACAGTACAGCTCATTCCTAAAAAGAGTTAAATTCACTCAACACCTTTGACTGTTCATACTGAATTATGTTCTCTTGCTGGTCATTGCTCCATAACCAAATAGTCATCTTCTCCTATTATGAAATGGCAAATCATCAATTAAGAAAAATGACTTGAAACTAGTAGTTACTAAGATCAAAATTCAGATGCCTGGAACAAATGGGGAGCCAATTCCAATGTTCAGCTGTGCCATTTACCACTTCTCTATGATATTTGCCGAGTCTCTATGCCCTAACCTTCAACATTTTCTTTTAATTAAAAAAAAATACAGAGCGCTTCACAAATTGCATGTCATCCTTGCACAGGGGCCATGCTAATCTTCTGTTTCATTCCAGGTTTTAGTATGTGCTGCTGACGGAAGCACACCTTAAACATTTTTTTTTTTTTTTTTTTTTTTGAGACGGAGTCTCGGTCTGTCGCCCAGGCTGGAGTGCAGTGGCCGGATCTCAGCTCCGGGTTTACGCCCGGGTTTACGCCATTCTCCTGCCTCAGCCTCCCGAGTAGCTGGGACTACAGGCGCCCGCCACCTCGCCCGGCTAGTTTTTTGTATTTTTTTTTTTAGTAGAGACGGGGTTTCACCGTGTTAGCCAGGATGTTCTCGATCTCCTGATCTCGTGATCCGCCCGACTCGGCCTCCCAAAGTGCTGGGATTACAGGCTTGAGCCACCGCGCCCGGCCCCTTAAACATTTTCACTGGAAAGAGGTCCGTGGGGCTATTGACATAATTCAAGGGATGTGGCTGACTTTTCCCAGCACTCTTTCCTGGCCCTAGACTTTTAGAGTGCTGCCCTTCTGTCCCTGGATCTGAAATGTTTGTCAGGTAGCTTTTTTCTCCTTCTGGACTCCAGTGATAGAGCAGTATGTAGAAGAGCATACCACCAATGGTTGCTCACTGCTAGTTATGTCGATCCAGAAAAGGAGTCATACTCTAGGATGCTTTTGAGACTCTAACACAAAGCAGCCAAAGCAACAAGAATAAACTCAAGAACAGCATGGCAAAGAATTACCATTTACCAGCTGGGCACGGTGGCTCACGCCTGTAATCTCAGCACTTTGTGAGGCCCAGGGGGGCAGATCACGAGATCAGATCGGGACCATCCGGGCCAACAAGGTAAAACCCCATCTCTACTAGAAATATAGAAAAAAAAATTAGCTGGGCGTGCTGGCATGCACCTGTAGTCTCAGCTACTGAGAGGCTGAGGCAGGAGAATCGCTTGAACCAGGGAGGTGGAGGTTGCAGTGAGCCGAGATCGCGCCACTGCACACCAGCCTGGGCGACAGATCGAGACTCCATCTCAAAAAAAAATAAAAGAAAAAAATTACCATTTACCTGAGCAGGAGATGAACTTACTTATGTTGTTGAATAGAGACGGGTTTTCCCAGAAAAGTCACTATGACATCAGAGAATTGTGCTACTACCACTCTTCCAGAACATTTTACAAGTCAAAATGACCAATTTTATACTAAAAAGATGAGACTGAAATAAAGCTATTTTTAATTAAAAAAAAAAAAAAAAAGAAAGCCGTTAAGTTTAGATTCTACCATATCCCATAAAAGCTCTACTTTTGGGAGATTGGTGATGATGCACATAATTGATAAACTAATTCTTGCTGTAAAACACTGGAAAGCAGGTAACAATGAATTACATAACTATCTCTCCTGAACAAGAAAAGGAGACATATTATCACACAGTCCACCCCTTTCAGATGGTAAAAGCCATTCTGGATATCTGTAGGCAGCTGATTTCACTCAGAGATTTGTTCATTGTTTAGTCAAACCCTGATTATTTAATCATGGCTCGGCTACTACCTGGAATTATGGATGTCTAGCCCCCTCTAAAACACGCTGGGTATCCAAATTCTAATACAAGCTAAACTCCTTCAAGATAAAAAGTTTTCAACATTTTTTAAGAGCTTTGTTTGCCAACACATCACACACATAAAATTCTGAAAAGGTGGATACTATGGACTTAAACTAGAATCAAGTTTCCTCCCTGTTGTTCCAAGTATCTTCTCTTGACACTTCAGCATTAGCAGGCAAGGATAAGCAACAATTTTACCTCTCCAAGATTACCAAATCTACCTTTCCAAAGGCACAAAATATTTTCAGGTTAAAAAAAAAAAAAAAAAAAACCCTTACAAAATAATATTATAGCTCAGTACTTTTGTGCAGTTAAAGCATTAAAAGCATCAGCCTGTTTTATTTTTTGACAAGTTTATTGAACAGTATTCAAGACTTCATCTTTATAAACAAAAACCTCTGCTGAATGATGCCAAGGCAATACTTGCTGGCAATGATGTGGCCATACTGGCAACAAGCCATTTTATTGTGTTTGGTTTCTAAAGTCTGGACTACTATAGAACTGCCAGTAAAACAATTTAAATGTGGCAATTTTGCAAGGATGGAAAATAATTTTTAAAGTGACCACTTCCAGAAATTCTTTCCAAGAGATATAACTAGCAGCAATCTTACATTTTCTTTACTCATTTCCCGAGTGTTCTTAAAATTGATGAGATTTTATTTTTACACACTTGGCCCATACCTGTACACAACCACAGACTCCAGTAAAAGGGAGCTGGAGTTTAAGGCTTTCATGCATCCTTATTTTTATGCGAGGTTGACTATTTCCACCTAAAAATGTGTATGTTTGCTTACTTCCATACAGTCCTAGATTTTCATCCAGTGGGTTAAGACTGGCCTTAACTACATAGAATATTACTATCTGAAATTTTAAATAAAGTTTCCTAATCGAATTTTCATTGTTGATGCTTTGACAACTTGGAGTACAAAGCTAGGAACTACATTTCACTTAACACTGTTTCATTTTTTAAAAAGCCACTAATAATAATTGTACATCCAAACTACAGTGTAAACACAAAACACACCTCCAAATTATGCTTGTAAACTAAATGTTTCACTAAAGTTCAGAAAAGTTTACAAATTTGCTTATTTATGACATACATTTGTAGATTTCTCTAATCCTTTAAATCAAAAGAAAAATGAACACCAATAAAAAAAATCAGAAGGGAGAGGAAAAAAAATTAAATCTAATGGAAAATATTCTCTTCCATTAATGTCAGAATCACCAAAAGCAGACAATAAAATTTACACATAAAATTGAAAATATCAAGATAGTGTTTACAAATGCACACAACTTTGAGCAAAGCTTTACAAATCCTTCATACCATACAAAGCAAATGAGAAAATAATGTCAATTCATTTCTACCCCAAACCTAGTTCTTAGGAGAAAATTCGCAGGAAGAGAGGTATGAGTAGTTTCACAGAATACATTTTCAAGAATTTTTTAAAAACTGAAACTCCAATGCCCAGAACAAGATAAACAGTATCCTTAGCAGTTAGCACTGTTAATAAGTCTCAGATACACAAAAATCAAGTTCCAGAGGGCAAAGCATTTAATTACATTCCACAACGAGCACTGTTGTGATTCATATAAAACATAGTTCTCTCCAATTTCTACACAAACCGCTCTTTTCTTAATTTATTTAATTAGATGAACAATGGAATCAAGTTTTCCTTTTCAGCATTTATCTAAGATGTAGAAATAACAAAGTAGTTGCAATAAAGTGTATGAAATATTTAATAAGAATGTACGAACATATAACCAAAATAAACTGTGAAATAAGATAAAAGACTTTCATCTTCAAACAACCCATTTTTCTAAAATGAAAATAGTTTTCCAATGGGGAAAATATCTGTGGTTGAAATACAACTCTCAAGCAGTGCTGAAGTTTTTTGCATTGTCTTTGGAATGAGAAATGATTACTTAACATTAACTTAAACAGCATATACAAACGTTATATTGCTTTTTAAATTGAGGAGGCAGTATCTAGTGATCTGTCAAAGCGAATTTGTATTCATGAATTGTCAAAAGACCCACAACACAGTCACCTCTTGAGTCTAAACAATCCTTCCCTTAAACAAAAATCCTGTACTGACAATCCTCTAAGATTGTAGTGATAAAAAGCCTTTTCAAATCTTATCAAATGAAACTGTTGCCACTCTTAAATCTAAATTACACAACCGCTATATTTCAGTGTTCCACTGACTCACAACACCAAAAAGGCACTGTATATTATTTTAATAGGAAATACTTATTTTAAAAGACTGACCCCTTTTTAAGTACACTGATTTGTAGGAAATGTTGGGGATGTTTCAACCGAAGACAAAGGGGTCATGTAAAAGACAAAATTTGTTTTTCATGATCTCTCATCTACCTCCCCTTCTGTATAATGTGATACATTTTCAGAGCACTGACTAGGGAAAGTAACCATAATTAGAGCCTTGTAAGGCAAGTGTTCTCATGACAAGTAACCATAATTAGAGCCTTTTATGACAGTGAGAAAATTTGTTTTTCTTATCATCTCACCTATCTCCCCTTCCGTATTGTTTATAATGTAATGTGACACATCTTCAGAGCACTGACTAGGGAAAGTAATCATAATTAGAGCCTTGTAAGGCAAGTGTTTTCATGACAAGGACACTTACCAACCAGAACTCATGTGGTCCTCCTGCCTTAGTGTCCTAATACCAAAGAAAAGATTATGAAAGGGTCAAGAATCTCAATTTTCTCCCCTCTGGCGGCTGCACTTGTACTCTTGTATGAAGACTTTTAGTCAACAGGCTCCTGATCGAACAACTACGCCAAAAAGCCTCCAAATAACAGGATTAACACATATCAATCTATGAACCAGCATATGGATCTTTTATTCTATAATACTACTGCTATCAAAGATAATTTCAACTTCAGTTTTAAAAACCTAGATATAACACTTTCTTATGAATGGGCCCCTCTTTGTTTAAAGGCCAAAATTTCACATAAATTGGGACAGGAGGAAACTGATACTACAGTTAGTCCATCATGAACAGGACTTCAAATCAAGTATCTTAAACACATTATTAAAAGTGGTTTCTGGTTTTTGATACCATCCAAACAACATGAACAATTTTTAAACTGACTAACCTAAATCGTGGCGGTCAAACCAAAAAGGCTCTGGTAGGTAAAGGACTCCATAGTTTATTTTTGTAGCAAAAGTCTTATTCCACACAGTTTTAAGTGTGACATTAGAAATCAAAGTTCGAGGTTATAGCACAAACCAAGTGTGGACTTTTATATTTAGGGAAAAAACCCAACAAAACAGTTCTGCTCATTTACAAATGAGTCAATTAGACAAACAAAGCAGCAACTTCTGAAGCAGGACTGTCTATACAGCAAGGACCCTTAAGAAGCAATAAAGGTACATACAATGAATCTGTATACAGAAATTTTATTCAATTTTAAAAGAAAATGAGGACTTTAGACAAAGCTTTACCCTATAACAAAGCAAATCTGTCCAGCTTTAAACCAAATTCTGAGAGTAGCCAACTCCTATTTTCAGCAGCTGGCAAGAGCACCCTCAATGAGTTTTACTGACATTTCTATTTTCTTCATCCCATATGGTATAAAACAAAACCAATCTAGACTCCTTGATAAGCTTTATGTGGTCATTTGAGTTTTACAAATGGTTTCTCTAATGGTATGCCAAAATCATTTATGTGTTCTCTCCAGATAGCTTTACTGTAACATACAGCAATGTTTATCCTGGTGAGTCTTCTGTAAACAGTCAACCAATGCTCTATGTTATGGAAACCAAGCTATATGCAATTGAAACAATCCACAGGTTCTAACCTGGAAATACTAGGAAAACAATCTGGATGCATTAATCACAGCAATATGAAGATCTACCCTATAAAGAATGATGTGAATGGCTACCCTAATACAAGTTTTACTTTTCTTGAACCTATAGGCCTGTCATTTAAGTCAATGACAGCAGCTGTGGCTTCATCCCGAGACTCAAAGGCCACCATGGCTTCACCTGTGGGCATACCTTTTTCATTGTATTTTAAACACACTGAGCCTGGGATTACTTGATAGCCATAAAAGAAATCTAAAATCTCATCAATAGACACAGTAAAGGGCATGTTCTGCACTTTAATTACTGTCGGTCCTGGTTTTCCAGAACTAGATGCAAAGCCAGGGGGACCACCAATATGGATTGGGCCAGGGCCAGGGCCAGGGCCAGGGCCAGGCCCAAAAGCTGGTGGCCCACCCAAATGCCCAGGGGCACTTCCAAGACCAGGAGGGCCACTTCCAAAACCAGGAGGACCGCCTAAGCTACCAGGGCCATTTCCAAAATTCTGAGGGCCCCCTCCAAATCCCGATGGCCCACTTAAATTGTTTGGTCCACCTCCAAAACCCGGAACATCCAGTCCTAGACCAGGCAAACCACTGTTTCCAACTGAAGGCATACCAGGCCTAGCATCACCAAAGGCCCCTCCTCCTAATCCTGGAGGAGGGATTGGTGGCCCAAAGGCATTTGATCCACCAAAATTACCAGGAAAGTTAAATGGAGGCCCATTGTTGGCTTCCTTTGATCCTACGGTCAGAAAGGCATGCTCTTCACCTCCTGCACTAGGTATTCCTGCACTGGGCATTCCCGCACCAGGCAGTCCTGCACTGGTTATTGCTGAACCAGGCAGTCCTGTGCTGGGCAGGCCCGCACCGGGAAGTCCTGCACTGGGCAGTCCCACACCTGGCAGTCCCGCATTGGGCATTCCTGGAACTGCAGGATTACCTGGCACAGGCATCTTTAATCCTTTTTTTCCTTGGGCAGGGGGATTTTTCTCAATCTCTCTCATATCTTCTAGGGTAACTACATGAACAAAAGCTTCTCTCCCATTAAGTTTTTTACGGTGTAAGCGTTCAGACTTACGTGCATCATCTTCATTTTTAAACTGAACCAATGCCTGTCCTAGACCTTGCCCATTGTTATCAACAAGAACATGTACAGCATTTTCATCCACTGGGATTCCTTCTAGGAACTGAAGAACATCCATCTTCGTAATGCTGAATGGAATATTTGTTATGTGGGCACAGACTTTGGCAGAGTTGACATCCCCCTCTGGATTTAGCATCATTTCCCTCTGGTCATAGCTGAAGTTCTGCAGTCTTTTTCGAATCATATCTATCTTTTCTAGCATACCTTTCTTAGTAATTGGATGAACTTGAATAAAGCGATTGCCCATGTACTGTTTATGACGACACAGAGCAGCCTTATAGTCGGCCTCATTTCTGAACTCTACAAAGCCTTCACCAGTTGCTTTCCCATTGGGTCCATAAGCTATATAAATACTATCTTCCACAATATCCAGCTTTTTAAAAAAATCAATGACATGTTTGTTTTCTGCTTCAAATGGTAGCCCTTTCAAGTAAACACAAAAACCAGCCTCATGTGGTGATCTTGACCTTGATCTTTTCTGCCCACTGGGCGATTTTGACCTGGGAAGTGTCTGAGGAGGGGGATGACTTTGTCCAGAAGGTCCCATATTTTGCTTAAAAGTGATATGGCCTCCAGCAGCTACCCACTGTCTTTCTGTGGCAGGGCTAACTTCCACATAGCGTTGAATCATCAGCATTCTGTTTCGTTTCAAAGCTTCAAATGTATCTTGAGGGGAGAGAAACTTAACCAATCCATTCCCATTATTTCGACCTACATGATCTTTCAACAAATGTACTGCATCAACACGGAGCCCATGGAAAAAATCTCTGACATCATTTTCCATTGCAGAAAAGGGCATTCCATGCACACTGACATATAGATCATCAGGGTTGATGGGGAGTGGCTTCACACTGCTCTGAGAGTTCATCTGGATAGGGTTAACAGGATTCAATGGACCAAGAAACATAGGATTCAGGTTATTGTTCAAATTCATAGGTGCTCCAGAGCCATTCATTCCAGCAGGTAGAGGTGCCACAGGTGGCGGATTCAAGGGCGGCATGCCCGACATGGGTGGCAGTGGGGTCATGGGTGGCACAGAAGGAACTGGGGGAATCGGGGGCACAGGAGGCACAGGAGGTAATGTAGGTACTGGAGGAGGAACTGGAATTGGGGGAATGGATGGCATTGGTGGCAGAGATGGCATTGCTGGAATTGGAGGAATTGGTGGCGGCGGGACTGTGTTCATTGGAGAGGCTGTGCTTGGAACGGTTGAGCTAAACGTTGGGCTCCCAAAGGAAGCTCCCATATTTGGAGGAGCTGTTCCTATGCTGGCTGTGGAAAATGTCTGTATGTTTTTGTTGCTTTCATGAACAGAAGTGGTGGCAGTAACTACACTGGGTGAAGGATTATTAAAGTTGGATACTGTTGTGGGCAAGTTTACCCTGCCACTCATTCCTGAGCTAGGTGGTGGTCCTGATCTACTGGCATTTGCTGGTGGTATATCTAAGTTGGCAGTTTCAAAACGCCTACGACTCAGTTCAATCATATTCTGCATTTCCGTTTTACTACTCAACAATAGTGTTACTTTTGACCCTTTAATTGTACCACCTGTGCGCATCATACCAAGCCTTGCATCTTCATCAGTGGCAAAAACGATGAAAGCCTCACCCAGTTCACCCCCTACAATATGCACGCCCCCATCAGGAATGGTCAATCCAGAGAAGAAGTGGCGAATGTCCATGGTCCCCGCCACAATTGGGAGACCTTGCAAACGGATGACCACAGCCATGCTGCGCTGAAACCACACACACCTGCAGATGAGAAAAGGCAACGGCCAGGTCAGACTCCTGTTTATCACACCAAGTTTTTAGCTACAAGAATGACCAGCTACCATATTAGGCCCTCAAATAGTCCCTGAAGCTATCACAGGCAATGTCTTTAATTTAGATATTCTAAAAACTGAACATTTCGTGCCATTTACAATGTAAAACGTAGACAATTTCAACTTCCAGAAGGCATTAATTCTGGAAACAGTTCAGTCCCAAGACTCAAAAAGTTCAAGAAAAAACAACTGTAGGACAGTAAAATACATATACATCATTCAGACCACTAATCATTCAGTAAGATTTAAAAGAAATATGTAAGTCAAATCAGGAAACAAAGTTTAACAATCTATAGGGAAAAAGCATGTAAAGAATATATCAAAGTTAATATTAAAAACTCACTTCGCATCTTCCCTATATTCTTGACAATTTCATAGAATTATCAAGAGTGTGATTTTATAGAGCTCAGTCTCAAAATCCAACAGAAGCAAAAAACTAGAATACTAATGAATTGTAAATAATACTTAAAAGTAGATTCAAATCTTTTTTTTTTTTTTTTTTTTGAGACGGAGTCTCGCTCTGTGGCCCAGGATGGAGTGCAGTGGCCGGATCTCGGCTCACTGTAAGCTCCGCCTCCCGGGTTCACACCATTCTCCTGCCTCAGCCTCCTGAGTAGCTGGGACTACAGGCACCCGCCACCTCGCCCGGCTAGTTTTTTGTATTTTTTAGTAGAGATGGGGTTTCACCGTGTTAGCCAGGATGGTCTTGATCTCCTGACCTCGTGATCCACCCGTCTCGGCCTCCCAAAGTGCTGGGATTACAGGCTTGAGCCACCGCGCCCGGCCGATTCAAATCTTAAATGAGAACTGGTTCCATTATTTTATTCATCCTAAAACTTTTCGATCTGCCTTATAGATTACAAAAAACTACATATGGAATTATTTATTATAAACAAGGTTAAGACATACTAAGAAGCCAAAAGAACTACTGAATAGGATAAACAAAATCTGAGTTACCTTTATTCATTACCCCCAAAAGTAGAACCTGGTTATAGTCCCATTCACTGTGACTATTTTAATTAAAACTCAGGTCCAATGACTCATAACCAAATCCTCTATTTAATAAAATTTTTTAAAGTATTATTTTCCCCTAGGAGAGGGCTGACAATAAAAATATTTTTGGTTTTTGTTTTAGAACCAGAGTGTGAATTACTCAGTGGTTGTTACAGTCTTGGATCTACGCCACTCCTGTAGGATCTCTGTGATCAATCGCCTTAGATCATGCCTGTTTTGACATAATCAAAAAAGAAATGTTCCCCTCAAATTTCAGTTCTAAAGGCTTCTAAGAGCAAATCCAAGGGCAGCCCTTTGGAAAATGACACAAACCCAATTATTGAGACTGGGAAACATATTACTTTGAAATTAAGGTGGTCGATAACATAGGGTGTTTTCCAACCCATCTGAAAAGTCAACTTTTATTTATTTATTTATTTTGAGATGGAGTTTCACTCTTATAGCCCAGACTGGAGTGCAATGGTGCCATCTTGGCTCACGACAACCTCCACCTCCCAGGTTCAAGTAATTCTCCTGCCTCAGCCTCCCAAGTCGCTGGGATTACAGGCATGTGCCACCACGCCTGGCTAATTGTTTGTATTTAGGAGAGATGGGGTTTCACCATGTCGGTCAGGCTGGTCTCGAACTACTGACCTCAGGTGATCCACCCTCCTCAGCCTCCCAAAGTGTGGGGATTACAGGCACGAGCCATTGCGCCCCTCCTGAAAAGTCAACTTTTAAATATAAGCCTATAAAATCAGCTCTATGACCCTCAGAAAGGTTATAAATTAATGAAGAGATACAGTTTTATCACTTCTCAAGAACATTAGAAGTGGCAAGATTTTCTGCTATAAGCTCTAAGAATTCTGTAACTTCAATGTCAAATATTATATAAATACTAATTCAATGCAACAAAATCTGTATTATCTCAGTATGACAATTGCCATATACAAACAAGAAACAAACTGTTTGGCTTTGACAGTTTTCTCACAGACACATAACACAAAAATAAAAGCCACCTTCAAATTTAATCCAGAAAAATGGACTAGCAAACAGAAAATGCTTTTTGTGAGGCCATTATAAAGCACCAGAAATTTGGGAAGGGTGGGAAAGCTTTTCATTTACAAACTTCAAGAGTCAACAAGAAAAATTAACGCTAAAAAACATCACACCAACAGTCTCTTTTCTTATTTACTATTTAGCAGCCTATAAGGAGGTTCATCAAGCAGTGTCCAAGTCATTAAATCAAATTCATATTCCTTGCTCAATCTAGAATTATGTGGCTATATGCAAAATGCGATAGTATTTACTGTTCAACTTCAAAAACCGCTTAATCACTTTGTATAGGGGAAACATCATGGGCAATCAAGGTACTCAAAACAATATGAGAGAGACAGAGATATTAGTTTGCACTGGGACAATAAAACAGGAACTTGATATAGTCCCAAGAACACAAAAATTAAACACAGGGCTAAAGTGACAAACACAGTTAAGTCTTCAAGCCATTTTTTGTTAAGAGTAGGGATTTACTGAAACTTTGTACAAGGTACACAAGAATATGCTATTGAAAATCTGCCTCAGATTACCAGCTGGAAAGGGTGGAATATTAAACCAAAGTGGAATACAAGATTTATTTATAAAGTCATCTGATGAGGAAAATTGTTTCTAGCTTCCAAAAAATATGAAATAATATCTGCAGCCAGGTGCGGTGGCTCACGCCTGTAATCCCAGCACTTTGGGAGGCTGAGGCGGGTGGATCACCTGAGGTCAGGAGTTCAAGACTAGCCTGGCCAACATAGTGAAACCCCATCTCCACTAAAAATACAAGAAAATTAGCTGGGTGTGGTGGCACATGCCTGTAATCCCAGCTACTAGGCAGGCTGAGGCAGGAGAATCAACTGAACCCGCGAGGCAGAGATCACGCCATTGCACTCCAGCCTGGGCAACAAGAATGAAACTCTGCCTCAAAAAATAAAAATAAAACAACAACAACAACAAAAAAGTATCTGTTATTCTGTTACTAAGTAACTGACAGCTAAGTCATTTCAACCTAACTTGGGCCTATCTTAGTTACTTAAACAGGAGGGTTAGATTCCACTTGCTAAGGTTTCATTTAAAGTCTAAAATTTGTACTCTAAAACATGTGACTCAATATCTACACTTAAACTTTTAGGAAATATAAATAAACATACCAATAACAAGTATCTGTATTTGTAGTCTAAAATGCTACTAAGGAATAAAACAGCTACTTACTGCCTATCAGGAAAATAGCAAGAGAAAAACATCCATATAAATGAAATTGACCCCCAAAAGAACAACTGTTCGAAGCACCCATCTACCCCACCCCCATCCCTCAGATAAACTTGTAAAAAACCACACCAGCCGGGGCGGTGGCTCACGCCTGTAATCCCAAAACTCTGGGAAGCCAAGGCAGGTGGATCACAAGGTCAGGAGTTCAAGACCAGCCTGGCCAAGATGGTAAAACCCCATCTCTACTAAAAATACAAAAAAATTAGCTGGGCGTGGTGGTAGGCACCTGTAATCCCAGCTACTTGGGAGACTGAGGCTGAGAAGTGCTTGAACCCAGGAGGTGGAGACTGCAGTGAGCCGAGATAGCACCATGCACTCCAGCCTGGGCAACGGAGTCCAGCCTGGGCGACAGAGCAAGACTCCGTCTCAAAACAAAAAACAAGCAAACAAAAACACACACACCCAATACAGTTGCTACACATATTTTCATATTTCTTAATAAGCTATCTCATTTTATTTTGTATAAAAACGAACTCTCTATTCAAAATCTCTTACCTGATAAAACAAGAGATGTATTTTCTTAACAAGAAGTAGAGGCCAAGTCAATCCTGTGGGCAACCAATTAAAACCAACTTTTAGACTGCAATAGAGAATAAACGGAGGCAAAAATCAATGCAGGAAACACAAAACAACACGCACAGGCCACACTGTACATTACGAAGGCGAGTCTGAAACCACCAGAGTACTTCATTAGAATGCATATCAAAAAAAAAAAAAAAAAAAAAGGAAAGACACCATAACAAAATCCTGCACATGCTTTTTATAGTTGGTATTGCTTTCAAATTGGAGTATCTCAAAATATTTATATATTTACATACATCAAGAGTGTCATAACTTAGCCCAGTAACGAATCCACTGAAAATTAAAACAGTCATAAAGCTCAGCTTCACAGCTGCTAATTGCTTTGATCACTTTATAATTAAACCAATCCAGAAAACTCCGTACAAGTCTATTTCCCCAGGTTCTCACCAAATTTGTGATGAAAAGGCACAAGTTCGCACAGTAACAATTCTTGGACAACTTAAAATAGCAATTCAAGGGTACTCATGGAAATTACTGCAATTATTCTTTCAATATATTTTATTTTGCACAAAATAGCATCCAACATCACAAACCAAATGAAGTATGAGTTCTTGCTATAAGGACTAATTCCACAGGAGCTCAAAATATTAACAAAATATTAAGGGAAAGTATTTTTTCCTCTGACACCACAACAGTTCCCAAAAATTTGTAAAATTAAAAAAAATTAAATAAATAAAATAAAATTTAAAAACACCCTAAAAATGCCTGACATAATAAGAGTATATCCCAAAATAAAAACAGGTCACTCATCTTTCACTGTTATTTCTTCAAAACTGGTGAAGTTATTAACAAGTCACAAGCATATATGACCAAATGCCTAGACAACTATATTCAAAGGTAATTTTTTACTTTTTATTTCTTTCAAAGGTCATGTTTTAATTCGGAGAAGAAATTCGTCACTGTTCAGTACTAAGATTACCAATGACTACTTATCCAAATGATGCTCATCTTAAATTAGTATCTTCCAAGACCAAAATACAACTAGTGACCTTAATATTCATCACCAAAAAGGAAAACATATTTTTCAAAAATTCTATGTGATTTTCTAAAGGACAAACTATTCATCTTCTAGTCAACTACTCAAGTTGCTGAAGAACAGTGAGATTGTTTTGCCACAAAAAGCTATGCAAATATGTAATCAACACACTGAAAAACCTAGAGCATTGTATTAATCTTTCACATGTTGTAGAAATCTAGCCTAATTAGGTCTTTTTCTTTTTTTTTTTTTTGAGATAGGGTGTCACTCTGTGGCCCAGGCTAGAGCGCAGTGGTGCGATCTAGGTTCATTGCAGCCTCCGCCTCCCTGGGTTCAAGCTATTCTCATGCCTCAGCCTCTGGAGTAGCTGGGACTACAGGCATGTGCCACCACCTGTGGCTTATTTTTGTATTTTTAGTAGAGACAGGGGTTTCACTATGTTACCGAGGCTGGTCTCGATCTGACCTTATGTGATCCGCGCGCCTCAGCCTCCCAAAGTGATGAGATTACAGGTGTGAGCCACCGCGCCTGGCCTAGCCTAACCAAGTCTAAGGAGTTTAAAAATTCTTCGTTTAAAAGCCATATCTAGTAGTTTAACAGGTGACAAAGAGAAATGTGAAACAGAGAATGAGCAAGAGCATGAAGTACTGCAAATATTTATGTACAGGTTTGACTCCAGCAGCCACACAACAGGGTAACTTTCTAGTTTCTAGAACTTGTAATAAACATCTGATCCCTACTGGAGATTCCAATTCAAAAGGTCAGGTATGGGGCCAGGGTATATGCCTGAATATAAGGTAGGAAGGTTCCTCTCAGCCTCTTCCCTTCCAAACTCAAAACATACCGTATGCCCATCTTGAGAAAGACAAAGGCGGGGTCAGCCAGTTAAGTTCAAAGGGAACTCCCCAGGTCTACTCTCAAAAATTCCTAAAAGGTTACCAGAAATTACCTTTAAAAGGAAGAAATTTCTCATTCTCATTCCACAAGTTAAGGCTGAAAGGCCCAGTTGAATTTGGCAAATGCCTAGTTCAAGTTTTATGTGTACAACTTAAAGCACAAAATCAATCTAGATAGAAATTTATGATTCTCTTCTATTTCAGCAAAGGGGAATACCCATCCCACCCCATACCAAGGAAAAATAATGCAGAAAGTTGATGCTACAAGTCAGAACTTCACAACCCTTGGTATTATACCTCTTCAAAAGGGAAAGGTAAATGGAAATAGAACTGAAATACTTCTGTTTTGACACCTCACTTTGTAAAGACCACAAGAATTTAATATAAGTGTCATGTTTTCCAGGAAACTGCTATTCCTGTATTCTAAATGTCAGCTAGCGACTGAATGCAGGATTTCAAAAATCCACCCCATTCACCTAAAGCTTTGCTGAACTTTAGAAGGATAAGACTAAAATAATAACTACACAGTAAAACATCTAAAATACATATTATATCTATACATATAGCGTAATGATAGGAAAGGAGAAAATGGGCCTGATTTGTCATTAAAGCCACTGACATACTTCAGAAGATCTAAAACAAGCAGCTGGCTTTAGTATGTTTTCCATTCGTAATAGGAATTAGTCCTAACATAAAGGCTTGCTTCAACTTGACAAAATACCAGATGCATGCACAAATCACAAGTATCTGCTACAAAAATTTAACATATTATGACAAGACAGACTTTCGTATTTAATAGCCATTCTAATCACTTGGAATTTCAGGAAAAAATGTCTGACAACAAATCTCTTCATCAAGAAGTCAAGGCACAAACTAAAACGACTATTTTCACTCTTCATCTGGTAGTAAACATCCAGAAGTGAACTTTAACTTTGTTCATTCATCACTCTAATCAACAAGAACCAGGGTACAGCACAGCTAGGTTCTTCGGATCCAAAAGAAACAAACCCTCAAATGTTCACCTCAGAGATAAGCAACAGAGAACCAATCACAAAGGGCACAATGCTAAAAACAGTAATAATCACATTATAGTAATCATTATGAAACAACCACAGTTTCAGCCACTTGATTTTGTTCCCCATTCCCAAATGGACCATATTTCAAAGTCTGGGATCATTCTTAATGAAAAAATTATTCTGACACTGATGGAGATGTATACTTTTTATAATGCATTGCTCAATTTTTCCATTAACCTCCATTCCGTACTCAAAGGCAGCAAATCAGAAGACATTTCTAAATAAGATATTCTTCCTGTCAAAAATATTAAGTTATTTTTCAATCCCCCCAAATGCCAACAAAAATGTTCACTACCTTCATTTTCACTTCAGAGCAAAATTATACTTCTAAACAACCACATTCACTTTCACTGTTTTTGAGTCTTAAAAGCTGGCTTCAAACTTAATTAAATTTTGTGCAAACCAAAAAGTATATGGGTGTGGTAGTAAAATCTGATAAAACTGTAGTTTAGACAAAATTATCTTTTCTGTTTAGTTGAAAACATTTAACAATATTCCTTTACTCCATGAACATTTACTATTAAGCACTTGTGGGCCAGACAAAAGATATAAAAGATATAGAAGTCTCTGCATTTTAGGGAGGGACATCTAAAAGCATCTTTTGTGCAATCAACTACTGACACTTGGTTCTTCCTACAACATCTACAGAAGAAAACATACATTCCAACAATGACAGAGTGGCTCTCTGCAAAATGGAGTAAAAACTATCAACACTGTCACTGAATTCCAGCACCTGGAACACATTGGCCCACAAAATCAAGTTTCACATCTAAAAATTGTACTAACAACTCCCAAGCTCTCAATACTCAGTCATCAAAACATTTGACGTGTCAAAGAAGGTGAAAGAATCCCAAAGAGTACTGGTATTAGCATGTAACAATACGTTGCAAGTAACTACACAATTATTTCTAAAGCTTCACAGTTTTCATCTAACAAATTCGAACATAAGGAAAATGAAAATTATACATTACAATCCATAAAGTAATCAACATTTAATCGAGCATATGTGATATAAAAACGCATTCCCTGTTTCATTAAAAATCTGTCCAATAATATATACTAAGCACATCTTCATTATGTTTTGTATAAACACGCCAAACATTTCACTTTCTTCATAAATTACCATAACGTTATTTGAACCACCTGTAACAGTTCTTCCCAACTTCTTTTTATATTCTTGGAAAATGTCTGCACACACTTTCAACTAAATCCAGAAATCCTCCATTCTTTTCGAAACTACCAAATTTCAAAAACGAGTACAACCAGTCTTGTATTGTAGTTCTATAATTTAAAAAACAAGATTTCCCTATGTGTCCAGACTTGAGGGATTTTTCTCAACTGCAGATGCTCTGCTATGCATTAACAAAATCACTAGTTAACAAGGTCCCAGACAATTCTTGTTGCTAAGACTGCATTTTGCAAAAATTACACCATTTCAAACCATTCAAGCAAGAAGCTCTAAAAGAAATACTGCAGTCACAAGCCTAGCCTCTCCCTTCAACAAACCTTCAATTGCCATCACTTTTTTCCAGTGGGTTACACTGACTCTATTCTTGAATATTAAACGGTCCCTACCAACTTCCTCAATTTATATTAGGTTATCTCTGAGAATCCTGGAGCCAAGGAGGGTTTTAGGGCCCAGAAATCTCTTAAAAGTCTGCAATTCTCAGCATGACACCACGCAGATGAGTAAAGAATGGTTAGCACTTAATACTGAGTAACCCTCACAGGAGCCCCCCAGATTTGTCACTATAAAGCACACGTTGGAGGCACACAAAAAGCCCACACGTTTACAACCTAGCGGCTAAACCTCCTGCACTGGCGTCCATCCTCCTCACTAACCTGTAGATCCTCACAGTCCCTCCTACCACCCAATTCACGTGGCTGCAAACTAATGCAGCCAAGCTTCACAGAAACTCAATTAACTCTCCATCAAAAGCACCCACCCTCCGCAGCCCACTGGATCTCGTCCTCCTGAAATGCCAGAGGATCCTCTCCCGAGGGAGCCCTAAAAGTGCTGCTCTCAGCAGCCCCTTCCCTACTGGGGGGACCAAAGCCTGGCATCTTACTACAGTTCTCAGAGCCTCGGGAGGAGTACTCACCCTACCCCCTCACTTCCTAGCTTCAGACGCCGGCTTCTCAAAACTGCTACACCCTCGAGTAAAGCCCCTCCCCAGCAATAGACCTCGGAGGCATTTCACTGCAACCCCCTCCACCTTCAGGCCACGAAGGCGGCCGGTTGTGAGACTTCCTTTCTGAACTCACAGGAGTGTACAGACTATAGCTTCCTCCCACAGGTGTGACCTGGGTCCCCTTTTGCTGGTAGGCCACAAAGGCCTCCTTTCCATTTCGGGTCGAGGGAGTGTCCTCACTACGATTATCTCCCCACCTCCAGGAACACAGATGTAGTTATAACCTCTGCTTCACTGGGGGAGACAAGAAATCCTCCGTATTCGGGTTGTAGACGTGTTTTCACTGCAGTCCCCGTTAGCTCGCAGGCCGCCGAGCCAGCCAGTTCTGACCTGCCCCCTCTCAGACCACGGGGGCGTCCTCGCTACGGCCTCGTCCCCACTTCAGTACGCAGGCTCATTCTCTCTTGCGTCCTCCTTGCATCCTCTCAGATCTCAGAGGCGTAAGTGGCACCCCACTCCCCCTGCAGTCCTGCCCCGACCCTTTGTGTGGGGTGCTAGTTGCCGCGGGCTCGAAGGCCTCCGAAGGCCCCGCCCCGGGCCACCAAGGGGCACCACGAGCCCCGCACAGCCCCGCCCGTTCAAGGGCTGCGGGAGTCTTACCGGGGAAAGCTGCGCGGCACCAGAACCCAGACCCCGAATTACCCCCCGCGCGAGTGCCTCCGCCCCGCGGCCGACAGCCCCAGCCCGAACGGCTTCCCGGAGCCCAACGCAGCCACCACCTCCTTCGCCGCTTCACAAAATGGCCGTCGACCCGCTCAGCGGCTCCGCGTTCCAGAAGGGGGCGGAACAGCGTGGTTGACGTCAAGGGACCGCGCAAGCGCGCTGAAGGTCTCGGGCAAGCTCCCGGAAGTTACTGGGTTTTGTGCTAAGAGGGGGGTGTTCAGTCCCTGCTTGCGACTGTTTGCGCACGGGACCGACCCTGGGCTAGTGGCCCTCCTGGTGGGCTGGGTATGAATGTCCGGCTTGGCCCTTCACTGCAAGACTTTGTGCAAATTGCTTCACGTCTTCCAGTTCCCGCAGAAGGAGCAAATTGTGCTTACGTCTAAGTTTTTTGAGGATTAAATGGAGCACAACGTGGTGGCTAGTTATTATATCCTGAGAAAACAGCCAAAACCTGATTTTTTCGCCCCTTTTAAGAGTTTATGCAGGCCGGGGGCCCGGTGCGTGGCTCACGCCTGTAATCCCAGCACTTTGGGAGACCGAGGCGGGCGGATCACGAGGTCAGGAGATCGAGACCATCCCGGCTAACACGGTGAAATCCCGTCTCTACTAAAAAATACCAAAAAAAAAAAAAAAAAAACTAGCCGAGCGAGGTGGCGGGCGCCTGTAGTCCCAGCTACTCCAGAGGCTAAGGCAGGAGAATGGCGTGAACCCGGCAGGCGAAGCTTGTAGTGAGCCGAGATTGCGCCACTGCACTCCGGCCTGGGCAACAGAGCAAGACCCCTTCTCGAAAAAAAAAAAAAAAGAATTTAGACAGGACGGGCGCGGTGGCTCACATCTGTAATCTCAGCACTTTGGGAGTCCAAGAAGGGCAGATCACGAGGTCAGGAGTTCGAGACCAGTCTGGCCAAAAAGGCAAAACCCGGTCTCTACTGAAAATATAAAAATTAGCCAGGCGTGGTGGCGGGCACCTGTGGTCCCACCTACTCGGGAGGCTGAGGCAGGAGAATCGCTTGAACCCCGGAGGCGGAGGTTGCAGTGAGCCCAGATGGCGCCATTGCACTCCACCCTGGATGACAAAAGTGATACTTAGTCTCAGAAAAAAACAAAAACAAAAAAAAGAGTTTTAATCTAGGGCAGGGCGCGGTGGTTCACGCCTGTAATCCCAGCATTTTGGGAAGCCGAGGCGGGCGGATTACCAGAGGTCAGGAGTTCAAGACCAGCATGGCCAACATGGCAAAACGTCGTCTCTACTAAAAATACAAACATTAGCTGGGTGTGGTGGCTAGAGCCTGTGGTCCCAGCTACCTGGGTGGCTGAGGCAGGAGAATCGCCTGAATCCAGGAGGTGGAGGTTGCAGTGAGCCAAGATAATGCCATTGCACTCTTCAGCCTAGGCAAGAGAGTGAGATTCCGTCTCAAAAAAAAAAAAAAAAATTCAATCCATCGTGATCCCTCCACAGCTTCACTATAGCATTATTTTATTATAGAAAAAGCTATTCTCTGGCTGGGCGTGGTGGGCTCACGCCTGTAATCCCAGCACTTCGGGAAGCTGAGGTGGGCGTATCATGAGGTCAGGAGATCGAGAACATCAGGAGAGCCAGACTCCATCTCAAAAAAAAAAAAAAAAAAAAAAAGCTATTCTCAAGCTGCTTTGGTCCTAGCCCCGCCCCTGAACTTCATGCCCCTGCTAATTAAAAGCTGGATGTGGTGGCTTAGTCCTAGCTACTTGGGAGTTAGAGACAGGAGGATCCCTTGAGCCCAGGAGTTCGGGCCACGGCACCGGCCTGTTGTTTTTGAGACAGGGTCTCACTCTGTCACTCAGGCTTGAATACAGTGGTGCGATCAAGGCTCACTGCAGCCTTGATCTCACAGGCTGAAGCAATCGTCCCACCTCAGCCTCCCAAATAGCTTGAACTACAGGTAGGCACCACCAAGCCTGGATAATTTTTTTATTTTTTTGTAGAGATGGGGTTTTGCCATGTTGCCCAGGCTAGTCTTGAATTCCTGAGCTCAAGCAATCCATCCACTTTGGCCTCCCAAAGTACTGGGATTATAGGTGTGACCCACCACACCCAGTCAAATTAACATAGTTTTATATGACTTTTTAATTAGAGGAAAACTGGTAATAGATCTACAACTCTACTATCTTTGCAACTTTTCAGTAAATCTAAAATTATTCTAAGTAAAAAAGATATTTTTAAACAAGAAAAATTCTATAATTTCATCTCCTCCTTCCACTGTCCATCTACATTTACCAAACTTTAGCCCAGTGGCTTTCAAACTTTCCTATCCCCCTGCTACTGGCAAGTATGAAGAGCAATTAAACTTTTTTGATCATTATCCACAATAAGAAATACATTTATGCCGGGCGCGGTGGCTCACGCCTGTAATCCCAGCACTTTGGGAGGCCGAGGCGGGCGGATCACAAGGTCAGGAGATCGAGACCACGGTGAAACCCCGTCTCTACTAAAAATACAAAAAATTAGCCGGGCGCGGTTGTGGGCGCCTGTAGTCCCAGCTACTCGGGAGGCTGAGGCAGGAGAATGGCGTGAACCCGGGAGGCGGAGCTTGCAGTGAGCCGAGATCGCGCCACTGCACTCCAGCCTGGGCCACGGAGCGAGACTCAGTCTCAAAAAAAAAAAAAAAAAAAAAAAAAAAAAAAAAAAAAAGAAATACATTTATAACCTGGTATACAAATTCAAATGTATCATCAAAATATATTCTTAAAATATGTATAAATGTACTCTTAACATATTCTCGCTTTTTTTTTTTTTTTTTTTTGAAACAGAGTCTCGCGCTCTCGCCCAGGCTGGAGTGCAGTGGCCGGATCTCAGCTCACTGCAAGCTCCGCCTCCCGGGTTTACACCATTCTCCTGCCTCAGCCTCCCGAGTAGCTGGGACTCCCACCACCTCGCCCGGCTAGTTTTTTGTATTTTTTTAGTAAAGACGGGGTTTCACCGTGTTAGCCAGGATGGTCTGGATCTCCTGACCTCGTGATCCGCCCGTCTCGGCCTCCCTTTTTTTTTTTTTTTTTTTGAGATGGAGTCTCGCTCTGTCACCCAGGCTGGAGTGCAACGGCGCAATCTCGGCTCACTGCAAGCTCCGCCTCCCAGGCTCCCGCCATTCTCCTGCCTCAGCCTCCCGAGTAGCTGGGACTACAGGCATGCACCACCGTGCCCAGCTAATTTTTTTGTATTTTTAGTAGAGACGGGGTTTCACCATGTTAGCCAGGATGGTCTCGAGCTCCCGACCTCGTGATCCGCCCGCCTCAGCCTCCCAAAGTGCTGGGATTACAGGCTTGAGCCACCGCGCCCGGCCCCATATTCTCTCCTTTAAGTACTGGTAACTATCAACCTATGGGTTCAGACCCACAAATGAAAAGCTCTAGTTACAATGGTCTTCTCTTGGTTTCTGAAGTATAATACTTTGTGCTTTATCACACTTCAGGCTCTCTCACCTCGCATTCCTAGATTAGTGAGCTCTTCATATTTTTAAGCACTACCTCTTCAGAAAAGCTTTCCTCAAATACCCAGCATGGTAGGTTTTCTCTGTTATGTCCTCTTACCACTTAATTCTTCCATAGCACTTATCACAATCTATAACATTATTTGTTTACTTCTTATTTTCCATCTCTCCACTAAAATTTAAAACTCAGTGAGGGCAGGGTCTTTTTTGGTCCTGTTAACCAGCGTATTCCTAATACCCAGAACAAATCTGGCTCCTGGCAGGCATTCAAAAAACTGTTAAATGAAGAGATACAAAAGCCCACTGAGTCATTTATGCAAATCAGATGGAGTGGCGGTCTTCTCCACAATTCCACTTCTCCCTCAACCTCTCATAAAGCCACAGAGTAAATAGAAGGTGAGTTTATTTTTCCAGTCTTGAAATTAACAATTTTCAAGGAAACAAACTATTAGAATAACTGGTGGACTCATAGACATATTTCCAGCTCCATTAGGTCAAAGGAAAGGAAAGAGGACAAGGGTAGAAAGGAGACAAGCCCTCTAAGAAACTGTCCGTTCCGTCTGACTGCAGTCAATATGAAGAGATACCCTTTGGAGCTACAGAAAATATTAAATTGAAGTGGATTATGCTTGCTGTTAAAGAAGCTGGTCCAGCCGAGCAGCAGCAGAAGACGAAGACTCAAATGTCCATGCAGAGCATCATGGTCCCTGACCAGAGACTTCTGGTTCCTCTTGCTCTCCTCACCAAGAGCACAGATGTGTCAAGCAGCAATATGATAACAAATGTCTCTATGGCTTCAGGATGAAAATGTCCACACACTGTAAGACCTGAGAAGAAATGGGGAGTGCTCCACACCCAAGAAGCTGAAGCTAGGGAAAGACAGTTTCCTTGTGTTTCTGTCATAGAGGTGGACTGATGCTGAAGTCAACTGGTCTATACCAATCTGGAGCATCCACTAGGCATAACAAGGTGTCTGGTTGTGTATGGGTTGGTGAGGCAGGAGGGACCAGACCAGCACAAAGTCAAGGCCCTATTCTTCTAGTGTTGGGTCCACTTGATGCTCTTGAGGTCAATGCCATCCTGAACCATCTCCCAGAGAGGGCTGCCAAAGAGAAGAGGCATTAAATGAGTGAGGGCTTAGATAGGAAGTGGACAACATTGGCACCAAGGCCCTGAGCAATGGCTTGCTTCCTTCCGTCCCTGTCTGTCCTCTGCCTCTTGCCCTGGTAGACCCTAACACAGGTGGTTAACAAGTCTTTCCCAGCTCCTTGTAAGTCCTTGTCAGCTCTCCTGAGAGCTCTCCCCAACTGCCAACAAACAAGAATAACTAGGTTCCTCAGGCTCAGTTGCAGTGGGGCCCTGAGCCAATGGACACCAAACATGGTCATATTCCTGAAGCTCTCATCCCACTTGTAAGAGGCTTATGGCCATGGTTTCCCTTGGAGGAACCAAGACCCTTGAGACTTGTATAAGCATCTAGTTTCAGCCTCGCTTCAAATGACATGTATAAGCAGCTAGTTTCAGCCCACCGCATATTACCCGCTTTTCAGCACTCGTTTCTTGGTTTTGTTCTAGTTCCCAGTTAGGGGTGGAGCTTAACCCTAAATCATCTTGGTATGCTGTGCCCCTACCCAGTTCTTGCCAGCTTCATCTCCCCAGAGTTGGCCTGTGCTTCCAATATCCAAAAGAATTCCTTGGATCTTAGACCTGAGCAACCCATCTCACACAAAAGCTGCTGCTAAGAAATCTCTGCCAAGCTCTGATCAATCCCCAAGCAGAAGCTTGGATATCTTGGATAATGTTTCCAGACCAGATATTACTTCAGTGTGCTATGAATATGGGATTTTATGATTTAGATTTCATCAGGTAATTTTATCAAATTTCATTATATTCTTGACATGTCCCTCTCCTTTACACTAAACATTCCCAGAATGCCTTTCTATTCATGAGAGTTTCCATGGCCCTTAAAGTTAGCCATCTCCTTCTGTCTTTCCTCTTTAGGGAAGGCCACTTATTATTATAGGCTCACAAAATAAGACTCTGAGAGCTAATGGGACCAGGCTGCATTCAGTTTGTAAAGGGTCAGAAGGAATAGGGCGCAGATGCTGAAGTCACACAGATAGGAAATAAAAGTCTTTGCTGGCCGTGTAGTCAGTAGAAATGCCTTTTCAGTGTACCACAGAATACCAGAAAGCGAGGCCAAAGGAAGGATCCTGCAGTTGAGCAATGTAGACACTTAAGCAATACCGCTAGACCCTACAAAGAAAAATCCAGAGCACAGAAAGGCCTGGAAAGCTCATAAAGGGAAGCAGGGTATATACCTGAAACTCCTCTCTCTACCAACTGGACCAACAGAATTCTGAAAGTCAAGGTTAACTAAGACAGAGCCAGGCTCTGAAAAAATCTAGAGGTGTCAAGGTTCCCAGGAGGAAGATGAGTTCTGTGGCTACTAGCGGAAGCTCTGGTGCCAGCTGACTGGCCAAGAATCTCATTACCTTTATAAACACGTTTATTGATTGACTGATTGATTGATTGATTGAGACAGTCTTGCTCTGTTGCCCAGGCTGGAGTGCAGTGGCACGATCTTGGCTCACTGCAGCCTCTGCCTCCTGGGTTCCAGTGATTCTTCTCCCTCAGCGTCCTGGGTCGCTGGGATTACAGGTGCATGCCACCACGCCCAGCTAATTTATTTATATATATACACACACACACACACACACACACACAGGTACATATACATATACATATATATGTGTGTATATATAATATATATATATATATATATTTTTTTTTTTTTTTTGGCCTGTGAATCCATATCCTAAAGAGAGTTTTCCTGGCCAGGCGTGGTGGCTCACGCCTGTAATCCCAGCACTTTGGGAGGCCAAGATGGGCGGATCACGAGGTCAGGAGACAGAGACCATCCTGGCTAACATGGTGAAACCCCGTCTCTACTAAAAATACAAAAATTAGCCGGGCATGGTGGCAGGTGCCTGTAGTCCCAGCTACTCAGGAGGCTGAGGAGGGAGAACGGCATGAACCCAGGAAGCGGAGCTTGCAGTGAGCCGAGATCGCGCCACTGCATTCCAGCCTGGGCAGCAGAGCGAGACTCCATCTCAAAAAAAAAAAAAGAGAGTTTTCCTATACTTAGTCTATAAACCATTAATTATGTATTGATAGTGCTGCAATGACAACTATTAATACAATCAATAGAGGCTGGGTGTGGTGGCTCACACCTGTAATCCCAGCACGTTGGGAGACCGAGGCACACAGATCACGAAGTCAGGAGTTTGAGACCAGCCTGGCCAATATAGTGAAGCCCCGTCTCTACTAAAAATACAAAATATTAGCAGGGCATGTGCCTATATTCCCAGGCTGAGGCAGGAGAATCGCTTGAACCCAGGAGGCAGAGATTGCAGTGAGACGAGATCGCACGACTGAACTCCAGCCTGGCTGACAGTGTGAGACTCGGTCTCAAAAAAAAAAAGAAAAGAAATACTATCCGTAAAAATAATGAGGGACTGGGCACAGTGGCTTATGCCTGTAATCCCAGTACTTTGGGATGCCAAGGCAGGAGGATGGCTTGATCCCAGGAGTTCAAGACCAGCCTGGAAAACATAGGGAGACCCCCATCTCTACAAAATATATATATATATATATTTTTTTTTTTTTTTTTTTTTTTTTTTTTTGAGACGGAGTCTCACTCTGTCGCCCAGGCTGGAGTGCAGTGGCACGATCTCAGCTCACTGCATGCTCCGCCTCCTGGGTTCATGCCATTCTCCTGCCTCAGTCTTCCAAGTAGCTGGGACTACAGGCGCCTGCCACCACACCTGGCTAAGTTTTTTGTATTTTTAGTAGAGACGGGGTTTCACCATGTTAGCCAGGATGGTCTCGATCTCCTGACCTCACAATCCGCCCTTCTCGGCCTCCCAAAGTGTTGGGATTACAGGCGTGAGCCACTGTGCCCGGCCACAAAAAATATATTTTTAAAATTAGCTAGGTGTGGGGGCACACAACCGTAGTCCTAGCTACTTGGGAGTCTGAGGCAGGAGGATAACTTGAGCCCAAGTGTCCAAACTTACAGTGAGCTACAACTGTACCACTGCACTCCAGCCAGGATGACAGAATGAGACACTTTCTCTAAAGATAATAATAATCATAATGAAGAATACTACCTGGGCCAGGTGCAGTGGCTTGTGCCTATAATCCCAGTACTTTGGGAAGCCAAGGCAGGAGGACTGCTTGAGCCCGGGAGTTTGAGACCAGCCTGGGCAACATAGCAAAACTCCATCCCTACAAAAAATACAAAAACTAGCCAGGCATGGTGGCACATGCCTATAGTACCAGCTACTTGGGAGGCTGAGGTGGGAGGATCACTTGAACTTGGGAGGTGCAAGTTGCAGTGAGGTGTGATTGTGCCACTGCACTCCAGCCTGGATGACAGAGCAAGAACTTGTCTCGGGAAAAAAAAAAAATACTAGCTGCATTACCTGTATTCATCTAGTTCTTTATTTTATTATTATTATTTTTTTTTTGAGATAGAGTTTGGCTCTTGTTGCTCAGGCTGGAGTGCAATGGCATAATCTTGGCTCACCGCAACCTCCCCCTCCCAGGTTGAAGCGATTCTCCCGCCTCAGCCCCCCAAGTAGCTAGGATTATAGGGATGCGCCACCACACTCGGCTAATTTTTCTGTATTTTAGTAGAGACGGGGTTTCTCCATGTTGGTCAGGCTCGTCTCGAACTTCTGACCTCAGGTGATCTGCCCACCTTGGCCAGCCTCCCAAAGTGTTGGGATTACAGGCGTGAGCCACCGCGCCCAGCCTAGTTCTTTAGTTTTTAAAAACGCTTTCTCATTGTGAAAGCAAGTAGCCAAGAAGATCCACTTTCTTGCTTTGTGGAATCTCTAAATCCTAAAATCCAAGTACTCTTGAACTTTGGTATTGACAGTGTAAACACATAGCCTAAGGACAAGAGGGGAGACAGCAATAGTTTCTTCCAGAGGGTCTCTGATACAGTATGTATACCTCATTTCTCGAAGACGCTTCACATGCTGAATGCATTTCTCCACTGTGTAGTCCACTTCCTCCTCTGTAGTGAAGCGGCCAATTCCAAACCTGAAAAAAGGCACAGGAGAATGGCTCCCCATCAGAGCTCTGGCACTGGGATAAATTCATTCCGCAAATAATCACTAAAGATCTACAACACAAAAGATATGGAGAGAAGAACATGGTCCTTCCTTTAGGGCAGAGTTTCTCAGAACATGGTATACAGATCGGCCAGGCATGGTGGATCATGCCTGTAATTCCAACACTTTGGGAGGCCGAGGCGGGTAGATCACATGAGGTCGGGAGTTTGAGACCACCCTGGCCAACATGGTGAAACCCCGTCTCTACTAAAAACATAAAAATTAGCTGTGTCTGGTGGCACATGTCTGTAGTCCCAGCTACTCAGGATGCTGAGGCAGGAGAATTGCTTGAACCTGGAAGGCAGAGATTTCAGTGAGCTGAGATCATGCCACTGCACTGCAGCCTGGGCAACAGAGTAAGACTCTGTCTCAAAAAAAAAAAGAACATGGTCTACAGATCACCCACATTAAAATCACCTGAGATGTTTTCTATTCCTCCCCCAGACCTAGTGAATCAGACCATCTGAATGTGGGACTCAGATATCATATTTCCCAAACTTCCCAGGTGATACTCAATGAAGTCTGAGAACCACTGCTCTATAAACTTTCACAAGGTTATGAGAAGAGATAAGGAGAACTAGATTGAGAAAAACTTCAGGGTGGAAAAAGAAAAAAAATTGTAACAGGAGATGAAAAATGTAAGAGAGGCCGGGCGCGGTGGCTCAAGCCTGAAATCCCAGCACTTTGGGAGGCCGAGGCGGGCGGATCACGAGGTCAGGAGATCAAGACCATCCTGGCTAATACGGTGAAACCCCGTCTCTACTAAAAATACAAAAAACTAGCCGGGGGAGGTGGTGGACGCCTGTAGTCCCAGCTACTTGGGAGGCTGAGGCAGGAGAATGGCGTAAACTCGGGAGGCGGAGCTTGAAGTGAGCTGAGATCCGGCCACCGCACTCCAGCCTGGCCGACAGAGCGAGACTCCGTCTCAAAAAAAAAAAAAAAAAAAAAAGAAAAGAAAAATGTAAGAGAATGCCTTGCAGCTCAACTCACTGACCTGATAGAAGAGTGCGCTAAATCCTCATCAGTGCCAATTGCTCTGAGGACATAAGAGGGCTCCAGGGATGCAGAGGTGCAGGCACTGAGGAGAGAGACACGAGCCTTGTTAATTTCATCATCCACATCTGCTTTTAGTCACAAACCCTCAGTCTTGTTCCCATCCCCCAGGGCCCTGGAGTCATACCCTGGAAAAAACAAGAGACCTTCTAATCTGGCAGAACTAAAGGACCTGATGCTACCCTGCACATCCTAGATGTGTGAACCTAGCTCCTCTGGCCCCCATGGTGGATGACTTCCTTGAGCAAGGACGCTGGCAAAGTGTGACAGCATGATACCACATGGGTTTGACAAGAAGAGGCAGCAGAGGACCATGTGCTCACTTCCCCAGGACACAATACACCATCTGCACCAGCCTGAAGGGCAGCCAAACACTTAGTGGCCTTTGGAGCATCTTCAATTCTGGAGGTCTGTAACAGAACTGCTAGTGTTACCCCAAAACAGATACATACATCCCCTGGGACCATAAAAGGCACAAAATTCTACCCCAGGAAGCCTTCCTAGGGTGGTAAACTTCAGTCTGTACCCAGCTACCCAGCCAACCAAAAAAAAAGAGGCACTTACAAAATGACCTTTACCCTTAATCAAGAGCTCTTATGCCTATCATCTCCACACTGGGAAGCTTAATAGCCTATATGACTCTTCTAAGTGGCCCTGCCGCAGGCCCTATCTATGCCGTCCAGCTCACCTCCCTGAGGATAAGGCAACGTCCTTCAGTGCCATCAGCAGACTCTCCCCTTCCACATATGCAAAGGAGAGGTTGATACAGCCTGTAGGAAAGAAATACTGTGAGAGAGGTCTGAGAGTCTCAGCCACTACCAGAATGAGGATAGAAGAGCAAGTCCATACCGGGATAATGGTGCTCAGGGTCCCCATTCATCACCACATCTGGAAGGCTCTTCATTATATTCTGTATCAGCCGCTCTGCTAACTTTGAGATCCGCTTGTGGTCATACTAAGGAGCAGGTAGGGAAGGATTAGGCAAAAACCATCAACCAGCTCAGAAAGACATAGTTTGAGAAACCCTTCTCCTATAACCGGAAGTGACTATGTATCAGCCCCACCTATCATCCTATGTACTCATGGAGAACACTGTATCTCCAGTACTGAGCATAGTGCCTGGTATGCAAAAGGCACTTGATAACTGGACAAAGGGTTCATTTACTTATCCAGAAATAAATGAGCTGATAACTACTAAAAGGCCATGGGTTTTGGAGCTCATAATGCCTCCCTCAGAACAAGGTAGGTAGCACCAGGACAAGGAAGAGTTTTCTTAAGCCTTCTCTCCCTGCTGAAATCTGCCTCAGTCATGCTGAGAAGCCTCTAAATAGGAGACCCAGCGCAGGGGAAGAAGTTGTGGGAGGGAACTGCTCTCCCCATACCTCCATCTCTTGCTGTGCCACCTCACACGCAGCCCCCAGCCCCACCACTAAGGGTGTGGGCACTGTCCCAGACCGCATACCCCGCTCCTGCCCCCCTCCACTCTGCAGGGCCTCCACACGCACACGGGGCCGGCGACGGATGTAGATGGCACCAACCCCTGGGAAACAAAGTTTGTTACAAAAAAAGAGAGAAAAGTAGATAAAACAAAATATATCTTTCCAAAGGGATCAAAATATTATTTCAACTTTTCTGTAAGCATGAAATTTTTCTAAATAAAAAATTTTAAGGGAAAAGAAGAAACAGCAATAAAAGCATAGTATTTAGAAAATTATTTAACATCTGGAAGATAAATGCCAGAAGGAGTAATGATCAAAATGGTTTAAAGTAGCTCCCTATGCTATATGAAATGCCATCATACATTATAGTATTATTCGTAATAGCAAAAAGACTGGAAACAACTTAGATGTCCATCATCAGGTAATGGTCAAATAGATTACGACATGTCCATACAATGAAATACCAAGCAGGTGTATAAAAGAATGAGGACGCCGGGTGTGGTGGTTCACACCTATAATCCCAACTTTGGGAGGCCAAGGCGGACAGATCACCTGAGGTCAGAAGTTTGAAATCAGTCTGGTCAACATGGTGAAACCCTGTCTCTACTAAAAATACAAAGATTAGCCAAACACAGTAGCAGGCGTCTGCAATCCCAGCTACTTGGGACGCTCAGACACAAGATGAACCCAGGCGGTAGAGGTTGTAGTGGGCTGAGATCATGCCACTGCACTCCAGCCTGGGTGATGGAGCAAGACTCCATCTCCAAAAAAAAAAAAAAAAAAAGAGAAAGCTTGTTCTGAACTGATACCATAAAATCTCCAAGATACATTGTTAGAAAACTGGTGAAATTCAAATAAAGTCTGTACTTTAGCTTTAGCTTTAAAAAAAAATGTATTGGCCAGGTGCAGTGGCTCACGCCTGCAATACCAGCACTTTGGGAGGCTGAGGTGGGCGGATCACCTGAGGTTGGGAGTTCGAGACTAGCCTAATCAACATGGAGAAACCCCGTCTCTACTAAAAATACAAAATTAGCCGGGCACGGTGGCACATGCCTATAATCCCAGCTATTAGGGAGGTGGAGGTTGTGGTGAGCTGAGATGGCGCCATTGCACTCTAGCCTGGGCAACAAGAGCGAAACTCCATTATCAAAAAAAAAAAAAAAAAAAGATGTATTATGGGCCGGATATGGTGGCTCACACCTGTAATCCCAGCACTTTGGGCAGTTGAGGCGGGCAGATCATGAAGACAGGAGTTTGAGACCAGCCTGACCAACATGGTGAAACCCCGTAATTACTAAAAATACAAAAATTAGCTGGGTGTAGTGGCACGTGCCTGTAATCCCAGCTACTCAGGAGGCTGAGGTAGGAGACTTGCTTGAACTTGGGAGCCAGAGGTTGCAGTGAGCCAAGATTACACCACTGCACTCCAGCCTGGGTGACACAGCAAGACCCTGTCGCAATAAAAAAAAAAAAAAAAAAAAAAAAAAGACGTATTATTAGGTGAAAAATGCAAGATCAAAACAGTGAGTACAGTATGCTATCATCTGGATAAAAAAGATGGGTGGAGAAGCATATACTTGTTTGTAAACACATAGGTAATTGTAGAAAAACCCAAGAAATTGCCTTCCCATAACCAGAGAAAATCAGAAAAAAAAAAGAAAGAAATTATCTCCCCAGAAGGGAACTGCATAGCTGGAGGACAGAGGTGAGAGGTAGACTTTTGTCTGTGCCTTTTTTTTTTTTTTTTTTTGAGACAGAGTCTTGCTCTGTTGTCCAGGCTGGAGTGCAATGGCGTGATCTTGGCTCACTACAACCTCCACCTCCCGGGTTCAAGTGATTCTCCTGCCTCAGCCTCCTGATTAGCTGGGATTACAGGCACCTGCCACCACACACGGCTAATCTGGTATTTTTAGTAGAGATGGGGTTTCACCATGTCGGCCAAGCTGGTCTCAAATTCCTGACCTCGTGATCCGCCCGCCTTGGCCTTCCAAAGTGCCGCAATTACAGGCATGAGCCACTGCGCCCAGCTGTCTGTGCACTTTTTATAGTTTTTGAATTTTGAACCACATGAATATTACTTTTTCAAAATAAAATCAAAATTTAAAAAAAATTGGTGAGGCATGGTGGCTCATGACTATAATCCCAGCACTCTGGGAGGCCAAGGAAGGACAATCACTTGAGACCAGAAGTTTGGGACAAGCCTGAGAAACATAGTGAGACACCGTGTCTACAAAAAAAAAAAAATTAAAATTTAGCTGGGCATGGTGGCATGCACTTATAGTCCCAGCTACCCTGGAGGCTAAGGCAGGAGGATCACGTGAGCCTAGGAGGTCAAAGCTGCTGTGAGCTATGATTGTGACATTCACTGCACTCCAGGTTGGGCAACAGAGTGACCTTGACTCAAAAAACAAAAAACTTAAAAATGTGTATAACCTGTGACTAAACAAGCCTAATTACAGAAATTTTGTGCCAAAATATGAGCATGAGCATGCGAAGTTATTCACCAAGTAATCAGGGCTTCTGAATAGAATTGGCACTTGACAGTTCTTCTCCCACACAGAAAAACTGTTTATGCTGAGAATGGAGGTACTATAAAAATTAAGGCAGTGGTTTCCAAATTTATTATGAAGGACACCAGATTTTAAATAAACTGGGTGCAGTGGGTCATGCCTGTAATCCCAGCACTTTGGGAGACTGAGGCAGGAGAGTTGCTTGAGGTCAGGAATTCAAGCCTGAGTAACATAGTGAAACCTCTATCTCTACAAAAACTGTTTTAAAAATTAGCCACGCATTAGGCCGTGAGCGGGATTACACCTGTAATCCTAGCACTTTGGGAGGCCGAAGGGGGCAGATCACCTGAGGTCAGGAGTTCAAGACCAGCCTAGCCAACATAGTGAAACCCCATGTCTACTAAAAATACAAAACTTAGGCCGGGCACGGTGGCTCACGCCTGTAATCTCAGTACTTTGGGAGGCCGAGGCGGGTGGATCACGAGGTCAGGAGATCGAAACCATCCTGGCTAACACAGTAAAACCCTATCTCTACTAAAAACACATACACACACACAAAAAAATTAGCCGGGCGTGGTGGCAGGCACCTGTAGTCCCAGCCACTTGGGACGCTGAGACAAGAGAATGGCAAGAACCCTGGAGGCAGAGCTTGCAGTGAGCCAAGATGGCGCGACTGTACTCCAGCCTGGGTGACAGAGCGAGACTCCATCTCAAAAATAAAATAATAAAATAAAATAAAATAAATAAAATAAAATAAAATACAAAAATTAGCCAGGTGTGGTGGCAGGCACCTGTAATCCCAGCTACTCAGGAGGCTGAGGCAGGAGAATCGCTTGAACCCGGGAGGCAGAGGTTGCAGTGAGCTGAGATCTCGCCATAGCACTCCACCTGGGGGACAAGAGCAAGACTTCGTCTCAAAAAAAAAAAAAAAAAATTAGCCAGGTGTGGCTGGGCACGGTGGGCCTGTAATCCCAGCTACTCAGGAAGCTGAGGGAGAAGAATCCCTTCAACCCGGGAGGCAGAGGTTGCAGTGAGCCAAGACCACACCACTGCACTTCAGCCTGGGCGTCAGAGTAAGACTTTGTCTCAAAAAAAAAAAAAAGAAAAAGAAAAAAAAATTAGCTAGGGTGTTGGTGCACACCTGTAGTGCTAGTTACTGGTGAGGCTGGGGTAGGAGGGTTGCTTGAGCCCAGGAGATTGAAGCTGCGGCAAGGTAGGATAGCACCACTGCACTCCAGCCTGAGCGACAGAGTGAGACCTTGTCCCTATAAAACAAATGAATAAAATAATGTACTAAACTGTATTTATTAAGAATTATTTCATTTCTCCATTTTAAAAAATTCAAGAATCTTATACTATCTGAGTCTATACAGTTCCCGAATTCAAACAGCAAGTGCTCAAATACCATGTCTGGACAGTGAAGAATACCACATTATCTAAATCTATTTAGATTCTGGGCTTGGAAAGCAGGAGGTCAGATAATGAGGGATACCTGTACACATGTAAGTGTTGATCAGAGCTTCTGATCAATGAGTTCATTGGTGTTTTTTTTTTTTAATTTTTGTGAGTACATAGGAGATATATATATTATGGAGTACATGAGATTTTTTTTTGTTTTTGAGAGGGAGTCTTGCCTGTCACCCAGGCAGTGGCGCGATCTCGGCTCACTGCAACCTCCGGCTCCTGGGTTCAAGCGATTCTCCTGCCTCAGTCTCCTGAGTAGCTGGGATTAAAGGCACACGCCACCACACCCGGCTAATTTTTGTATTTTTAGTAGAGATGAGATTTCACCATGTTGATCAGGCTGGTCTTGAACTCCTGACCTCGTGATCCACCTGCCTTGGCTTCCCAAAGTGCTGGGATTACAGGCGTGAGCCACCGTGCCCAGCCCACGAGATGTTTTAACACAGGCATATAATGTGAAATAGGACATGATGAAGAATAGGGTATCCAGCCTGAGTTCATTGGTTTTTATCAAAAAGACTTATCTACAATAAAAGCCAATAAAAGCAACATTTTATTAAAAGATAGGATTCTTATTGAGCTTTTTGAAATAATAGCTCACAAAAAACACTCTTTACAACCTCTGGGAACCCTCAGAAGCCATCTTCCATACTTCCAGAAGCTATTATACCTACTTCCACAAAGTATACACCCAGATAACACACCCTGCAGGTACAAAAAGGATACCAGCAAAGACATCAACCCAAAAAAGGCCCTCACTTGAGAAAGAGGAGTTATATTTTATATTGATATTTTATGGTTACCTTCACAAAACAGAGGACAACAGTCTATTCCCGAGGGTTAAGGGAAAGAGGCATAACTCAAGCTTGAACACATTCCAACAGGACCATAGGGAACAAATAAGTATCCATGAGAGACTTAACAGGGTAACAGACTATGAAGTATTCTAAGAATAAACGCAAAGATAGCTGGGTGTGGTGGCTCATGCCTATAATCCCAGCACTTTGGGAGGCTGAGACGGGCAGATCACGAGGTCAGGAGATCGAGACCATCCTGGCTAATGCGGTGAAACCCCGTCTCTACTAAAAATACAAAAACAGTAGCTAGGCGGCCGGGCGCGGTGGCTCAAGCCTGTAATCCCAGCACTTTGGGAGGCCGAGGTGGGCGGATCACGACGTCAGGAGATCGAGACCATCCTGGCTAACCCGGTGAAACCCCGTCTCTACTAAAAAATACAAAAAAACTAGCTGGGCGAGGTGGTGGGCGCCTGTAGTCCCAGCTGCTCGGGAGGCTGAGGCAGGAGAATGGCGTGAACCTGGGAGGCGGAGCTTGCAGTTAGCTGAGATCCGGCCACTGCACTCCAGCCTGGGCGACAGAGCAAGACTCCGTCTCAAAAAAAAAAAAAAAAAAAAAAAACAGTAGCTAGGCGTAGTGGTGGGCGCCTGTAGTCCCAGCTACTCGGGAGGCTGAGGCAGGAGAATGGCGTGAACCCAGGAGGGAGCTTGCAGTGAGCCCAGATCATACCACTGCACTCCAGCCTGGTCGACTGAACAAGACTCCGTCTCAAAAAAAAAAAAAAATCATAATCATAATAAACACAAAGAGATGTCAAATCCCATGCAATCTTCCCCTGAGCTATAGCAAGACACTGGGAATGAAGGACTCAAATAGCTGCTCTGCACATCATAGTGGGGAAAACAAGATAGCTGGGCTTATCTAGATAAATTTGATTTGACAAAACCCCTTTCTCCTCAACCAAATTAAGATCTACACGCTTGCTAAGGATTTGTTAAAGTCAGCAAGAAAGAATGGCCTGATGTATAGTAACTGCTAAGGTCTACAAACAGGCAAGTGTTTCTGCCTATTGCTAAATGACATTTGCATTCTACAAGGGACTCTGAATGTACAACTTCCTCTGAGAGCAATAGTAGTCCCAAATGACTCTGACAAACACCTATCAAAGGTCTTGCTGGAAGGTACAGAAAGAACTCTAGAGGGGCTGGTACCTTTGGGACCGTAGATTTTGTGACCACTGATGCTCATGAGATCAATTTTCATGTCATTGACATCAAGTGGGATTTTTCCAACAGCCTGGGCTGCATCAGTATGGAAATACACCTTTCTGGAACTGCAAATCTGCCCTGAGGAAACAGAGGGGAAGACCCACAGCACAATGTTGGAAAGTCATCTGTCACTGTCCCACAGTGCACTGTGAATTATCTCCAACAACAGTAAATGACCTCTATCAATATTAAACTCCTCCCCTCCGTCCTTCCACCCCTTCTCCCTCTTCTTTTCCTTCTCTCCTCCCCCTTCTTCCTTCCTCCCTCTGTCTCTCAGTAGCTTCCCTTCTTTAGAATAAAAAAGATGAAGGGCAAAACACCAGATCAAAACACTCCTGATACTCTCATGCATACGATTCTTACCACCTCATTAACACCAGTCTTTCAAAATGTCAGATTAGTTTCTAGATCCCTTTTGATTAAAAAAAAAAAAAAAAAAAAAAAAAATTAAGAGATCTTTGTGCTAACGTGCCTAAAGAAATTACAGGGTGAGCTCTACGTGGGGATAATAAAAAGATGTTCTAAAATGAAAAAGGGTAGAAGGCTTTTTTGTTTTGTGGTTGGTTTTGGCAGCAACTGCAATAAAATTAAAAACCATAAAAGGTACTAGACCTGGCGGGGCGCAGTGGCTCATGCCTGTAATCCCAGCACTTTGGGACACCAAGGAGGGCAGATCACCTGAGGTTAGGAGTTCAAGACCAGTCTGGCCAACATGGCAAAACCCCATCTCTACTAAAAATACAAAAATTAGCCAGGCATAGTGGTGCACACCTGTAGTCCCACTACTTGAGAGGCTGAGGCGGGAGGATCATTTGAACCCAGGGGGTGGAGGTTGCAGGGAGCTGAGATCACACCACTGCACTCCAGCCTAGGCAACAGAGTGACACTCTGTCTCAATGAAAAAAAAAAAAAATGGTAATAGACCTAGATTCAAATACTGCCTGTGATACTTACAATGTCCTTGAACAAAGCACTTAGGCTCTCTTTCACTTGATTTCCTAACTACACTCCACAGAGTATTACAGCTCTCAGTCTACTACATCATACAGACCGCCATAGTGGGCAGGGATCAGGGATAAGCCATGATACTCACCTATTTCTGCAATGGGCTGCTTCACTCCAATCTCATTGTTCACAGTCATGACTGAGACCAGGCTAGTATCTGGCTGGATAGCAGCCTCTAGTTCCTAGGGATATGCAGGAGTAAGGTGACTAGATAGTGCAAACAAAGTCCTCCTAAATCAGAATATAGGCAAGCTTAGTCATGAAAAGGAGTCTTACACTACATACCTATCTGAATAGTTAACTAAAAACAGTGACAACACAAAATGTTGGTGAGGATGCACAGACTCTGAATGGTTCATACATTGTTAGTGGGAATGTAAATGTCACAACCACTTTGGAAAAGAATTTGACAGTTTCTGTTGCTCATCACACTAAACATGAAATTACCATACAACCCAGTAACTGTACGCATGGGCATTTATCCCAGAGAAATGAAAATTAAATTCACAAAACATCTTACACAAATGTTCACAGTAACTTTATTCATAATAGCAAAAACCTAGAAACTACCCAGATGTCCTTCAACAGATGATTTTGGTACATCCATAACATGGACTACTACTTATCAATCAAAAGGAACAAACTACTGGCACATGCAGCAAGGAATGAATTCCCAAAGACTTATGATTAGTGAAAAAAGCTAATCAAGGCTGGGCAATGGCTCACGCCTGTAATCCCAGCACTTTGGGAGGCTGAGGCGGGTGGATCACCTGAGGTCAGAAGTTCAAGACCAGCCTAGTTAACATGGAGAAACTCCATCTCTACTAAAAATACAAAAATTAGTTGGGCCTGGTGGTGCACACCTGTAGTCCCAGCTACTTCGGAGCCTGAGGCAGGAGAAATGCTTAAACCCAGGAGGTGGAAGTTACAGTAAGCCGAGATTGTACCACTGCAATCCAGCCTGGATGACAGAGCGAGACTTTGCCTCAAAAAAAAAAAAAAAAAGGAAGGCTGGGCACTGTGGCTCATGCCTGTAATCCCAGCACTTTGGGAGGTTGAGGCGGGCAGATCACGAGGTCAGGAGATCGAGACCATCCTGGTTACCACGGTGAAACCCCATCTCTACTAAAAATACAAAAAATTAGCTGGGCATGGTGGTGGGCGCCTGCAATCCCAGCTACTTGAGAGGCTGAGGCAGAAGAATGGTGTGAACCCAGGAGGTGGAGCTTGTAGTGAGCTGCACTCTAGCCTGGGCAAAAGAGCGAGACTCCATCTCAAAAAAAAAAAAAAAAAAAGAAAAAGAAACAAGTCCTCCAGAGAAAAGGAGGACAGTACACACTCAAGGGGAACATGATCTCATTCTCTGCCAGGCCCATTTCTCTAAACTTCATCCTGTTAGATCTATTCCTTCAAGCTCCAGCTAGGGCCCAAAAGAGAAATTTACAAGCTGAAGCCAAGTTCCTCCATTTTTGCTCCTCCTGCCAATAGCCACTCCTACCTTTAGGTCAATGATCCCACTCTTCTGCACTGGGAGGTAGGTGACCTGAAAGCCCTCAGCTTCCAGTGAACGGCAGGAGTCCAAGACACATTTGTGTTCTGTCTGGGTGGTGATCAAGTGCTTTTTCCGTGACCTGTAGAATCGGGCCACCCCCTAGAAATTGGTGGTGATAGATGGAAGGAGAACATACTGAGAGAGACAGCAATGACTTCAACATCATTTGTAAAGGAAAAATGGGCAAGAACAGTATGCTCCAACACCAGTTCTTTCATACCAACTGAGTATCCTATAATTCAATTCTGAGGCTAACTCTGCAGACTTAGTGAAAACCCCATGGATTAAGGGCTCAATCACATAAGACTGCCCCTAGTTCAGATACCAGACATAAGTCCCAGGGGTCTCAAGCTACCCATACTTCTGCCCAGTCAAATACAAATTCAGGGCTTCCCGAAGCCCGCTCAAGTTCAGTAATTCACTAGAATAAATCACATTTGTCCAAACCCACAGAATGTACAACACCAGTGATTCCTAATATAAGCTATGGACTTTGGGTGATAATGATGTATCCATACCAGGTCGTCAATTGGAACAAATGTACCACTTGATGGAAGATGCTAATAATGGCAGAAGGCTGTGCATACCTGGGGGTGGGCATATATAGGAAATTTCTGTACCTTCCTTTCAATTTTGCTGTGAACCTAAAACTGCTATAAAAAATAAAATCTATTAAAATGATAATAGTATACAGATTAATGTAGGTATTTAAAAATCTGGAGAAATATACAGCAAATTAGCAGTGAAAATGTGTTTAGAGTTCTCTATATTATTGGAATTTATGATTCATTCATTCAACCAATATTTAGCACCTCCAGTATCCCAAGTAATTTTCTAGGTGCCAGTGATATAACAGTAAACAAAGTCATGAGTAGTTATTACTGTTAATATCAGAAGAAACAATAAAGGTACATTAAAAAATTTCTGGAATTTCAACTATTACAAGAAATTAAAAAAACCATTTATCTCATTTAAGAAAAAAAAAACAGTGGAGCCTGAGGCAGGAGAAATGCTTAAACCCAGGTGCAGTGCCTCATGCCTGTAATCCCAGCACTTTGGGAGGCCGAGACGGGCGGATCACCTAAGGTCAGGAGATCACCAGTTTGAGACCAGCCTGGCCAACATGTAGAAACCCCATCTCTACTAAAAATAAAAAAATAAGCCAGGCCCAGTGGCACGCACCTATAATCCCAACTCCTCAGGAGGCTGAGGGAGGGGAATCACTTGAAACCAGGAGGCGGAGGTTGCAGTGAGTGAAGAGTGCTATTGCACTCCAGCCTGGGCAACGGAGTGAGACTCCGTCTCAAAAAGAAAAAAAAAAATAGGATGCCAGGTGCAGTGGCTCATGCCTATAATCTCACAACTTTGGGAGGCTGAGGCAGGCAATCAATCACGAGATCAGGAGTTTGAGACCAGCCTGATGAACATGGTGGAACCCCGTCTCTACTAAAAATACAAAAATGGCCGGGTGCAGTGGCTCACACCTGTAAATCCCAGCACTTTGGGAGGCTGAGAAGGGCAGATTACCTGAGGTTGGGAGTTCGAAACCAGCCTGATCAACATGGAGAAACCCTGTCTCTACTTAAAAAAAATACAAAAATTAGCCAGGTGTGGTAGTAAATGTCTGTAATCCCAGATACTCTGGAGTCTGAGGCAGGAGAATCGCTTGTACCCAGGAGTCGGAGGCTGCAGTGAGCCGAGGTTGCGCCATTGTACTTCAGCCTAGGCAACAAGAGTAAAACTCTTTCTCAAAAAATAAATAAATAAATATAAATAAAAATACAAAAATTAGCGAGGTGTGGTGGCACGCACCTGTAATCCCAGCTACTCAGGAGGCTGAGGCAGGAGAATCGCTTGAACCTAGGAGGCAGAGGTTGTAGTGAGCCGAGATCACACCCCTGCACTCCAACCTGGGCGACAGAGTGAGACTCTGTCTCAAAATACATTAATTAATTAATTTAGAAAAAAGAAAATAGAGACTGGGCGCGGTGGCTCATGCCTGTAATCCCAGCACTTGGGGAGGCCGAGGCGGGCAGATCGCAAGGTCAGGAGATCGAGACCATCCTGGCTAACACAGTGAAACCCATCTCTACTAAAAATACAAAAAATTAGCCAGGCATGGTGGCGGGCGCCTGTAGTCCCAGCTACTTGGGAGGCTGAGGCAAGAGAATGGCGTGAACCCGGGAGGTGGAGCTTGCAGTGAGCCGAGATCGAGCCACTGCACTCAAGCCTGGACGACAGAGCGAGATTCTGTGTCAAAAAAAAAAAAAAAAGAAGAAAAAAAAGGGGCTGAATGTAGTGGTAGTCAATGCCTGTAATCCCACCACTTTGGGAGGCTAAGGCAGGAGGATCACTTGAGCTCAGGAGTTCAAGACCAGCCTGGGCAACATAGTGAGATTTAATTTATACTAAAAAAAAAAAAGAAAAAAAAAGCCTGGCATGTAGTCCCAGCTACTCAGGAGGATCACCTGAGCCAAGGAGGTCAAGGCTGCCATGAGCTGAGATCTGGCTACTGCACTCCAGCCTGGGTGAGATCAAGACTGTCTTAAAAAACAGAAAAAAGGAAAGAAAAAAAAAGGGGCCAGGAGCGGTGGTTCACACCTGTAATCCCAGCACTTTGGGACACTGAGGCAGGTGGATCACCTGAGGTCAGAAGTTCGAGACCAGCCTGGTCAACATGGTGAAACCCTGTCTCTACTAAAAATGCAAAAATTAGCTGGGCGTGGTAGCAGGCTCCTGTAATCCCAGCTACTTGGGAAGATAAAGCAGGATAATCACTTGAACCCTGGAGGCAGAAGTTGCAGTGAGCCAAGATTACGTCACTGCACTCCAGCCTGGGTGCCACAGTGAGACTCTCCCTTGAAAAAGAAAAAAAAAGGCCAGGCGCGGTGGCTCACGCCTGTAATCCCAGCACTTTGGGAGGCCGAGGCGGGCGGATCACAAGGTCAGGAAATCGAGACCATCCTGGCTAACACTGTGAAACCCCGTCTCTACTAAAAATGCAAAAAATTAGCCGGGCGAGGCGGCGGGCGCCTGTAGTCCCAGCTACTCGGGAGGCTGAGGCAGGAGAATGGCGTGAACCCGGGAGGCGGAGCTTGCAGTGAGCCGAGATCGTGCCACTGCACTCCAGCCTGGGCGACTAAGCGAGACTCTGTCTCAAAAAAAAAAAAGAAAAAGAAAAAAAAAAAAATGGCCGGGCGCGGTGGCTCAAGCCTGTAATCCCAGCACTTTGGGAGGCCGAGACGGGCGGATCACGAGGTCAGGAGATCGAGACCATCATGGCTAACACGGTGAAACCCCGTCTCTACTAAAAAATACAAAAAACTAGCCGGGCGAGGTGGCGGGTGCCTGTAGTCCCAGCTACTCAGGAGGCTGAGGCAGGAGAATGGCGCAAACCCGGGAGGCGGAGCTTGCAGTGAGCTGAGATCCGGCCGCTGCATTCCAGCCTGGGTGACAGCGCGAGACTCCCTCTAAAAAAAACAAAAAAAAAAAAAAAGAAAAAGGAAAAAAAAAAGAATTAATAGTATCAACTTTGTAGAACAGGACCAGGGAGCGGGGTCCTCGGGGAAGGAGAGGAAGATTTACACTTCATTTTATTTTATTTTTATTTATTTATTTTTTTGAGACGGTCTCATTCTGTCACTGGAGTGCGGTGGCGTGATCTCAGCTCACTGCATCTTCTGCCTCTCGAGTTCAAGCAATTCTCATGTCTCAGCCTCCCAAGTAGCTGGGATTATGGCCACCATGCCTGGCTAATTTTTTGTATTTTTTAGTAGAGATGGGGTTTTCCCATGTTGCCCAGGGTGGTCTCGAACTCCAGAGCTCAGACAACCTGCCTGCCTCAGCCTCCCAAAGTGCTAGGATTACAGGTGTGACCGAATGCCTACACTTCATTTAAAATTTTTCCATTGGTTTTAAAAAAACACACCACATGTGACAGAATTATTTTTCAAAAACTAAAAACTTAAAAGAAAATGTGCATCTCCCCCCAGAGCTTATAAAAGAATATTACCTTTAACAGCAGAACACAAAGCCAGGTGCAGTGGCTCAAGGAAGTAATCTCAGAACTTTGGGAGGCAAAGGCAGGAGGATCACATGAGCCCAGGAGTTCAAGACCAGCCTGGGCAACATAGTGAGACCTCCATCTCTACAAAAATTAAAATAACAAAATTAGCCAGGCACGCAACTACACGCCTGTAAGCCTAGCTACTTGTGAGGCTAAGATGAGAGGATCGCTTGAGTCCAGGAGTTCAACGCTCCAGTGAGCTGCGATTGTGCCACTGCACCCCAGCCTAGGTGACAGAGTAAGACCGTGTCTTTTTTTTCTTTTTTTTTGAGACAGAGTTTCGCTCTTGTTGCCCAGGCTACAGTAAAATGGCGCCATCTCAGCCCACTGCAACCTCCGCCTTCTGGGTTCAAGGGATTTTCCTGCCTCAGCCTCACAAGTAGCTGGAATTACAGGCGTGCGCCATCACACCTGGCTAGTTTTTGCATTTTTAGTAGAGATGGGGTTTTACCATGTTGGTCAGGCCTGTCTCGAACTCCTGACCTCAGGTGATCTGCCCATCTCAGCCTCCCAAAGTGCTCGGATCATAGGTGTGAGCCACTGGGCCCGGCCGAGACTCTGGCTTGTTAAAAAATAAATAAATGGGCTGGGCGCGGTGGCTCAAGCCTGTAATCCCAGCACTTTGGGAGGCCGAGACGGGCGGATCACAAGGTCAGGAGATCGAGACCATCCTGGCTAACACAGTGAAACCCCGTCTCTACTAAAAATACAAAAAAAACTTAGCCGGGCGAGGTGGCAGGCGCCTGTAGTCCCAGCTACTCGGGAGGCTGAGGCAGGAGAATGGCGTGAACCCGGGAGGCGGAGCTTGCAGTGAGCTGAGATCCGGCCACTGCACTCCAGCCTGGGTGACAGAGCGAGACTCCGTCTCAAAAAAAATAAAATAAAATAAATAAATAAATAAATAAATAAATAAAATAAAAGCAGAATATTAAAACATATAGGCCAAAATTATAACTTTGTAAAAATGGTCTGTGCATGAGGACAAAGAACATAAATGAGAAACATGTATAATTGATTTATACTCTATTTTATCCCAAAAAGTATTTACATCAATAATGTAAAAATGGTTGCAGGGCACTTTGGGAGGCCAAGGCGAGAGGATCATGAGGTCAGGAGATCGAGACCATCCTGGTTAACATGGTGAAACCCCATCTCTACTAAAAATACAAAAAATTAGCCGGGCGTGGTGGCAGGCGCCTGTAGTCACAGCTACTCAGGAGGCTAAGGCAGGAGAATGGCGTGAACCCAAGAGGCAGAGCTTGCAGTGAGCTGAGATCATGCCCCTGCACTCCAGCCTGGGCGACAGAGCAAGACTCTGTCTCAAAAAAAAAAAAAAAAAAGTTGTGGGATGGTGATGGTAGTTCAAAATGTTACAGTTGTTTAAAAAATTTCATTTAGATGACATTTCACCACCCACACACCTTATTTTATCTCAGTTATCCATGATGTAGATTTATTTAATAACTTACAGATTATTTTACTCTATCAATTATGGAGATTAAAGGAAACACCATCACAGGTACTCTTAGCGATCCTTGACCTATAGGTTTGGAATCTGTGGAGACTTCCAAAGAAAATATTTTCAAAGTTTTGAAAATGCTCTCCATCAGAAACCATCTCCACCTTTGGAGGAACCTTCACCCTGACTCTGTGGTCTCTGCAGTCCCAAGGAAAGACGTCTTCCTGCTAACATGATCAGGCAGAGTGCTGATGACCCTGAAGCCCGTCCTAGGCCTCCTACATTCAGGCCAAGGTCAAAGAAACCAATGCTGGAAGCACAGTTCAAAGACAAAGATGAGACTGAGTGGAGCCAGAGTTCAAACTACAGCAGGCCACAATTTATCAGAGCCTTGGCATTTACTCAAGTAATCCTGGCAACCAGGCCCAGTGAAATGTGATTATGTTCTATGAAACACCAACATGACTACTAAAAGTATCATTTTCCTTGCATTAGCACCAAAGATCTTTTATGTACCAAGGACAAAATGACTGATCCCAGAATGGGAGACCATGTGAATGCCTGCGGAGGGCACCACAAAGACAAGCACTTCAAAATGGAGATATCTAAAGAAACAGGAGGAACTTCTTGCAAATAGATCTGATTAGAAAGAAAAAGGAAGGCTGAGAGGAGGGCAGCCTTGAAATCACACATATAACTTGTTGTTACTAGATAAAAAGAATGGAGAAAGGCTGGGCATGGTGGCTCACACCTGTAATCCCAGCACTTTGGGAGGCCAAGACAGGCGGATCATGAGGTCAAGAGATTGAGACCATCCTGGCCAACATGGTGAAACCCTGTCTCTACTAAAAATACAAAAATTAGTTGGGCATGGTGGCGGGCGCCTGTAGTGCCAGCTACTCGGGAGGCTGAGGCAGGAGAATCACTTGAACCTGGGAGGCGGAGGTTGCAGTGAGCCGAGATTGTGCCACTGCACTCCAGCCTGGCAAGAGTGAGACTCTCTCTCAAAAAAAAAAAAAGAAAAAAAAAAAAAGAATGGAGAAACGGTTCAATCACCATTATCCACTCTCTGAAGTAACTGCCAGACAAATGGTTAATGGCCTGAGGGCCACCTCCTTTGCTATCCAATTACCTCACTCAACTCAGACCAACAGGAGGAAAGACTTAAGAGTAGACTGCAAAGAGTTAAAGGAAGCAACAAATCAGAAAGAGTGTAAGCCGTCTCTTCACAATAGGGTGGGGATGGGTGGCTGTGAAATACATATACGAGTCCAAATGAGGTGGACGGACACTCTCTCCCAGGTCAGGAAAGCCCACATATGTCCTCTGGTTCCCTTCTCTTACCTTAATTGCTATGTTGTTGGATTCAGTAGCACCACTAGTAAAAATGATCTCACGAGGATCCGCTCCAATCAGAGATGCTACTTGCTGCAAGTCAAGAAACAGAGATATATAACATCAGTTCCCCAGGCAGAAATAGAGCTGCAGACACAGGTGGGACAGCCCTGGAGCAAGAAGAGCTCCACTGCATTCACCAAATTGCCCTGGATGAAGCTCTGCACCTACTAGAATCAAATTCTAGTTATATCCCAGATCCCAGGCTCTTTTCCAGCCCAATGCAAACTAATAATTTTTTTTTTTTTTTAATTAACTATTGGCCAGGTGTGGTGGGTCACCCCTGTAACCCCAGCACTTTGGGAAGCCGAGGTGGAAAGATCACCTGAGGTCAGGAGTTCGAGACCAACCTGGTCAACATGGTGAAACTCCATTTCTACTAAGAACACAAAAATATTAGGCCGGGCACGGTGGCTCACGCCTGTAATCCCAGCACTCTGGGAGGCCGAGATGGATCACCTGAGGTCAGGAGTTCAAGACCAGCCTGAACAACATGGAGAAACCCCATCTCTACTAAAAATACAAAATTCCCCAGGTGTAGTGGCGCACGCCTGTAATACCAGCTACTTGGGAGGCTGAGGTAGGAGAACTGCTTGAACCTGGGAGGCGGAGGTTGCAGTGAGCCAAGATTGTGCCACTGCACTGCAGCCTGGGCAACAAGAGCAAAACTCTGTCTCAAAAAATAATAATAATAAATAAATAAAAATACAAAAATATTAGCTAGGCGTGGTGGCGTGTGCCTGTAATACCTATTACTTGGGAGCCTGAGGCAGGAGAATCACTTGAACCTGGGAGGCAGAGGTTGCAGTGAGCCAAGATTGCGCACCACTGCACTACAACCTGGGCAACACATGTGAAAACTCCACCTCTTAAAAAAAAAAAAAAAAAGAACTATTGAGCTCTTACTACTTATAGTACTTCTTACTTATCGGTGTTGTGTTAATAAACACTTTACCAACATGGTCTTATTTAACCCACCCAGTAACCCTACAGAGTAGAATCTCCATTTTAAATGTGAGGAAAATAAGGCTTAGAGAAATTAGATAACTTGCCCAAGTCATTTAGCCAGGAAATATGGGAACTAATCAGATGCCTGCAGTCAAACTCCAAGGCTGCTCTCTGAATCTCTTCCAGAAAGAATCCAAAACCACTTCTACATCCATGCACACCTACCAAGAAGGAAATGCCTCCCACAGGCCACTGCCCCGTCTGACCTTAGAACTTCCTAGACTCCTGTGTACTAACCTGGCGAGCACATTCCATGGCTGCCTCACTCTCCCAGCCATATGCATGTGTCCGGGAGTGTGGGTTCCCATAGTAGTTGATTAGGTAAGGGAGCATGGCATCAAGCACCCGGGGGTCCTGAGCACAACAGAACAGATCATTTTCCTTGAGACCATAGTCAATTCAGGTCCCCCTCCACCCCTCAGACCTGCCCACCCTGCCTCAAGACACTCTGAACCCCTCAGGCACTGCCTAAAGGAGGCCTCAAACATTCTTTTGTTCCCACAAAACTACCCACCAACTATCAACCTAATACACTCCCACTCACAACCCATCCCAACTCAGATCGTTCTGCCTCCCCTCAGGTAGTCTACAAACACTGCCTTGTTCCGACATGTTTCTGCTGGTGTTTCCATTCCCGCCAGGCAATGTGATCTACAAGGGGCTGGGACAGGACAGGGCCTAGGCAAATACCCCTTGTCACACACTGGTGAAAACTTGCATTAGTCTTTTAACCCATTTAAAACTTGTCCAAGTTCACACAGTTACTAAGTGGTGGTTCTGCTCATTCCAGAGCCCATGCTTTCAACTACTACGATAGAGCCTGCGCTGAAGTGATTTGACCAAGGTCAATCGCTGGTGAGTAGTAAAGCCACTGCCAGTGGCCTCAAATTTAAGCCTCCTGACTCCTGGCTCAGTGCTTTTTCCAGCACACCTTCATGGCTCTCACTTCTCCAGGGATTCAGCCATTGCTTTGCGTGGTCACGCCCATCATTTACTTCCTAATAAACAGCCTTGGGAAAAGCTCCATCCTTACCAGAGGAGTTGTAGCTTGTACATCCATATAGAGAGGTCGCAGCACTGGCCCCGCCTCCGGGGCAGCGGTTGTATCTGCGGGAACAGCAGACTGAGGAGCATGATCTCCAACTGACAAAAAATGGAATGGAGTGGCCAAGTAAGACCGAAGGCAACTATGAACGCATGGCATCCAAAGGGCAGAAGGAAAAATCTGGCTGGGGGTGAGATAAGTGTAAGGGATGCTGGGGTCGAATCTCAATGGAAAGAAAACAGCAGAAGATACCTGACACGCTGTAAAAGGAGGTAAAGGAGAGGGAGAGAGGGTTCCTGGAGGGGCTGTTGAGGTGATATTCAAATGGCCTCCTAGGGAGGAAGACTGTAAAGGGCCAAGCCATTTAGAAGGAACGTGGAGCCAGAGTAGGTGCAGCCCCTTCTGACCGAAGCTAACGGTCTGCACGGGAGCCCAGAGCAGCATCTGTAACTTGGCCAGGAGCGGTCTGAAGGACGCGCCTCCACGGCTCTGGGGGCCTGTCGCGCAGGGTGCGAGGGGTGGTGCGCCGGGGTCAACCGTTCGGGGACCCGCCTAAGAAAGTCTGAGGGATGTGTCGTTTGAGAGAAAGGGTCAGAGAGTCTGGGCAGCAGGGTGGACAGGAAGGCTCCGGAATATTCAGTTGCGTCGCCGCGCGGAGGGGACAGGTCCGCACCTCCCGGAGAGCGGGACCCGAGCGTACCGCGCAGGCGCAGCCCCCGAGTGGGCGCCGCGGGCTTCGGCCCTGGAGCCGCTGTCACCGCCACTGCCGCCCGCCTCCAAGCGGCTCGGAGCAGCATGGTCCCGCTGGCAGAGCCCACCTTCCGAAGCTGCTACGGTCCTGGGCCCCAGGCTCCCGGAAGTGCTTCCCCGCGATCCGGAAGCGATTCATCGGGCCTCGAGCGCCCTCCCAGTCGTTTTCCGGGAGAGACGTAGAGCTGAGCGACCGAGGCCGCGAGCTAGGTGAGGTAGGCGCAGGGCGACGCGGGGCCGGAACGCGAAGAGGGTGTTGGAGTCGGGCTACCCATGGATTTTCCTTCCCTGACTTCCCCCGAGCCCTTGGGCCCACTTCCCGCCTGCCGCCTCCGTCCACGCCCGACTCTTGGGCCAGCGCCTGGGCCCACACTTTCCTATCCCCCGCAGATGCCGGTGGCCGTGGGTCCCTACGGACAGTCCCAGCCAAGCTGCTTCGACCGCGTCAAGATGGGCTTCGTGATGGGTTGCGCCGTGGGCATGGCGGCCGGGGCGCTCTTCGGCACCTTTTCCTGTCTCAGGTGAGGGGCGCGGGCGGTGATCTCTGGGTAGGACAACCAGATCTTCCGGCCCTACCCCATTCGGCCTGGAGCCTGAACACAGCCTCCTAATCCTTTAGACTTCCCTCTCTGTCCCATCGCGAGCCAGACTCATTCCAAACCACCTTCAATCTGAAAGGTCAGGTTGGAAGGGTCAGTGCTTAAGAATTTGAGCTTTAGAGTCAAACTGCTTTCTGGCCCTTTTCTTACTGGTTCGGTGACTTTAGGCAAGTTGGAGACTGGGTTTCCTTAAGTGTAGAATGAAGACAGCGTCTACCTTATAGAGTTCTAAAAATTCGATCAGCACACTTTGCACAGAATCTGGCACATATTAAGTGCTCAGTAACTGGTTACTACTGTTGCTTTTATTTTTATTTCCAATTGCGCATGAGGAAAGAAACTTGTTCAGCGGTTTTACTATTCTGGATACAGGATACAACAGAGATAAAGCAGTCAAACTTTACACTCTGAAAGTCATTTTCACATTTAGGAGCTGTTATTGCTCTATCTCCAGATTGTAAATTACCATTTACCGAGTACTTACTCTATGTTAAGCACTGTGCTAAATCCTGTAGTTTTCAAAATCCTGTAAATAATGAGATGCCCATTTCACACTTCACACTACGTGTAAATTGCAGAGGTGGCTCTTGAACCCCAACCTTACTCCAAAATCATTAACAAGAAACTAAAAGATAGATGTCTTTATTGGGTCTTATTTAACCTGCAGGCAACACCAGTCCAAAAAACTGGTTTCTCTGCCTATGTATTTTACACTGCATCTGCTGCCTTCCACAAACTGAAGGCAGTTAATATGACATCCACCAGAATTCCCTGGAGACCCAGATGGATCTTTTTCCTTCTCATTACCTACCCCAGGTAGTAAGAGGTAATATCCAGTAAGTGGAAAATGAGATGTAGGGGTTGCTAGACTAGTGTTAGCAAAAAATTGGAAAGGAGCAGTTAATACTCTTTCTGGTATTTTTGTTACCAAATAGCCCCATCTTGGTTTCCTCCTCAGGATCGGAATGCGGGGTCGAGAGCTGATGGGCGGCATTGGGAAAACCATGATGCAGAGTGGCGGCACGTTTGGCACATTCATGGCCATTGGGATGGGCATCCGATGCTAACCATGGTTGCCCACTACATCTATCCCTTCCCATCCATCCCAGCCCACGTACTAATAAAAGAAAGTCTTTGAGTAGTCAGTGTTTTCTCTTTCATAAGGCCTGCCTCTCTTAATCCAGAATTGGAAAACTTGGGAGTGTCGACTACTTTCCATAGATACTAGTCAACTAATTACTCAGTACAACTCTGTGCTTCTTACCACGATCACCATTTTAAAGGAGAAAAACTACTTTAAAAAACGGATTTATAAGCCAAAATTTCCTCGAGGTCACACGTTGCATTATTTCCAAAGCATTGTTCATCCTGAGGTTGGTTGGTTGCTTGGTCGCCCAGGCTGGAGTGCAGTGCCATGATTTCAGCTCACCGCAACTTCTGCCTCCTGCATTCAAGCGATTCTCCTCCCTCAGCCTCCTGAGTAGCTGTGATAACAGGCACACGCCACCATGCCCAGCTACATTTTGTATTCTTAGGCCGGGTGCGGTGGCTCACACCTGTAATCCCAGCACTTTGGGGGGCCGAGGCGGGCTGATCACAAGGTCAGGAGATGGAGACCATCCAGGCTAACACGGTGACACTCCATCTCTACTAAAAATACAAAAACTTAGCCGGGTGTGGTGGCACATGTCTGTAGTCCCAGCTACTCGGGAGGCTGAGGCAGGAAAATCGCTTGAACCCAGGAGGTAGAGGTTGCAGGGAGCTGTGATCGAGCCACTGCACTCCATCCTGAGAGACAGAGCGAGAGTCCATCTCAAAACAAAAAAATTTGTATTCTTAGTAAAGATGGGGTTTCACTGTGTTGGCCAGGCTGGTCTCGAACTCTTGACCTTGTGATCCACCCGCCTCCGTCTCCCAGTGTTGGGATTACAGGCCTAAGGCACCATGTCCGGCTCGAGGTTGTTCTTTAGATATACTTAGTGGCTTTATCAGAAAAAGCAAAACAATTTTTCCACTGTGAAAAAAATTAGAAACACCAGCCACTTCTGTAGCTTCTCAGCTGGCTAAATTCCAGATGATTTTCTAACCAGTCATCAACCATCTCTATAGCTTGCCATCCACAAAACTTACTAGAGTTTGATGATAAAAAGCTTCTGTAGTGAGGCAACTGTCCATCTCACCTGCCTAGGCCACGCAGACCTTGGAGTTACTAACTTGCATTGCCCATTAAGCATTTCTTAAACAGAACTTTCAAAAATGGTAGTCATTGTTATTATGAAGATAAAACTAAATGAACACTTTGGAATACTGACAGGCAGGAGGAAATTAAGGACATTACCAGATTAGCTACAGATTTTCAAACCAGTGGGATGCTGACTCAGGAACTGACTGGACATCAAGTTTCACCCAAAATGACCTGTTTTCCATGCACAACACTATTCAAGTTACTACACTCCAACCACATTTCCTCTGAACGTTAAACACCAAATTTCATTCTGTGGTAGTGACTAAATTTTGGCACAGATGAGATTAACCACTAAAGGCCATGTTTGCTGGTCCGGTTCTCTAGAAAGCAATGACACAGCAGATTTGTTTCCTGTCAAGACTTGGTTCAAGGAAAAAATTGATAGCAGGGGATACTTTGGAAAAAGAGCACACTGACAGAATGTCTCTGCCCCAAAGAACACTGCGGTCTAGTATTGAGAAATTTTCAATGAGGCCATGCACAGTGGCTCATGCCTGTAATCCCAGCACTTTGGGAGGCCAGGACAGGTGGATCACTTGAGATCAGTTTGAGACCAGCCTGGCTAACATGGCAAAAACCGTCTCTGCTAAAAATACAAAAATTAGCTGGGCACAATGGTGCACACCTGTCCCAGCTATTCAGGCGACTGAGGCGGGAGAATTGCTTGAACCTGGGAGATGGAGCCGAGATCACATCACTGCACTCCAACCTGGGCCAAAGAGGAAGACTCCGTCTCAAAAAGAAATTGAACTTTGGGAGTTTCTATTCAAATTAAATCACCAAAACAATGGAATGTCAAACAAAATGACTCGTATGAAATTCTGGGCCGGGCGCGGTGGCTCAAGCCTGTAATCCCAGCACTTTGGGAGGCCGAGGCGGGCGGATCACAAGGTCAGGAGATCGAGACCACAGTGAAACCCCGTCTCTACTAAAAATACAAAAAATTAGCCGGGCGCGGTGGCGGGCGCCTGTAGTCCCAGCTACTCAGGAGGCTGAGGCAGGAGAATGGCGGGAACCCTGGAGGCGGAGCTTGCAGTGAGCAGAGATCGCGCCACTGCACTCCAGCCTGGGCAACAGCGTGATGAAAAAAAAAAAAAAATTCTGATGCTCCCCCAAACTCAAGCTCTTTAAATAAACTTAAGTCTGTAAAACTTGTGCTTCAATGCCAACAAAAAAAAAAAAAGTTGAACAAATGAGGTAAGGAAATCAGTATTTGAAGGTAAATTAGGAGCAGCATTGCCTACTCATAAGATTTACCAGGATACAAACAGTTGAAGAGAATTGAGTATAAATGGTGATGGCTTACTTTCCACCTAGTATGAAAGCTGAAAACCCCTTAATGCAGTAATATATGCAGATATATCAATTTGGGAAACCAGTTTGAAGTTAAGCCATTTTGTTAAGTATGTATTGTAAATGGTGAAACTTTTCTTCACAAATATGCCCAATGCAGGAGACCAAGAATGCCCAGGTTTTAAGGCCCGGCTGTTGGCTTTTCTTTTTTGTAAACCCCTCAGTTTTGATACATTCTTCTAAAATACACAGGGCTAGACTATAATGGCATAAAGGAATTCATGGGGGGCAACGTGAGGGCAAGTTTCCGCAGACTTGGCACATTTTCCCAAATGGCAAGTAATGAATTGCAACTAAAAGAACCTAATACTCTATTCTCAAATTTCTGTAACTTTAAAACATTCGAAAAATGAAGATTTCTTGTGGCCTTTTTAAGAGACTTTTATTTGAGTGGTTCTTACAAAGATTGTTGCAATATGAAAGTCATTTGTTGGATAGAAATATCAAGCTGTCTTGTCAAACACACTGAAGTAACCCAAAAATATATTTCAGAGCTCACAGAGCTTAAAAAGAGCAAAGATTATATGCAACCAGACAAAACCTATTTCTGCATTTCCTATTTCTTTCTCAGACTGCTTTGCTTACCAGACTCTCACTAAACATCTTCAGGAAATGCAGGGATCATTTTGTTTGGAATTTTAAGACACACCAGAACACATAGTATTTACAAAGAAACTTTTACAGATACATTAATTGAAAAGATACCATCAAGAAATATTGTAATTTTGAAATCTCCCTTTCTTGGCAATTAATCAGAATGCAAAATGAGATGCTACCAAACAGCCCTTTAGCTGTCTTCTATTTCCATACACTAGATGTGTATTTCAGAAACCTGCTCAACCATCAGCCAAATATCAACATTAGTGAAATGTGAAATGTAACTGCTGTGTAAAAAGTTAGGCTTCTGAAACAGTAAAAACATTACATCCCTGGTCTGCCTTTTTACAGAAAGCACATTTGTTCTCCTAGAGCTATTCCTATAGTTCATTAATTTTCTACATGAACATTTTAAAAGGCAGAACAAGAGAACAGTTTTGTATACAGTGGGATTTACTATTTAGGGAGAATGAGCACACTGCATTCCTGTTAACATTTTTATTTTTTCAAGGTAACAGGAAATTGTATACAAATGACAGTAGATCCTTGCCTCTTTATTTTTATCTAAATAAAAGATAACTCAAGATGAATTCTCAAGAAAGAAAAAAAGCTATATACATAAGGGACTATATCTTCCTTCATCGTCTACTTGGAACCAGTAGTTGTGTTGCTGTCATAGAATCAGGAAACAGGTTGTGGTAAGTTGGAAGAGGTACATACGCTGCTGTTATCATTTTACCTATTGAAAGAAACAGACATGTTGGGTTTAACGTCTTCATTTTAGAGTCCTAATAACAATGAATAAAAAAAATAAATTCAAACTCACCAGCAAACCACCTGCCATGCAATGCATTGACAGCAGCAATAGCTGCAGCAATTGATGGGCACTTCACATACACATTGCCCTAAAACACAGAAAAAAATGAAAAAAAGGTAAAGATGTTGCTGTATACAAAATAGACCCAAGTTAAGTTTATTCAAGTTGCCTGCAGAAACTTAGTGCTCTATAACCACAAAATGGTTTACCATAATTGTTCCACTGGCTAGTAAGTATACGCAGAATTTCATTGAAAAATGACTTATGCTCCCAAACTTGCCCTGTTTTATCTTTTCTCTATGATTTATATGCAGCCTAAGAATGAATCAAGATGCCAAGATTTCACAGCAAGCTTTGAGAGCATTACTAGAAACTCCTCTCATACCCTGATCAAACTGTTACTGATTTTCTTTTATTTTGGAGGGTTTATTTAGCCACTATATTAAAGCTACTTTCAGGTACACACATACAAAAACTATAATGGAAGACAGTGACCATAGCATGCACCACATGTGTGAAGATTAAGTAGAGACAAACAACCTAACATCATTTATAAAGATGAAAATACCTGAGCTGAATTTTTGTCAACATAAATATGAATAACTCCTCCATGTTTATTACATTCTTCAATCACATCATCCTTAATCTCTGTATCCCATCCAACTTCTTCTTCTCTGTAAGAAAGTATTAAGGACTCTTAAATACTATTGAAACAAACTGTATATATTTACAAATGTATCAAAAAAATTAAATATTCTATTAATTAAAAAAATACTTTGGAAAAAAAGCACACTGACAGAATGTCTCTTTCCCAAAGAATACTGCAGTCTGGTATTGAAAAATAAATTTTCAATGAGGCCGGGCATGGTGACTCATGCCTGTAATCCCAGCACTTTGGGAGGCCAAGGTGGGCAGATCACCAGAGGTCAGGAGTTTGACACCAGCCTGGCCATCATGGAGAAATCCAGTCTCTACTGAAAATACAAAAATTAGCCAGGAATGGTAGCAGGTGCCTGTAATCCCTGCTATTCTGGAGGCTGAGGCAGGATAATCACTTGAGCCCAGGAGGCAGAGGTTGCAGTGAGCCAATATCAAATCCCTGCACTCCAGCCTAGGTGACTCCGTCTCAAAAAACAAAAAAAGTTAAAAGGTATAGGGCTCTGGGGAAAATCAAAGCCAAATAAGATAGAAAACATTGATCCCAACCTAATTTTATGACTCCGCATAACCTGCAAGTGACTTTTAAATAGTTAAATGGGCCAGGCACAGCAGCTCATGCCTGTAATTCCAGCACTTTGGGAGGCTGAGGCTGGCACATCACTTGAGGTCAGGAGTTCAAGACCAGCCTGGCCAACATGGCAAAACCCTATCTCTACTATAAAGATATAAAAATCAGCCAGGCATCATGACACATGCCTGTAATCCCAGCACTTTCGGAGGCTGAAGCGAGCAGATCACTTAAGGTCAGGAGTTCGAGACCAGCCTGGCCGACATGGGAAAACCCTGTCTCTACTGAAAACACAAAAGTAGTTGGGCGTGGTGGTGTGCACCTGTAATCCCAGCTACTTGGAAGGCATGAGAATTGCTTGAACCTGGGAGATGGAGGTTGCACTGAGCTGAGATAAAGCCAGTGGCGCCACTGCACTCCAACCTGGAGTGAGACTATGGCTCCAACAAAAAAAGTTACTACTTCAATGCTATCAAACGATACTTACTACAAAAGTTTATCACCATTTTACAGATAAATTTGGTACTGGGAAAACAAAAGAATTCAAGACTCTTTGAATGAAACAGTCATACAACTGTCATTATATGAAATGTAACTTATCGAAATCAAAACAAATCTACATTTTGATTGGATGTACTATAATATAAATACGATATTTAAAACCAATGAGAAGAGTTATATCCTAATCACTAGCTAGGCATAGTTTCCACGCCTGTCTGAAAAATTATTTTAAAAGGATCAAAACTATGCAGTTTCAAATGAAATATGGAAATACCAGGCCGGGCGCAGTGACTCACGCCTGTAATCCCAGCACTTTGGGAGACAGAGGTGGGCGGATCACATCAGGTTGGGAGTTTGAGACTGGTCTGACCAACATGGTGAAACCCCGTCTCTACTAAAACTACAAAATTAGCCGGGTGTCGTGGCGCATGCCTGTAATCCCAGCCACTCGGGAGGCTGAGGCAGGAGAACTGCTTGAACCCGGGAGGCGGAGGTTGCAGTAAGCCAAGATCGTGCCATTGCACTCCTGCCTGGGCAACAAGAGCGAAACTACATCTTAAAAAAAAAAAAAAAAGAGAGAGAGAGAAATATATGGAAAATATCTTTTCAAAACAACTCTATTAACACTTTGATAGGAAATATCAAGAATAAAGTCCATTACTTACGTTTGAGGGTTAAACATGTTAGAGAGTTGAAAACATTGTGTTGCAAGTGGCTGAACAGAGGCAGCTGCAGCTAAAGCTGAAGCTAAAAAAAGAGAGAGAAAAATTAGTTTCATGGAAAATGCATGAAAGTATCCCTCATAAATACTTAAAGGAAACCAAAAACCCACCCCAAGCATGTAACTAGGATGTCACTGGAGTATTTTACTTTATTTAATACTGCTACTAAAGTATGTATCAGTAGCTTTTAGGTGCCAGAAAACTGAGGTAACCTAATACTTGAAACAGACATTCAGAATCCTATTTTTAACAGGGAAATTAAACTTTACGTGTTATCAAAATCAATTCGATTAGACAAAATCTCAATACCCGAATAAGAAGGGATAAAACAAAATCCTTGTGAAATGCCAAATAAATCTATATCCTTTCCTATCTCTCAGCTTTCTGCCCATGAAGTTTTTTAAATCTACAAACTGTAATTATAAAAGAATTAAAAGACATATAAAAATCATCCAAGTGTTTAAAGACAATGTCCTAGAAAAATAAATCCTATTATAACAATCCTATTAAGAAAAATAAATCTTATTAATGTTTTAAAAATGATGCTTTAGCACAATAAAAGAACACTGAAAAGAGCAGCATATATGTGTAATATCCACTACTACCAAAACATACTGGGGTTTGAAGTTTAAAGAGCATTTTCCAAGACAGTTGCTCCAATGCTTTCATGTGATTTACAAAAATATTACCAGTAGCTGTTACAGAACTCACCGTAATCATATTATCTGACCAAATTTCATTCCAAAACATAATAACAACAAAGCTAAGGATAAAACAGTGCATTAGAAATTACGGTAATTAAAATAAACGATCACTTAAAGTATCAGAACTATTACACCGAGAAATTAGGGCTGTGCATAAAATATATCATAAAATGATGACTTTCTGGTAGCATTACAAGTACTTTAGCTTCTCTGTAACATACAAGTATTTTTTTCTTTTATAAAGTTTTATTTTAAACAAAATTTTAATGTAACATCAAATTCTACTGGAAAAGTTAGATTCGAGAGTGTATTATAACTATGCAAAAATGAAAATCACTGAATAGCTTACAGAATATATGGAAGTATCCTTGAAAAAACTAGAAAGTCTAAACACAACTGAGGAAGGCTTGATTCTTCCAGTTTCTCAAGTTTAGTATGATTATATACCATGAATACTAAAAAATATTAAGAAAATGTACTATACAAATATTCACGTTCAACCTAGATCAATGCAGAACACAGTAAATCTGGGAAAATCTTTTTAAAATCTCTTAACAAAACAGCACTGAGTAGAAGCATCTTGTTTGTGAAAAAATTTAATTATTGTCTATGATGGAACATGACATATCTTTCTCATAATCATTTCCCTAAACATTAAGCATACTTCTACAAAAGATACAGAACTTACATTAACAGCAAAATGCTCATGTCAAGCAACAGAGATTTAGTGATAACTAAAAACAAGAAATCATAGCCTACTTAATGAATGGTTTCTCTGAAATATGCTTGCAATTTAAGTTTGGATAAACCTCTTATTGCTTGGTACTGGCTTAAATAAATCACTGAGTACTATGTCTTAAGCAAAAAAAGGTGAGTTTTACAGCATGATTCGTAATTTTATACTGAGACAACTTCCAGATTCCACGTTCTAAAATACTTGCCTACTCGTTAACAAGAAAATACTTTATTTCCTGACTTCTATATGCAACTTATCAACACTCAGAACACAGGCATAAAACAAAAACAAAGCTGAAAATTTTAAGCAAACTAAAGCAAAAAAAAAAAAATGTTATTTTGATTTTTTTTTAAGTCCATTAATTTGGGTTAGGTCTTCTGAAATATAGACAGATTACTATGAATATACCACTATGTGCCATTGTGTCAAAATTCAGTCCAAATTACTGGTATAAAAATATGACAATAAATACAGAAAACTGTCTTACTACATTTAATTCTATTTCAAAGACAAAAATAAAAAATAGAAACACTTCAACTCACCTTCAGTCTGCTGGGAAAGTCTTGTTTGCAAATCTATAACAAAAGAGAATTCTACAGCTCAGTGCAGGAACAATGAAGAGCCTCAACTAACAGGGTAAATGTCAGGAAAGCATTAATAAAAGAGGACTACAACAGCAGGGTTTATTGAAATGTACTTAGTAAAACCTGGCAGCAAAACCTCCTTCCCCATTCCTCATTGACAAGGCTTTGGGGCCTTTTTTTTCCCCCTATTATCCTGGGAAACTTACTTTTCCCTCTCTCTTCCTAGACTAAACTACTCTTCCATATCTCAAGTGAATTCCACTACACTACTATACAGCTGGGAATAATGGGAAATGGGGAAAGGGAAGCACACCGGTCAGAAAATGACTGAAAAACCCTGATCTTGAGAATTCAATTCCAAGTACTTGGGAAATACAAGTATTTATATTTTTAGAGGCCATAGTACTTAACACTTTAAAAGGATATTGTAAAATTGTAAATAGTGCACATAAAAAAGCTGTAACAGTTTCAATTATTTCCCAATTTAGGAAGAACATCACCATTGGGAAACATACCATTCCAAAAGTATGTATATATTATTTTTTAAGGACTTTTCAAAGATTTAACTTGTCAAATCTAGCCCATAATGGGTCAACTTTATTAATGATTTCCTGGCCTAGTGTAAAAATTTAGCAAGGCAGGCATAAAAATTTCTGGAGTTTTCTTACAAGCTATGAAGTTTAGGAAAATCAATCAGTATTAAAAATAAGAGGGATGTGACCAATATATTTTCTCATATAATCGTTAAGATTGTTAAGATTTCTACAGTGGATGCCATCTTAAAGCTGCTACAGAGTGCAACAGTGGCAAGTCTGAAGATTAAGTCTGCCACGGTGCTATAATGCTCTCCTGAAGTTCTTTTGATAGAAATATGTAACATCAAAATTCTGATTCAGTAACCTAATTTTCAATAAAATCTGATTCGATTTCAACACTTTATTACCACATATACGGGTTTCTTGCTGGGGAGAGAAAACGATCATAAAACATGGGCAAAAAAGTACCGGGATGTGCAGCCCAAGTTGTATCAGGATAAAATACCTGGGTCCCAGGTGCTCAAAATTGGCATCTCAGGGAGCTGAAGAAATGTAACTGGTGTATACTGAAGGAACTTGAAGACATGACCATGTGAACAGTGTCAGTAAACTTTAAATAATAACACAATTTGTCTTTTTTTTCCTAAAATGGGAAAAAATGTATAGATATCAGAAATCCATGCTATTTTGTCTATCAACCCAATCTTAATTTCAAAAATGATTTGTCATATCATTTGGACAAAGTAAAAAATAAAGCATGGGTTTCATAAAGATAAAGACTCTAACCTATCTTAGAAAGGGCCTATCAAACTGGCAGAATAAAATAATGTGGATATAGTGATGATCCACCCCTGGTTTCACCCAATAGCTTTAAAAGACTTAGGGGACAAGGGCCTCAAACACAGTGAACACTCAACAATTTTATTTCAACAGGTTATATGTAGTATTTTAATGACCACCATCTGGAGAAAAACATCCAGTTACACAGATATTCACCTAAAACATGAGTGTTATTTAATGCAGAAGAAATTTATAGTAAGTCTAAAAAAACAGAATGATCTTTAAAATCATCTCTACCACCAGCACTAAAAAAGAGAATATAACAAGATACATAGACAAAGGGTAGGGACTATTATCAGGAATCCATATGGAGTTTTAGGATTTTAGCTGCCTACATTCAAACAATCTTAATATAAACTACATGATAAGAAAGAACCCGAGAGGCACAGTCATACATAATAAAAGAAATAATGGCTGACGATAGAACTGGTATTTAACAGAGGATAATCTTCAGTTAACTGAAGATATTCAGAGCAAATGAAGGTATCTGATACAGCATCCAGGGTGTAACAGTAATTGTCTATAAATGACCCCTTTTTGTCACTGTATCAATTCCCTGAAGGCTGGAACAAATCTTTCACCACCCTTTAGTGGAATACCTAGAACAGGAACTAAAAATTTTCTGAATTGTCAAAGAACAATATGAACAACGGGAAGCAAAATAGGTAAACAGTTTTCTGGTTTAAAAAAAAAAAAACAAACTTTTAAACTGCAATAATAGGGTATAATTCTCTAAGTAATGAATTTAGTATCAATTAGAGCAAGTAGCAATCGACAATTATTCACTATAAAGGATCAAATAGCTAACACTATAAACTCAAAATATGTATTAATCCAATGGAATAACTTAAGGAGGGATCAAATGACTGCTAAATACACAAATGCCTTACTGGTTGATTCTTCTTATAAGTATAAACTGGCATCGTTGTCAGAAATTCTAGGGAGTAACTGCTTGTCAAATTTCAAGATAAGTCATACAATTTGATAGAAAGGAAATGAAACCAAAGGCAGGTTTTCTAAAGGTACTCACACACTTAAGAACATCCACTAAGAAGGCAAAGCAGTGAAAAAATAAATGTAAAACCAGAAATGATCTTCTACTTTAATTGAATATTGAGCCTTCAATTTTGAAGAAAGTCATGAAGCAACCACAGGACCTCTCCAAACATTCAGATGCAGTACTACCAGGGTCTAAAATATATCTTCTGAGTTACAGTCTCACTTCGTATATAAGGTCAAAGGACCAGCCAGGTAAGGCTGCTCATGCCTGTAGCCCAGGATTTTGGAGGCTGAGGCAGGCGGGTCTCTACACTACAAGGTTCCTCTTATAATGTTCTAAAGGCATGTCTTTGACATTTCAAAATTAAATCCTATCCTATCTCCTAGATTTGGGTCAATGTAGAAGTTACAGGTAATTAAGGCATGAGGGCCCAACACAGTGGCTCACATCTGTAATCCCAGCACTTTGGGAGGCCAAGGCGGGCAGATCACTTGAGGTAAGGCGTTCAAGACCAGCCTGGCCAACATGGTGAAACCCCATCTCTACTAAAAATATCCCTGCTACTCGGGAGGCTGAGGCACAAGAATTGCTTGAACCCAAGAGGTGGAGGTTGCAGTGAGCCGAGACTGCACCACTGCACTCCAGCCTGGGCAACAGAGCAAGTCAACTGTCATAAAAAAAATAATAAAAAATAAATTTAAAAAGGTGGGGAGAGGCGCGCGGGGGAATGAGTGTTTTATAAACTAAATCCCTTTTTACACAATTATAAAAATGTCAATTCACCCTTCTTTTCCTGTTGTGTCCAAAATCTCCATCTCCCAATTCATGATCTTAAATTTATATGTACTATTAAAAAAAATAACTGTCTTTACACTCTTTACTACAATAGTTTTAAGTAAAGCTTTTTTAAATGCCTCTGGTATTTTCTGAATTCGAATATTACAACAAATATTTTTTCGATCAAACAATATAGACCTTGTAGTATTCAACAAAAGTGATATATTTTAAAATATATCACTTAATTTAATTTAAAATATATTATGTCAATGAGTTTCAACTAAAAACTGGGGTGCAGGGTTTAAAATTGTCCTGACAGCTCATTTTGATGCATGGTTAATTCTAGCCTACATCTCCACTTCCTTAAATAGAAGACTAGAAACTAACAGGTTATAAGTACTTGATGAATTGAATTCTCAGTAAGTCCTTTTGAATGTAAAAATTTGGAAAATTTTCGAATTAGATGAAAAAACAATGATTTAAAATTAGAAAAGATTCAATTCCTACCTGCCACAGCACCAAATGCCAAAGAGCCACTCATCTGTAGAGCTTGCTGTGCTGCTGGTGGAATCTGCAAACCTGTACCTGTAAAAGAATAGTCTTAAAGTTCTTACTATGTTGAGAGCAGAGAAACGAAGTTTCCTGGGTGGTTAATATCATGATCACTTCACTAAAACAAACTGCAAGGAGGGCCGAGTGTGGTGGTTTATGCCTGTTATCTTAGCTAGCACTCAGGGAGGTGGTTCACTTAAACAGAGATAGGGATCAACCTGGGCAACAACTGTGAAACTCCATCTCTCTCTCTCTCTATATATATATATTTTTTGAGATGGACTATCACTCTTGTTGCACAGGCTGGAGTGCAATGGCGCAGTCCCAGCTCACTGCAACCTCCCCCTCCCAGGTTCAAGTGATTCTCCTGCCTCAGGCTCCTGAGTAGCTGAGATTACAGGCATGTGCCACCATGCCCACTTAATTTTGTATTTTTAGTGGAGACAGGGTTTCTCCATGCTGGTCAGGCTGGTCTCAAACTCCTGACCTCAGGCAATCCACCTGCCACGGCCTCCCAAAGTGCTGGGATTACAGTTGTGAGCCACTGCACCAGGCAGTAACCCCATGTCTTAAAAATAACCAACGAGGCCGGGCGTGGTGGCTCACGCCTGTAATCCCAGCACTTTGGGAGGCCGAGGCGGGCGGATCACAAGGTCAGGAGATCGAGACCACGGTGAAACCCCGTCTCTACTAAAAATACAAAAAATTAGCCGGGCGCGGTGGCAGGTGCCCGTAGTCCCAGCTACTCAGGAGGCTGAGGCAGGAGAATGGCATGAATCCGGGAGGCGGAGCTTGCAGTGAGCCGAGATAGCACCACTGCACTCTAGCCTGGGCGACACAGTGAGACTCTGTCTCAAAAAAAAAAAAAAACCAAAAAAACCAAAAAAACAACCAACAACAACAACAAACAGAAATTAGCTACAACAACAACAACAACAAAAAAAAAACAGAAATTAGCCACAACAACAACAACAACAACAACAACAAAACAGAAATTAGCCAGGCACGGTGGTAGTGGTTTACTACTGTTAGTCCCAGCTAATTAGAGGTTAGGGTGGGAGGACTTCAGCCAAAGAGGCAGAGGTTGCAGTGAGCCAGAATCGCACAACTGCACTCCAAATTGGGCAACAGAGCTAGACCTTGCATCAAAAAATAAGAAATTACAAAAAGAAAAACTTGTAATATCCTAAGTATGACATGTAAACACTACATAAAGGAAGTCTTGCAAATTATGCTGTGGTGTTCAAAACACGTTAATATAGATTTCCACACATTAATACAAGGCACATCATCTATAAAATAACATGCAGTGTGCCCAAGGATAACGCCAACTACAAAATAAGATAAAATCTTTTTCCACTTCTTAGTTTGCATGGCTACCTTTCTTTTCCATTACAATACCTACAGTAAATCATTCGTAGTAGCAAGGAACACTTACCCTCTGCAAGTCTTGCCATTAACTGAAGACGACCAGTTGTTCCCAAATCAATTCCAGTCCTTTCCAGTTCATCACTGTCCAAAAATGAACTAGCACTCGAAGCATCAGTACGTTCAGTAACATGACCAACTTTCATTGGCCTTCCTGCTAGTTCAAATCCATTAAGTTGTTCCAAAGCCTTTTTGGCACATTCTGAATCAGAAAACTATACGATGGGCAAGGCGGGGACAGGAGACAGTGTTTTAGTTTTTAAAATATAAACTATACTTTAAAATACAAATTTATTTTTAGTATATTCAATAATTACTCCTGAATACTAAGGTAGAATTTTCAACTGGTAAGTAGCAAACATAACACACATGAAGACGACACAAGCAAATTAAATTAGGCTTGTTGATGCGGTAGTTTACATAGAAGATATTACCAGTAATGACAGCTTTATATTTGAGAACATGGGATCGTGGTTAGAAAATGTGAGAACTGGCTGGGTGCAATGGCTCCCACCTGTAATCTCAGCACTTTGGGAGGCCGAGGCAGGCAGAACATCTGAGGTAGAATTTAGTACTTTTCTAATAAAAATGTGCCCACTGACGAAAGTCAATATAATCCTCACATATAAAACACTACTTTTATATAAGCAATTAAATGCTTAACTTGATGTAAATTACATATATATAAAATTCTGATTTACACATATATCCACAATGGCTTATTTGGAGGAAAAAAGGTGGAAAATATCCACACTAAAGTTACTAGAATAAAAAAATAAAATTGGTGAGCTATGTTTCATAATTTTCTCCTTTCACCAATTCACTGAGGTAGGTAACAGCCCAATGACAAATTAAACAGATTCGCTATCAACATAGGAACAGGCTTACATTTTATTGAAATGTAGATATAAGTCAACACTTTTAATTTCCTGACAGAGATATATAATGTACTTTAAAAAATACTGTTTCCAGGCCGGATGCGGTGGCTCACGCCTGTAATACCAGCACTTCGGGAGGCCAAGGCGGCGGATCACGAGGTCAGGAGATCGAGACCATCCTGGCTAACATGGTGAAACCCCGTCTCTACTAAAAATGCAAAAAATTAGCCAGGCAAGGCGGCGGGCACCTGTAGTCCCAGCTCCTTGGGAGGCTGAGGCAGGAGAATGGCATGAACCCAGGAGGCGGAGCTTGCAGTGAGCCGAGATCACGCCACTGCACTCCAGCCTGGGCGACTGAGCGATACTCCGTCTCAAAAAAAAAAAAAAAAAAACACTGTTTCCAGGACCTTAAAAGATTACAGAGCTCACACATCTGAAAAAAGTACCATCATGTATGAGTTTCATAATGAGATGTTAATACACAAAAACACTTTGCTTTTAAAAGTAAAAGGCATATCTTCTTAAATCTTCTTACCATTACTTCAACTGTCACCTCATAACCCTACTAAGACAGGGCAGCCATGGCTAGCCAAAAACACTTTTTTAAAAAAATTTTTTGAGACAAGATTCTTGCTCTGTCACCCAGGCTGGAGGGCAGTGGCGCCATCTCAGCACACTGCAACCTCTGCCTCCCGGATTTAGGCAATTCTTCCTCACCCTCCCTAGTTGCTAGGATTACAGGCACCCACCACCATGCCCCGCTAATTTTTTGTATTTTTAGTAGAGAATGGGTTGCACCATGTTGGCCAGGATGGTCTCAATCTCCTGACCTCAGGTGATCCACCCCCTTGGCCTCCCAAAGTGCTGGGATTACAGGCATGAGCCACCACACACAGCCCAAAATCATTTTTGATAAGACAATTCTAGTCTTGGTTGTGAGGTATGTACATTAAAAAAAGGATCTTAAGTAAAAAAGAATTGTTAACAGACCTTCGTTTATTTAACTGTTAACAATGTCTCAAAAGGTTATCAAAGATGAAAGTATAAAACATTCAACTACATGACTATCTGGCTGACCATATATATACATCCTATATATATGTATATATAGGATATAGTAAAGGATAATAGGAACACAGTAATATAGTTTGGATCCTTGTCCCCTCTAAATCTCATGTTGAAATGGGATCCCCACTGTGGAAGGTGTGACTTGACAAAAAGAATGAAAAGGCAGATCCCTCATGAATGGCTTGGTGCACTCCCCCTGCTAATGGGCAAGGGTTCTTGCTCTGTTACTTCACAGGACGTCTTCCTCTCTCCTTCTCCCTTTCTCCAAGTGACACACCTGCTCCTCCAAGCTATAACCACAAGTAAAGGCTTTGTGAAGCACGATTAACAGCTTCCTGAGGCCACCACAGAATCTGAGCAGCTCTTAGTGTCATGTTTATATGGCCTGCAGGACGTAATAAACCTATTTTCTTAAATTATTTTATATCTATTTATTTTTAGTTTTACTTTCTCTCGAGGCATAGTCTTACTCTGTTGCCCAGGCTGGAGCACTGGAGCACAATAGCACAATCTTGGCTCACTGCAATCTCTACATCCTGAGTTTAAGCAATCCTCCTGCCTTGCCTCACGAGTAGCTGGGATTACAGTCAAGCACCACCATGCCCAGCTAATTTTTGTATTTTTAGTAGAGATGGGGTTTTGCCATGTTGGCCAGGCTGGTCTCAACTGCACTACAGCCTGGGCAACAAAGCGAGACTCTAGCTCATGAAAAAACAAGTTAATTAATTAAAAATTAAAGCCAGAAGCAGAGCTTCATGCATATAATCCCAGCACTTTGAAAGGCTAAAGTGGGAGAACACTTAAGCCCAGGAGTTTTGACACCAACCTAACCAACATAGTGAGACCCGTCTTTATAATTTTTCTTTATAAATTATCCAGTCTTGAGTATTACTTTATAGGAACACACAATGGACTAACACATCGTTTAAAAAACTTTCATTATATAATAAATGGTAACCACTGCTTACTAAAAAGTAGCAACTGTGCGAAAATTTCTTTTGAGACAGAGTCTCACTCTTGTCCTCCAGGCTGGAGTGCAGTGGGTGCGATCTCGGCTCACTGCAACCTCCGCCTCCCAGATTCAAGTGACTCTCCTGCCTCAGCCTCCTAAGTAGCTGGGATTACAGGCACCCATCACCATGTCTGGCTACTTTTTGTACTTTTTAGTAGAGATAGGGTTTTGCCATGCTGGCCATGCTGGTCTCGAACTTCTAACCTCAGGTGATCCACCCGCCTGGGCCACCCAAAGTGCTGGGATTACAGGCGTGAGCCACCGCGCCCAGCCACAACAACTAATTTAAATCACTTGAAAATATTAAACATGCTGCCTTCCCCACCATTATTAACTATTATTGTACTTTTATTGTACTTTTACTATGCAACTTAGATCAAAAAATTTTAGGAGTTCTTAAGTGTGATAATTTGGTTTTCACATTCATGTGTGAGCTGTGCCTGCCTTTTGTTACAAGGGCATATTAAACTTTGCTGCGAAAAAGAATTTTTTTGATCAGACACAGAGGCTCAGTCCTGTAAATCCCAGCAATTTGGAAGGCTAAGGTAGGACATCACTTAAGGCCAAGAACTAGAGACTGATCTGAGCAACACAGCAAATACAGTTAAAAGAAAAAAAAAACCTAAGTAATGTAATTATGGTAAATACTTACTGTAATAAATCCATATCCCTTGGATCGACCAGTTTCACTGTCCATCATCAGCTGGATACTTTCAATCTATAATTGAAAAGCATAATTACTATTTAACTCAAAAGCAGAGTACAAAACTACTTTATTCCCTGAGACATGGTTTTAAAAATCTACCAGTCTCCTCATCCTCATCACAAAACCTCATCACCAAGAAGTCTTTTTGAAGTCTAGAAACTATAATTTTATATTTATAAAATGAAAAAAATTAGGCTGGGCGTGGTGGCTGGCACCTGTAATCCCAGCATTTTGGGAGGCTGAAGGAGGCGAATCACCTGAGGTCAGGAGTTTGGGACCAGGTGAAACATGTCTCCACCAACATGGCAAAATCAGGTCTCCAACAAAAATACAAAAATTGTCTGGGCTTAGTGGCGCATGCCTGTACGCCCAGCTACTCAGAATGCTGAAGCAGGAGAATCGCTTGAAGCCGAGAGGCAGAGGCTGCAACAAGCCCAGAGCATGCCACTGTACTCCAGATTGGGCAACAGAGTGAGACTTGGTCTCAAAAAAAAACTCTAGAAACTTCCCAAGCAAGAAATTATGCATTGGGGAGCAGAGGGAGTAGGAAAAAAAACCATGATTTTATTTTATTTTATTTTATTTATTTATTTTTTTGAGACGGAGTCTCGCTTTGTGGCCCAGGCTGGAGTGCAGTGGCCGGATCTCAGCTCAATGCAAGCTCTGCCTCCTGGGTTTATACCATTCTCCTGCCTCAGCCTCCCGAGTAGCTGGGACTATAGGCGCCCGCCACCTCACCCGGCTAGTTTTTTGTATTTTTTAGTAGAGACGGGGTTTCACCGTGTTAGCCAGGATGGTCTCGATCTCCTGACCTCGTGATCCGCCCGTCTCGGCCTCCCAAAGTGCTGGGATTACGGGCTTGAGCCACCGCGCCCGGCATGATTTTAAACTAAGATTATCTTTTACATCAATACTAAACCATGAAAACCAGAAATCCATCGTAAATTACCATTAGAAGGCAGAAACAAAATCGATGTTTCCTTCCCACTATGCTAATAACACCAAGTAGTAATTTCCAATTATATCAGGCAGAATTGTAAAAATGGAGTAACTAAAAGTTATTCCAATGAATTTGGCGATATACAATGAATTGGGCGTTAACTGCACAATTCTGTGAACGGTACTAACTAAAAACCATTAAGTTTACTTTCAATCAGTGAATTGCAACACAATCTCCCGATTAAGCTGTCCATTAAAAAAAAAAGGAGTGAAGCCGGGCGCGGTGGCTCAAGCCTGTAATCCCAGCACTTTGGGAGGCTGAGACGGGCGGATCACAAGGTCAGGAGATCGAGACCATCCTGGCTAACACGGTGAAACCCCGTCTCTACTAAAAAATACAAAAAACTAGCCGGTTGAGGTGGCGGGCGCCTGTGGTCCCAGCTACTCCAGAGGCTGAGGCAGGAGAATGGCGTAAACCCGGGAGGCGGAGCTTGCAGTGAGCTGAGATCCGGCCACTGCACTCCAGCCTGGGTGACAGAGCCAGACTCAGTCTCAAAAAAAAAAAAAAAAAAAAAAGGAGTGAAAAATTAAAACAGAGCATCCAGCCAGGTGGGTTGGCTCAGGTCTATAATCCCAGCACTTTGGGAGACAGGAGGATCGCATGTTGAGGAGGTGGACGCTACACAGTGAGCTTGCATTATGCTGTTGCACTCCAGTCAGAGTCACAGACGGAGACTCTGTCTCAAATAAGGAAGGACCTTTTAATGTTAAGTATATTTTACCAAAATTATTAAAAAAAAAGAAGCAAAGTTTATTTGCTAGTATTTGCTAAGCCACAGAATGTCTATGGAAGGATGTTTAAAAAAAAAACAGATAAGGGTTGCCTCTAGAAAAGGGGTAGTCGTGTATGAAGTGGGGCTATGATACGGATAAGATATTCTAGGAGCATTAGTCAGCAAAAAATAAACAATATAAACATTTAGACTGGGCTTGGTGGCTCACACCTGTAATCCCAGCACTTTGGGAGGCTGATATAGGCAGACTGCCTGAGCTCAGGAGTTCGAGACCAGCCTGGGCACCACAGTGAAACCCCGTCTCTACTAAAACACAAAAACTAAGGTCGGGCTCGGTGGCTCACGCCTGTAATCCCACCATTTCAGGAGGCTGAGGAGGGCGAATCACCAGAGGCCAGGAGTTCGAGACCAGCCTGACCAACATGGAGAAACTCTGTCTCTATTAAAAATACAAAATGAGCAGGGCGTGGAGGCGAATGTCTGTAATCCCAGCTACTTGGGAGGCTGAGGCAGGAGAATCGCTTGAACCCAGGAGACGGGAGTTGCGGAGAGCTGAGGTCACGCCATTGCACTCCAGCCTGGGAAACAAAAGTGATACTCCGTCTCAAAAAAAAAAGCCAGGTGTGGCGGCATGCACCTATAATCCCAGCTGCTAGGGAAGCTGTAGAAGAATCACTAGAACCTGGGAGGCAGAGGCTGCAGTGAACCAAGAGTGTGCTACTGCACTCCAGCCTGGGCGACAGCGGAAGAGTCAGACTCCAAAAAATTAAACCTTTAAAAAGGGCTTCTTATTAAAGTTTCTACATAATGTTTAATGTTTAATGGAGTTGGGCACTTAATACAGACTAATTGTTCTAGGGCAAAGGTAAGCAAACTACATATACCCTATGGACCAACTCCAGCTTGTTTTATAAATGTTTCTCCTGTCTGAGCCTCCAGAGTAGTAACATGGAACTACAGGCATATGCCACCAAGCCCGGCTAATTTTTGCATTTTTAGCAGAGACCAGGTTTCACCATGTTGCCCAGGCTGGTCTCGAATTCCTGACCTCAAGTGATCCACCCAACTCAGCCCCCCAAAGTGCTGGGATCACAGGCATGAGTCACTGTGCCCTGCCCATACTCATTTTCTTTTTTTTTTTTTTTTTTTTTGAGACGGAGTCTGGCTCTGTCGCCCAGGCTGGAGTGCAGTGGCCGGATCTCAGCTCACTGCAAGCCCCGCCCCCCGGGTTCATGCCATTCTCCTGCCTCAGCCTCCCGAGTAGCTGGGAGTACAGGCGCCCGCCACCTCGCCCGGCTAATTTTTTTTTTTGTATTTTAGTAGAGACGGGGTTTCACCGTGTTAGCCAGGATGGTCTCGACTCGATCTCCTGACCTCGTGATCCGCCCGTCTCGGCCTCCCAAAGTGCTGGGATTACAGGCTTGAGCCACCGCGCCTGGCCCATACTCATTTTCTTAACAGCTTACAGCTGTTTGGAGAAGAGTTGCGTACTTGCAACAAGTCCATATGGCACTGACAACCTAAAATGGGTCTGGGCGCAGCGGCTCACGCCTGTAATCACAACACTTCAGGAGACCGAGGCGGGTAGATCACCTAAGGTCAGCAGTTCGAGACCAACCTGACCAACATGGAAAAACCCAGTCTCTACTAAAAATACCAAAAATTAGCTGGGTGTGGTGGTCAGAGCCTGTAATCCCAGCTACTCAGGAGGCTGAGGCAGGAGAATCAATTGATCCCGGGAGGCAGAGGTTGCAGTGAGCCGAGATTGCGCCATTGCACTCCAGTCTAGGGGAAAGGAGTGAAACTCCCATCTCAAAATTTAAGCAACAGTTTGACAAATCATACTCTAAAGTAACTAATTTAAGTATCAACTGTTCCCTGATGTTATTTTTTTTTTTTTTGAGATGGAGTCTCGCTCTGTCACCCAGGTTGGAGTGCAGTGGCGCGATCTCGGCTCACTGCAACCTCTGCCTCCCAGGCTCACGCCATTCTCCTGCCTCAGCCTCCCGAGCAGCTGGTACTACAGGCGCCCACCACCACGCCTGGCTAATTTTTTTGTATTTTTTTTAGTAGAGATGGGGTTTCACTGTGTTCGCCAGGATGGTCTCGATCTCCTGGCCTCTTGATCCACCCGCCTCGGTCTCCCAAAGTGCTGGGATTACAGACGTGAGCCACCGCGCCAGGCCCTGATGTTAATTTTTATATGGTACGTAGATTTCTCAAATATCTATGATTATTCTTTTTCTTTTCTTTCTTTTTGTATTTTTAGTATAGACAAGGTTTCACCACACTGGCCAAGCTGGTCTCAAACTCCTGACCTCAAGCAATCCACCTGCCTCGGCCTCCCAAATAGATGGGATTACAGGTGTAAGCCACTGCACCTGGCCGGTGAATCCATTTTTAAAAGTTAAATTTTATTTGTTCTATCTAGCTCCTTTTAAATTTATGCCTTTTGCTAAATTTACTGAGTGGAAAAGTTTCATTGCTCACAGTGACAGGACAGTCTTGGAAACTGTGTCTCCTTAACACAAAACTAGTTAGACACTCTTGGTTTAGGTATATAGCACAGACAAGTCCTCCAGAACAAAATCCAAGCTGCTCTGAACTGAGCTCAAGACCACAATGCCAGACACAAGAAGGACATACAGAAATTATGTAGTTATACTCAGATCAACAACCTACTGAAGATTCATTGAAGACTGTGGACTTACCCTTCCAAAAGGCTCAAAGATCCCACGAAGCATATCTTCAGTTATGTTGAAGTGTAATGAGCCCACATAAAGCCTCATAGGTCCAGCACTTCCCTTTTGTAAATTGTTTGCCATTGCTGCAGCTCTGTTTTTCTCTGCCTAGAAGACAAAAATGCATGTCACAGAGCTAATACACAGCAGTTTAAAGACACACGCCTTCCATCTGCATAACTAATGTCAAAGTTTAGAGTGATAAAAATACCACCCTACACAAGGATCAACTTAATAGGAGGCATCTAGGATACGCAAAATTCATAGAGAGGAAGTAGATTACATTTTACCAAGGGCCTGCAGGAAATTAGGGGGTTACACCTTCAAGAGTACAGTTTCTGGCTGGGCGCAGTGGCTCATGCCTGTAATCCCAGCACTTTGGGAGGTCGAGGTGGGCAGATCACAAAGTTAGGAGATTGAGACCATCCTGGCTGACATGGTGAAACCCCGCCACTAAACATACAAAAAATTAGCCAGGCATGGTAGCGGGCGCCTATAGTCCCAGCTACTTGGTAGGCTGAGGCAGGAGAATGGCATGAACCCAGGAGGCAGAGCTTGCAGTGAGCCGAGACTGCGCCACTGCACTCCAGCCTGGGCAACTGAGCGAGAGTCCATCTCAGAGTACAGTTTCTTTTTTTTTAATTATTATTATACTTTAAGTTCTAGGGTACATGTGCATAACGTGCAGGTTTGTTACATATGTATTCTTGTGCCATGTTGGCGTGCTGCACCCATCAACTCGTCAGCACCCATCAACTCGTCATTTACATCAGGTATAACTCCCAATGCAATCCCTCCCCCCAGAGTACAGTTTCTGTATGAGACAATGAATACTTCTGGAAATGATTAGTGGGGATGATTACTCCATCATTATAAATGTAATTAATAGCACTGAACTGTACACTTTAAAAATGGTTAAAAAAATGGTTGAAACGCCAAATGTGTGTGTATAAAACCACAATGAAAATAATTTTATTTAGAGTTTTTTTTTTTTGAGACAAGAGTCTCACACTATGTTTCCCAGGCTGGTCTTGAACTCCTAAACTTAAGTGATCATCCTTCCTTCTCAGCCACTAGAGACTGCCAGGGACTACAGTACACCCCATCACACCCTGCTTATTTTAGAATGTTTTCAGGGCATATGCCAGTTCATGATTCATTTAACACCTAAAATGAATCATGAACCTACATTCTGACAACAATCTTAAGATGCATTCTGATAACACACATACCAAATACAGAGAAGAATGCTTCCTGGAATTGTTAGACACAATCAATATTCGTTAAAATACTCTTGAGATTGGTATAACCAAGCGTACAGTTGTTTGTGATAAAATAAGGGGCATATGCCATAACGTAAACTGTATCACCAAGCCAACATTTTGAGTCAGCTGTCATCCCTCCATAACCAAGATCTCAAAAAAAAAAAAAAAGTTGTCCATTTGCATTCTAACACAGGCTTCTCTTGTAACAAACTAGAGTACATTGGGTAGTACTGCTCTACAACAGGTAACAACCTGTTATAGAGCGTATTAAAAACTTCATTTAATATGCTACTTCTCAGCGCTGGGTCCGGCCAATCCACACCCAGCTACTAAGTTTGTCTTCCAACATAGGAAATAATTTGAGTAATTTTTTTTTCTTTTTTCTGAGACAGAGTCTTGTTCTTGTCGCCCAGGCTGCGGTGCAATGGCGTGATCTCGGCTCACTGCAACCTCTGCCTCCTAGGTTCAAGCAATTCTCCTGCCTCAGCCTTCCAAGAAGCTGGGATTATAGGCGCCTGCCACCATGCCCAGCTAATTTTTTTATTTTAGTAGAGACAAGGTTTCACCATGTTGGCCAGGCTGGTCTCAAACTCCTGACCTCAGGTGATCTGCTGACCTCAACCTCCCAAAGTGCTGGGATTACAAGCGTGAGCCATCGTGCCCGGCCAAAAAAGTAAAATATGAAATGCTGTCAAAGTGCAGTGTGGTTCAAATGATCCAAACACTTCAGGAGGCCCAGGCCAGAGGATCACTTGAGCCCAAAAGTTTGAAACCAGCCTGAGCAACATGGCAAGACCCTGTTTCTTCAAAAAATTTAAAAATTAGCTGGGAGCGGTGGCATGCACCTGTAGTCCTAGCTACTCAGGAAACTGGGGAGAAAAGACTGCTTGAGCACAGCAGGTCAAGGCTACAGTGAGCTGTGATTATCTCACTGCACTCCAGCCCTGGCAACAGAGTGAGACCTTATCTCAAAAACAAGGCCGGGTGTGGTGGCTCACGACTGTAATCTCAGCACTTTGGAAGGCTGAGGTAGGAGGATCACCTGAGGTCAGGAGTTCAAGACTAGCCTGGCCGACATGATGAAACCCCATCTCTACCAAAAATATAAAAAGTAGCTGAGTGTGGTGGCAGGCTCCTGTAATCCCAGCTACTCAGGAGGCTGAGGCAGGAGAATCACTTGAACCTGAGAGGTGGAGGCTGCAGTGAGCCGAGATCATGCCATTGCACTCCAGCCTGGTGATAGAGACTCCCATCTCAAAAACAAAACAAAACAAAAGGCAAAATCATCAAATTTCAAGCACAAGGAGAAAAGATAGGATGACAGTCTTGAGAAAACTATATCAATGTTAATGAAGGCAAAGTTAAAAAAAAGGTCCTGAGAACATCTGACTCAACGTAATGAGTAGCAGTCACAGAACACAACAGCAGTATGCCATGCAACAAGAGGCTTTAAACACCATCAATAATCAAACTTTTAACCAAGAAAAAAATTACCTGTGATGCCTGTACTATGATTGGCACTCCTAAAACTCGTTGGCCAGTTAATCCTATTGCTAGAGGCACTGAGCTAACATCAACGAACTCCACATAAGCAATTCCTTTGGAACGTCTTGAATTTCTGTCAGATATCATTCTCACATCTCGAACCTACGAAGAAAACACAGTTCTGTTTGTGCAACCATCCACTGTAAGCCATGTAGATATATTTCAAGGAGACATTAATGTTGAAGGATGAAGCCATTTTTAAAAATTTAATTGAGGCCAGGCGCGGTGGCTCACGCCTGTAATCCCAGCAGTTTGGGAGGCTGAGGCGGGCGGATCACGAGGTCAGGAGATTGAGACCATCCTGGCTAACATAGTGAAACCCCGTCTCTACTAAAAATACAAAAAATTAGCTGAGCGTGGTGGTGCGTGCCTGTAGTCCCAGCTACTCGGAGGCTGAGGCAGGAGAATGGTGTGAACCCAGGAGGCGGAGCTTGCAGTGAGCCAAGATGGTGCCACTGCACTCCAGCTTGGGCGACAAAGCAAGACTCCGTCTCAAAAAAAAAAAAAAAAAAAATTTAATTGAAAAAGTAAATAGGCCGGGCGCGGTGGCTCACGCCTGTAATCCCAGCACTTTGGAAGGCCGAGGCGGGCGGATCACAAGGTCAGGAGATCGAGACCATGGTGAAACCCCGTCTCTACTAAAAATAGAAAAAAAAAAAAATTAGCCGGGCGCAGTGGCGGGCGCCTGTAGTCCCAGCTACTCGGGAGGCTGAGGCAGGAGAATGGCGTGAACCCGGGAGGCGGAGCTTGCAGTGAGCCGAGATTGCGCCACTGCACTCCAGCCTGGGTGACAGAGCGAGACTCCCTCTCAAAAAAAAAAAAAAAGAAAAAGTAAATCTGTGGGACAATTCCTATATCCTATCTATATCTTTGAACCAATTTGTAGTAACATTTATCAACTCCAATACTATAAGATGCAAAATTTGTTTGTGGAAACATTACCACAAACAAATACTGGTACTAAATCAAATGAAATATTTGATGTTTAGATGTTTTCTCTTGCAATTTCTACCTACTTGACCTCCCTAAACAGGTTAAGATTACCTTTCCTACTGTAGAGAAAAACTCTTCCAAATCCCTTGGTCGAATTCTTGCCGCCAGCTGCATACAGAAGACTGTCCTTGCATCTCTTTCCTCAGGAGTTAAATTATCAATAGGTTCCCTAATAGAAGTAAAAAATATAAAATTAACTTCGTAACAGATTTTAAAATAATTTTTGTCTTTTTTATTTCTTCATATAGTTCAACAGTTTTTCAGGTGGTTTTTGGTTACATAGATGAGTTCTTTAGTGGTAAATTCTGAGTGTACCTGTCACCTGAGCAGTATACACTGTACCCTCAACTCCTTTCCCAACTCCACACCAATATTTTCATCTTTAGAAATCAGGTCTTGCTATGTTGCACAGGTTGATCTTGAACTACTGAGCTCAAGCAATCCTTTTGTCCTAAACACCCCCATAGAGACAGGGTTTCACCACATTAGCTAGGCTGATCTCGAACTCCTGACCTCAGATTATCCACCTGCCTTGGCCTCCCAAAGTGGTGGGATAACAGGTGTGAGCCACCACGCCTGGCCTAAAATAATTCTCAAACATGTTCAGCAAACAGAATAAGCTGGCCGGGCGCAGCGGCTCAAGCCTGTAATCCCAGCACTTTGGGAGGCCGAGATGGGCGGATCACGAGGTCAGGAGATCGAGATCATCCTGGCTAACACGGTGAAACCCCGTCTCTACTAAAAAAATACAAAAAACTAGCCGGGTGAGGTGGCGGGCGCCTGGAGTCCCAGCTACTCGGGAGGCTGAGGCAGGAGAATGGCGTAAACCCGGGAGGCGGAGCTTGCAGTGAGCTGAGATCCGGCCAATGCACTCCAGCCCGGGCGACAGAGCCAGACTCCGTCTCAAAAAAAAAAAAAAAAAAAAAAAAAAAGAATAAGGTTTACTGTTTCTTGTAATCACATCTTACGTGGAATTAGTACAGAAGTCTACTGGCCTTACAATCTCACAAAGGGTAAAATTTTTCTTTTCTTTTTTTCTTTTTGAAATGGAGTCTCACTGTCGCCCAGGCTGAGTGCAGTGGCGCAATCTCGGCTAACTGCAACCTCTACCTCCAGGGTTCGAGCAATTCTCCTGCCTCAGACTCCCAAGTAGCTGGCACTACAGGCATGTGCCACCAAGCCTGGCTAATCTTCTGTATTTTTAGTAGAGATAGGATTTCAATGTGTTAGCTAGGATGGTCTCGATCTCCTGACCTTGATGACCGCCCACCTCAGCACTGGGATTGCAGGCTGCAGCCACCACGCCTGGCCCAAAAGGGGTAATTTTTCTAAAGCAAGGGTCAACCAGAAGCCTGACAGTTTAACCACAGTCATAAAACATATCACCAGACCAATCACAAATGCCAGACTGATCCAAAATCAGTGTAATGGATGATTATTTACAACAAAACCATGTAATTGTAAAGTGAAATTAAGTTTGACAATCACAAATGGCAAACGAAGTGAAACCCTCAATGATTGTAAGAATTCTACTTTACAAATTCAGATACAGTGTCTATTAACATCATCTCTGTTGCAAAATATCAATTAATATTTTAAGTCAATCCTTTAAGATGTAAGCCTCAACATGCTCTTTTCCATTTTTTGGACACTCTCAGGATGTATGGAGGATGAGGGGTGGTCACTTCACCTGTAAGATTTGTCACAAAAGCTTTTTGAGACGCAGTCTCACTCTGTCACCCAGGCTGGAGTGTAGTGATCTTGGCTCATTGCAACCTCCAGCTCCTGGATTCAAGCAATTATCCTGCCTCTCCTCCCGAGTAACTGGGATTACAGGCACGCACCACCACATCTGGCTAATTTTTGTACTTTTAGTAGAGATGGGGTTTCACCATGTTCGTCAGGCTGGTTTCGATATCCTGACCTTATTGCTACAGGTGTGAGCCACCACGCCAGGCACAAAGCTTTTAAGGCCGGGAGTAGTGTGCAGATTGCTTGGCCCTGGATTTCAGACCAAACTGAACAACATGGCAAAACTTTGTCTCTTCCAAAAAAAAAAAAAAACAAAAAAAAACAGGAAAATTAGCAGGGCATGGTGGCTGCACCTGTATAGTCCCAGCTACTCGGAGGGCTAAGTTGGGTGGGAAAGCTTATGACCAGCCGTTAGAAACTGCAGCGAGCCATGATTTCGTCACTGCACTCTAGCCTGGGTGACAAAGTGAAATCCCGCCTCAAAAAAAGAAAAGCAAAAGCTTTTTGGCCGGGCATCTCAAAAAAGAACAAACAAATAACCACAATGCTACCACCTGACAAAATATTCCTTGAACCAAAATGGTAGACTGAACAAATCCAAGTCTCGCTCTGTCACCAGGCTAGAGTGCAGTGGCGCGATCTCAGTTCACTGCACCTTCGCCTCCCAGGTTCAAGTGATTCTCTCGCTTCAGCATCCCAAGTAGCTGGGACTACAGGTGTGCACCACCATGCCCAGCTAAATTTTGTATTTTTAGTAGAGACAGGATTTCACCATGTTGGCCAGACTGGTCTCGATCTCCTGACCCCGTGTGATCCACCCACCTCAGCCTCCCAAAGGGCTGGGATTACAGGCGTGAGCCACCACGCTCAGCCTACAATTTTTATTTTTAAAGAGTAAAATAATCCATGTAAACATTTAAGAACCTAGGAGTAACAATTCAAATCACTAAGACTTTTGAGATGAAACAGTTTTCCTCAGGACAGCCAAACAGTAAAACTTAGTGTTACAACTACTTCTCCACATGAGGTATTTCAAATAACTTATTATTTATTAATACCAAAGATAAATAAGTGTAAAGTTTCTGTAACTGCTACGTTGTCAACACAAGGAAATGTATGACACGAATATGCTAATTACCCAGATTTGATCATTACACTGCATACATGTATCAAAACATTAACTGTATCCCATAAATATACACAATCATATGTCCATTAAAAATAAGAAATGCAAAAAAAGCTTATTTTAATTAAAATAGGAAAATAAGATCACATTAAAATAACTTTAGGTTGGACATGGTGGCTCCTACTTGTAATCCCAGCACTTTGGGAGGCTGAGGCAGGCAGATCATGAGGTCAGGCGTTCAACACTAGCCTGACCAACATGGTGAAACCCTGTCTCTACTAAAAACACAAAAATTTGCGGGGCATGGTGGCACATGCCTGTATAATCCCAGGTACACTTGGTAGGCTGAGGCAGGAGAATCACTTGAACCCAGGAGGCAGAGGTTGCCGTAAGCCAAGATTGCACTACTGCACTCCAGTCTGGGTGACTGAGACTCTTGTCTCAAAATAAATAAATAAATAAATAAATAAATAAATAACTTTTGCTTTTTTAAAATTATATGAAATTAAAGTGAAAACTACTGAAAACTCAGTAGAAATTCACTTGACTTTAAAGTACTAGAACTGTAAAAGGAAGCAAAAGCAAGACTTAATATGGTCCAAATTACTAAATATCATCAAAGTTAACAGTACCATAAGCTGCAAAAGCTTTTTAAGAGCTAAAGGCTTTAAAGAAGAAAACTACCTCACAGGGCTCTTGTCTTTTCTGAATGGACTTTTGCTTCGGGAACGTCGTCTACTGCAAAGTTAAAAAGTTTCAGAAGTTATCCAAACAAGTACAGCACGTTAGTTCCTTGAAAAACAATTTAAACAATTCAGAAGTATGTTTAAAAACCTTAATTTGATGCTATGAGGCAACCCAATCTTTCCTCGGATGGCACTGTTAAATTTTGGTCCGGAGCTAAAAAGGAAACACAAAATTACACTAGTTACAGGTTTAGGGTCTTGCTAAGATCGCATTCATGCGCTCTCCAGCAAGACTAACATTGTTTAGGCTGCTGCTTTTCCACCTCAGTTATGAAGAGGAAACAAAAATACTTAGATGTCTCTTAACTTTATCCCAGGCAAGCTGCCCTTGTATTTATCCATCCTGGACCACTGAGAGGTGCCAAGACCAAAGGTTACAGCCTCAAAATTTTTAGATTCTGAAAATGAACACACCCATTTTCAGACTATAGATATCTTTGTAAGCTATATATATATATATATATATATATATATACAGTCTTGAGAATTTAATAAAAACAAAAAAAACACACACATATAAAAAATAAATCCCTCTGAACTTTCCTCACACCAGCAGTAACTATGGTTAACAATTTGGTGTGTATCCTCTCCTGGGAATGTATGTGTGTACATGTATATACACAATTTTCATACAAGTCTTTTTGAAAGGCTTTTAAAAACTAAAGTGAATTCTTTAGTCATGCAACTTAGGTATTCTCCCATTCACCAGTAACTCTTAGACAGCATGACACCATTTAACACACTATACTTCAGTTGCTTGTTGCAAAATATTCCATCGTGAAGATCTGAAGGTAATTTACGAATTCTATTGAAAAATTTTGAGGACTTGTCATCACTAACAGAGCGTTTTCAAAAAGATCACAAAGGTAATTATTCTGTAATAACAGTTTTTGTGACTCTTTAAAGACCAGGCTAACTTAAAGGGACTAGCCAGTTGTCCCTTAGTGCTCATCCTGCTATCTTATTCCAGAAGAACAGCGAAATAAATAAATATGTAGTGGCCTGTGATCCACACATTTGAATTAGTTTTCATGAACACTATGCCTACCTACAACATGCAAGTATTTCCAAATAAAACACTTTATATTAAATTGGTCCTTTGCAATTCAGACTAATGGTGATGACTGAGAATCATTTACTGGATGTATTAAAGTTCTCAAGTAATTAGTTATAAGCTATTTTCTTTCCCCTTTAATTATAAAATATTCTCAGTTACAGCCTCAAACCCAACGTAAGAACTAAGTAATTTTCTATTAAAGTTAGGCCAGGATCCCAGCAAACAGAAAGTATTCATCACTCAAAAGGAATTAAGCTAATTCCTTTTCCCTCATTTAGTTCATCCAGGTAAAAAGATTTAACATAATCCCATTTTAAGAATGCTCAGAATCTTGATAAACGGGACAAAAGCAGAGAATTTCCTAATGCTGCATAGCATTCAGAATTAAAATAGCATTGTGGTCCCATTTTCGGCTATTAAAAAGTTAATGAAATAAGCAGCTTAGAGGAATCCAGCATCATGCAGTTTAATTCATTTTATTTTAAAGATAAAAGAGCCAGAATCAGAATTCATGTAATGCCAAAACATTTCATGAATCCATTAAGTCCTCTGAGCACTTTCATTTTCTTCTCATTCATTACTCATTAATAGCTTATCTGAAACTTGTTATCTCCTTAAAACGTTACAAAACAAATGCTTAGCTTAGGGGGTTAAGTACCTTGCCCAAGTGATTCAAGTCTGTTTGTCTTTGAATTCCATCCTTAACCATTCAAATCTTAAAGTTAGAAGGGTTATTTTTAATATATCCCAGAGTTTACAGCAGTGTGTTTATTAAGATGAATTAACCTCACAAAGCATTAAAGATTGCTATTCAATCCTTAGAATTGTAGGTGATTAATATATTTAATAACCGTAATAAATTTATTTCCAACTTTAAATATCCACATCCAAATTTCTAGTGACCTAATCTTCAAAACACTTTTAATTTAGAATACCTTTTACTATTAACAAACCTTAAATACAGATGAGCCCAAAAAAGAACCTTTATCAAGGAGCATACACAACAAATTCACAACTGCCTGACATTTCAGCTAAAAACAGCCACAGTGACAAGATTTTTTACTTACTGTTAACTATACATGTGTAACTTTGTATTCATCAGAACTCTATAATTTTAAGTAAATATGTATTTAGCAAATACTGTAACAGCCCAGACACTGTTAAGCTTTCTCAAGTATTTGGGCACTACAATGTCATCCTTTTCAAGCACTCTAGTGCTTTTATCCAGTTTGCGCTGATTGGCATACAATTTAGAAACTTTGATAGTTTAACAGAAAATAATTGGTATGACTAGTAAAAGCAAATTTTTACTTGTCTATGCACTGTATTTTTCACTTTACTAGCATTCAATGCCAATATCCTTAATTCAATACTTTTTAACCAATCATTTAAAAAAATTTCACAATTCAAATCACTGAAGTTAATTGCTATATGAATACCCAGAGAATAACCCTCAAACCAAAATCGTAACTATAGTTACATACTAAGGACTTCTGTAGCGGCCTCTAAATCTTCGATCTCGACTTCTTGAGCGGCTCCGTCGCCTCTCTTTGCTTCTACTTCGCTTTCTTTCACGGCTTTTACTCTTTTTCCTTTCTCTATCTCTACTTCGCTTCCGTTCCTTACTTTTGCTTCTCTTTCGTTCATGACTACGACTTCTGCTCTTGCTTTTTTTCCTCCTGAGAAGTAACAAATTCGCCATTATCATGCTTGCTTAAGAATCCACCATAATATACTACCTTTTATGGTCAGAATCATATTTTTATCCTTTCATAAATTATTTTGGCTAGTTTTACTATGATACAATGCTACACAATTACACTAAAAAAAAAAAAAAAAAAAAAAAAAATCTGTAATCCCAGCACCCTGGTAGGCCAAGGCAGGTGGATCACAAGGTCAGGAGCTGAAGACCAGCCTGGCCAATGTGGTAAAACTCTGTCCCTAACAAAAATATAAAAATTAGTTGGCCGGGCGCGGTGGCTCAAGCCTGTAAGCCCAGCACTTTGGGAGGCCGAGACGGGCGGATCACGAGGTCAGGAGATCGAGACCATCCTGGCTAACACGGTGAAACCCCGTCTCTACTAAAAAAATACAAAAAACTAGCCGGGCGAGGTGGCGGGCGCCTGTAGTCCCAGCTACTCGGGAGGCTGAGGCAGGAGAACGGCGTGAACCCGGGAGGCGGAGCTTGCAGTGAGCTGAGATCCGGCCACTGCACTCCAGCCTGGGCGACAGAGCGAGACTCTGTCTCAAAAAAAAAAAAAAAAAATTAGCCGGGCATGATACCGTGCGCCTAAGTCCCAGCTACTTGGGAGGCTAAGGCAGGAGAACTGCTTGAACCCGGGAGGCGGAGGTTGCAATGAGCCAAGATTCTGCCACTGCACTCCAGCCTGGGCGACAGAGTAAGACTCTGTCCAAAAAAAAAAAAATTGCTACGTATGGTAAACAATATCCCTTTTGCCTTATATTAACATTACTGAAAATCAGCAGACAAGACATTACTTGAAAGACACCATCCTCTACGACTAGGAACTGCAATGATCTCCTGAGTTAGCTACAGCTTTAACAAGGAAAAGGGCTTGTTGGCAATACAAATCAAAATGTGAACCTTTAAATATAGTTTGTCATATAAAAGGCCAACAAAAGCATTACTGTAATCCGCAAAATACATTAATAAAACAAACTTACAATACAATATGTTCACATTTAAGTACTACTACTGGTTCATTTATAAAAATTTTCATCAAATATAGTAATTTACCATTAAGTCCATTTTGCCCCCATTTACATATGGAAATATTTAATATGTTCAAAGGGTCACATAGACAGCAACATTTTGGTTTTCATGGGCAAAACCGTAATGACAAAGGACAGTAAGAATTAATGCAGGCCGGTGCAGTGGCTCACGCTTGTAATCCCAACCCTTTGGGAGGCCAAGGCAGACAGATCACTTGAGGTCAGGAGTTTGAGACCAGCCCAGCCAACATGGTGAAATCCCCTCTCAACCAAAAATATAAAAATTAGCCGGGCCTGGTGGTACATGCTGGTAATCGCAGCTACTTGGGAGGCTGAGGCAGGAGAATCGCTTGAACCCAGGAGATGGAAGTTGCAGTGAGCTGAGACCACGCCATTGCACTCCAGCCTGGGCAAAAAAGAGCAAAACTCCATTTGAAAAAACAAAAAAACAAAAAAACCCAAGTGCAGTGGCTCACACCTGTAATCTCAGCACTTTGGGAAGTTGAGGTAGAGATCACCTGAGGTCAGGAGTTCAAGACCAGCCTGGTCAACATGGTGAAACCCCATCTCTACTAAAAAAATGCAAAAAGTAGCGGGTCGTGGTGGCATAGGCCTGTAGTCCCAGCTACTGCGTAGGCTGAGGCAGGAGAATTGCTTGAACCTGGGAGGCAGAGGTTGGAGCGAACCGGTATCACACCACTGTACTCCAGCCTGGGCAACAGAGCAAAACTGTCTCCAAAAACAAAAAGAAAAAGAACTAATGCATTAAAATACATTTTGACATTCCTAGACTTGAATATGACCATTTCAATACTTCCTGAAGTTACAATGAATATACCAGAAAATGGAGTATGCCATTTTTAAGCCAGTTTATAGAAGCCTGTGGGATGCAATCAAAACCAATGATCAGCTTGACCTTCACAGATCTTTTTAAAATCTCAAACTAAAAACCAAAACAACCAGTCATATCTTTCTGTTCACTTCTGTAGTCTTCACAGTATACTACCCATTCATAATTAAATCTTTTAATCTATACCTGTGTCATCACCCAAATTTTAGAGGTGCCTTCAGATATTTCAATATAAACTGAAAAACATTTCAAAATCAATTTATTTCACTAAAATGTCAATTTGTAGTGGCTTAATGATTAAACATTTTGACAATTCTGTATTTGGATATGTAATTGTTTACTCCTTTTCAAAGCAAAGTTACGTATCATAAGAGCAACTGAGATCTGCCTCAGAGAACCTGTAAGCAGGTCATCTTTAGAGTGCATTGAAAATAGAAAATGAAGACACCCACCTTCTGGAATCTTGAAACCCACACTCCAATCACAAGGAGATGTAGAGCTTTCCAAGGAGGCAGAAAGTTTGTCTAAAATTTCAAGATAATCCACCTGACTGTCAGAAATGTATATGCTAGGTAGCACATGACAGAAAATTAGGCTACACTCGTTATTTATATAGAACTCATCAAAGCCACGCCCAGATGGGCAACAGGTAACACTCCAATTTTGTTGCCTGAAAAACCTAACACTATCTCTGTGACACTATTCTAACTACAGAATTGTGTGAGATTTCTAAAACCTGAAGTCCTAAATATAATCCATTAGGGAACAAGGTAAAAAGTAACTCCATCCCCCTCAAAATCAAAGTTTTTGTTCTGCTCATAGATGGGCTATATAGCAAGAGAGGCAACCAACCTATTTACCTCTCATAGGACCCAAAACTTATTCTGCCAAAAGAAAATACTTGAAAATTGGAGAGCTAATTTTAACTTAAAGTCTTCTAGGACTTTTTGTATAAACAAGTCCTCAACCACATCTGAAGGCAACCCCAGGCAGGTAAAAAGACAGCAACGTATTAAGACATTCAGAAAATACAATCTTTTGCATAAAAGCCCAGAGAAAGCTATATGGGTGCAAGAAACCAGTATACTTCCAGTTTCAAAGGGCATTTATTACATGAACTAAAGAAGGGTTATCGAAATCCACACTAATAGTCAAATCCTGTTACAACTTAAAAGGGACTTTCCAAAGTCTTTAATGGCAGTGAAATTTTGTACTGAACATCATTGAAGTAAATGGTCCACTGGGCTGGGCCTTTGGACTTTTTGGTTATATGGCCTCTGCAGTAAAGGTGTTTTGCTATAACTGGATTTGACCTCTTCCATGTAAGAAGATCTAAATTTTAAATGCAAAGTATTCTGGAAAAAAAAAAAAAAAATAGAAGTCACTTATTCCAAAATTTATAGATATCCACACCACAGTAGCCAATATATTTCAACTGTGTTCACTTCAATGTTAAATTTTATTGAGTAATTCTCTAAAGAGCTTAACGGAATGGACACTGATTTAGAGTTTGCAAAACTGGTTACTCTAACAAATAATATTCCCATGAGAGCAAGCTCAAGCACTTAAGATGCATACCTTGACGTATGCAAAAACTCAGGTTTATAGCTCTTCAAAAAATAGGTTGACAACCAGTTTGTGTCACGATAAACTTTGTTCCTATTCTAGGATACAATAAAGTGTATGTTGAGAATCAAAATTACACAATTAAAAAAAAATTTATACTCAGTCAACTGTTTCTCAGTACACGCCATTTTTCTACTACCTAACAAACTATACCTCAATGTGGCTTAAGACAATGAAGTTTTAGAATGAAAAATGCAACGTGGCACTTTCCTTTGGTTAAGAAATTTAACTTAGTTAAAGGTTAAAGCAAAGACAGAATGTTTTATATCTATATCTAAATACAAAAATTTTCTTCCAGGTAACTTTAAAATTAATTTGAAACATAAAGTTCCTTCAGAAATTAAGAGTCCTGATTGAACAAAGGAGCCATTTACTTATCAACTATAACTGACGAGAAGTCTGACTGGAAAGTATTTTAAGATAACCAAAGTGTTTTGAAAGGATCTCCCCTTAGACAATCTCATGGTTAAAGAAATTGTCCATTCTTCTATTTAGTCCTGTGGGACTCCACATTAGATAAAGGCCACCGAATATCACACATGGAGAACCTGATGCTCAGCTTCCTTATAAAAGCTTGTAGCCTTAATCAACTTATATACAGAATAAAAACAAGTAGAAACCAGAGATGACCTTAGTGGCAAAGGGTGACACGAGACAATGGTACAATAACGAAGGTCTGTACGCAAAAGTCTATGTTTTTATCCTTCTGGCATTTGAAGTGAAATCTTCAGCCACTAGGCCTGACACCTAGATCGGATAATTTATGTCAATTTATATGGATACATCTTCCTGGGTTTTCTTTTGATTAGAGAATTGCAAAATAGAAACATTAGGAAACCATTACTGTGGCAGAAGGTCTAAAACCAGACGACATAAACCATGCCCTGGTTGGTTGCCTCAGACCACATCAAGACTAAACCCAATCTGATCCCCACAATTTCTTGTGTTTGGTGAAGAACTATAAATGACTCCCATCCAAGCTTACACCAGAAAAGAGGAGGACATCTTCTACAAATTACATCATTTTTAACCTATTACCACATTATTTTAGAGGAACTACAAGAAAACATATTGGCTTAGCAAGCACTGAATAAACTTATACAAAATTTTCTCATCTATTTTATGAAATTTTATCAACCTACCTAACACAATGTAGTGAGAACGAATGAGGCATTTACTATGAAGCATTTAGGGATTTTAGGAGGAAAAGAGCCAAAAAGAAATCAAGTGGCTATTTTTCTCTCATTTTTCATTTATGTAAGGTCATAAGTATGACAGATTTTTATGTTTGAGACGGAGTCTCGTTCTGTCTCCAGGCTGGAGTGCAATGGCACGATCTTGGCTCACTGCAACCTCCGCCTCCCAGGTTCAAGTGACTCTCCTGCCTCAGCCTCCCAAGTAGCTGGGACTACAGGTGTGCACCACGATGCTCAGCTAATTTTTGTATTTTTAGTAAGACAGGGTTTCACCATTTTGGTCAGGCTGGTCTCGAATTCCTGACCTCAGGTGATCTTGCCTCAGCATTCCAAAGTGCTGGGTCTAGCTTCTTCTACATGGAGGACAGCAAAGTACGATCCCACAGGCAGTCTCTTTTAGTAAAGACGGGGTTTTGCCATGTTGGCCAGGATGGTCTCGATCTCTTGACGTTGTGATCCGCCCGCCTCGGCCTCCCAAAGTGCTGGGATTACATGTGTGAGCCATTGCGCCCAGCCCAGATTTTTTTTTTAAGACGGAGTCTCAGCTGGATCCATGGCTCACGACTGTAATTCCAGCACTTTGGGAGGCCGAGGCGGGTAGATCAACTGAAGTCAGGAGTTCAAGACCAGCCTAGCCAACATGGTGAAACCCTGTCTCTACTAAAAATACAAAACTTGGCTGGGCATGGTGGCTCATGTCTGTGATCCCAGCACTTTGGCAGGCCGAGGAGGGTGGATCACGAGGTCAGGAGTTGAAGACCAGCCTGGCCAGGATGGTGAAACCCCATCTCTACTAAAACTACAAAAATTAGCCAGGTACGGTGGCAGGCACCTGTAATCCCAGCGGCTCGGGAGGCTGAGGCGGGCGGATCACGAGGTCAGGAGATCAAGACCATTCTGGCTAACACGGTGAAATCCCGTCTCTACTAAAAAAATACAAAAAAAATTAGCCGGGCATGGTAGCAGGCCCCCGTAGTCCCAGTTACTGGGGAGGCTGAGGCAGGAGAATGGCGTGAACCCGGGAGGCGGAGCTTGCAGTGAGCTGACACTGTGCCACTGCACTCCAGCCTGGGAGACAGAGCAAGACTCTGTCTCAAAAAAAAAAAAAAAAACAGAGTCTCACTCTGTGGCCTAGGCTGGAGTGCAGTGGTGCAACCTTGGCTCATTGCAACCTCTGCCTCTTGGGTTCAAGCAATTATCCTGCCACAGCCTCCTGGGGAGCCAGGACTACAGGCACGAGCCTCCACAATTTAGCTACTTTTTGTATTTTCAGTAGAGACAGGGTCTCACCACGTTGGCCAGGCTGGTCTCAAACTCCTGGCCTCAAGTGATCTGCCTGCCTCGGCATCCCAACACGCTGGGATTACAGCCATGAGCCACCACAGCTTGGCGGATAAAATGTTTTAAAATGGCACCATAGACTAATGAAACAATTTAATGTTTGCGACATGACCACATATTTAGAATCACTAACCTCAGAGCTAAAAGGAAACTTCAAAAACTGATAAAACCCAACCTTATAAAGTGGATCTCTTGGCCGGGCACGGGTGGCTCACACCTGTAACCCCAACACGCTGGGAAGCCGAGGCAGGCAGGTAACCAAGTCAGGAGTTCAAGACCAGCCTGGGCAATATGGTGAAACCCCGTTCTTACTGAAAATACAAAAACTAGCCAGGCATGGTGGCGTGTGCCTGTATTCCCAGCTACTTGGGAGGCTGAGGCAGAAGAATCCCTTGCATCAGGTTCGATGGCTCACCCCTGTAATCCCAGCACTTTGGGAGGTCGAAGCAGGCGGATCATGAGGTCAAGAGTTCGAGACCAGCCTGGCCAACAGAGTGAAACCCCGTCTCTACTAAAAATACAAAACTCAGCCAGGCATGGTGGCACACGCCTATAGTCCCAGCTACTTGGGAAGCTGAGGCAGAAGAACCTTTTAAACCCAGGTGGGGGCGGAGATTGTGATGAGTCGATCTGCACACCAGCCCGGGCAATAGAGCGAGATTATGTCTTTTTTTTTTAAAAAAAAAAAAGGCTCACGTCTATAATTCCAGCACTTTGGGAGGCCGAAGTGGGCGGATCAAGAGATCAGGAGATCGAGACCATCCTGGCTAACATAGTGAAACTCGGTCTCTACTAAAAATACAAAAAAATTAGCCAGGCGTGGTGGTGGGCGCCTGTAGTCCCAGCTACTCGGGAGGCTGAAGTAGGAGAATGGCATGAACCCGGGAGGCAAAGCTTGCAGTGAGCTGAGATCGCGGAAAAAAAAAAAAAAAGGCCGAGCGCAGTGGCTCACGCGTGTAATCCCAACACTTTGGGAGGCTACAGAGGGAGGATCATGAGGTCAGGAGATCGAGACCACCCTGGCTAACATGGTGAAACCCCAGCTCTACTAAAAATACAAAAAAAATTAGCCGGGCGTGATGGCGTGCACCTGTAGTCCCAGCTAATGAGAGGCTGAGGCAGGAGAATCGCTTGAATCCGGGGGGGGGCAGTGGCTGCAGTGAGCAGAGATCACACCACTGCACTCCAGCATGGGTGACACTGAGAGACTCCATCTCAAAAGAAAAAAAAAAAATTCAAAGAATCACTTGAACCCAAGAAGTGGAGGTTGCAGTGAGCCCAAATTGTGCCACTGTACTCCAGCCTGGGCTACAGAGCAAGACTCCATCTCAAAAGAAAAAAAAAAAAAGTGGATCTCGTCATATCTGTTACTTAAGACTTTTCGTACAGTTTTCTGTACTATAGTAAGTTCTACAGTCACTCATCTTATCCAAATAAAGTATACAGATATATTCATAATTTCCAAAAACCCCACCCTGTTAAGTCTGGAGTTTGAAAGGCCTAAGATAATGAAAGACACCTTAAGAAGTACTTAAGTATTCTGTTGCATCACTTCCAAAAGGGCCTTTGAGCAGCAAGGTGCAGAAATAATTCACAGCTTTGACTCCTTTGGCAATTTAGGGCAAACAATACTTTCCATGGCCTAGTTATCACCTAATTTAACTCTCCCTTTTAAGATCAATGGATATAATAGTTTTATCAGTAAGATAACCAAATATTAAACCAAAGTTAACAAATTTAAAACAAGACAACCTCTACTACAGAACTTGTCACCAGATTGTCATGATGGACTTGGAGGGGAAGGTATCTGAAACTATATTCTGAAATCTAAGCAAAAATCCACAGTTCCTCCAAGAGTTTATCCCAAAAGACAACCAATTCTCTAAAAGCAGGAAAAAAAAGTTTCAGAAGAGAACTTTGTATACTTCAGCCACAGGAACACAACTTAAGGTCTAAAACCACAAAAAAGTTCACCACCCTCCCCCAGGCCCCTTCTTAAAACTTACTTTTTGCTACGTTCTTCATGGCCGTTGGCACTGCTCAACTTGTTCTCATCCTAAGCAGGGTTGATAGAAGAACATCATGAGGACGAAGTGGTAACATTTCAAGTTGTCAAAGGGTAAAGGGAACAGGAATAAGAAAATACAAAACAATTTTAAAACTAATTATTTATTTAAAGTTTAACATGGAAGGCTATAAAAAAATTTAGATGGGTATGTGTTTAACCACTTTGTTGCTTACATTTAAGTCATCAAGATACAAAAATAAAAAAATCTTTCCATATTAACATGTTAAAATTTACTTTCTTATATAGTTTAGATATTAAGTTATCCAGATTTACAATGTTGAAGTGGTTAAATATAATTTCCATAAAACATGAAGTCCTGTTTTGAGTTTTATTCCATGTGCTATGGTCCCTTTGGTCAGTACCATGGCTCTATTTCTGCCTAAGCCCCAAGTGGCCATGCTAGCAGCCAGCCACTATCGATTTCCTGTGACCGATGCCATTCCTGAGATCTTCGCCCATTTCCGTTGGAGGGTTGGGACTGTAAGAGCTTGATGCCACCTCTGTCACACATCTCGCCCTGAAGCAAACAGGGATTCACACTGCTTTAGTAATGTTGACTCCCAAGAACCCAAGAAAGTCAATTAATAATCCACCAAGTCCAGCCTAAACATTTCCTACTTCCATACCTGTTTACATGGAATTACATCCATGTTAAAAAACTAAGACACAAGAATCTTAACATTAAAACAGAAAGTAGCTCTTCAAGAGTCTAAGCATTACAAAATTACATACACTATTTAAATCTATCAAGAATTCATCCAAATTGGTACCACATGGTCGTGCTATACAATCCAAAACAAATGTATTATTTTTAAAAGGTTTAGCAAAATGTTTATTTTAAAGTTTGATTACATCAGCTATAGGAGTAAAGTGCTAACTTACAAAGCTTACAGTTTGTGACACCAGTGATAATGCATGCATACTGCTATTTTCACCACCAACTGGTGAAACAATGAAAAGACAGTTTACTTTTACTGCGATACCGAAATGAGTCAAAGACTATATTAGCCAAAATAATTCCTTTGTTTTTAGTGTGAAATACTATATGGCAGGGCCTAATTAAAAATAAAACAATATGGAGAACAGTAAAACAGTTATCAAGTGACTCTAAGCTGTGATACTGCCTCTTGTATTTTTTTTTTTTTTTAATTTCTATTCAGGGATCCAAGAATTTTAGTAATTATTAACTGAGTAGCAGATTGCCACTGGACTGTTTAAGATTTACTATCACCAGTCTTACATAGATATATAAATTTTAAAATCTCACCCATTTCTTCTTATAAGACTATTAGAAGATTTAACTTGCCACAGACTGGTTACGCTTTCTTATTCTTGGACCCCTGCTTTTTCCCAAACCACTACATTCACCTTTTTGCTATACCAAACTGGAGCTGGTAATTCTTAGTTGAGTCATTTTACCTAGGGGACCACGGTACAGCGATAAGTCACTCAATTACTACCTTATGATTGACAGTTCACACTGGAATCAAAGGTGAATTCATGGGAGTAGAGGTGAGATATCGTTAGGCAAGTCTACAAAGAGAGATAGATGGGCATTTATTCATCACGCTGAAGTGAAACTACTGCACAATATTATTACATCAATAGCATATATTTACTTTTGTAAGTTACACGTAATGCATCTCTGATAAGATAAATCAAGAGGGCTCCGGGGAGGTTAGTTTACATTTCAGCAGTAGTTTCGTGAATAATGCTAAATTAAGAAATTATAAACCTCACCGACATGTTTTTTCTCACCTTCTTGTAAGGAGCCTCAAGCATTGCTTCAATATCAATATCGTCTGCCATTTTCTCTAAACGCCTAGGAAAAGAACAAGACGATTCGGTGAGTAAACATTTTTATTTGTCTTTCTTTTTTTTGATACGGAGTTTCGCTCTAGTTGCCCAGGCTGAAGTGCAGTGGCGCGATCTCGGCTCACTGCAAGCTCCGCCTCCCGGGTTCAAGCGATCCTCCTACCTCACCTCCCGAATAGCTGGGATCACAGGCGCCTGCCACCACACCCGGCTAATTTTTGTATTTTTAATAGAGACGGGGTTTCACCATGTTGATGAGGTTGGTCTCGAACTCCTGACCTCAAGTGATCCGCCTGCCTCTACCTCCCAAAGTGCTGCGATTACAGGCGTGAGCCACCGCGGCCGGCCTGGTAAACGCTTTTCAAATCGACTGAATTTTCTCAGCCGACACACTGGAAAACTTAAGAAAAACCTCCAAAAGCCCTACAATGAATGACTAAACTGACACGCACTTTAACCAGGTTTGGCTTATGTAAGTAAATCCAAAACGCCTCTTACACCAAAGACACGAAAATGAAGACTTCAATGTCCAATATTTAACACCCTGCGATCAACTAAAAACAGAAACTGGGAGACCCGAACGAGAGCGCCTCTTTCCGCGCAAAAACCCGCGCTGCCATTTTAGGGGCAAAGGGAAACTCCCTCCATTGGGAGGGGTTATGAGCCAAGGCAGCGTTCAACTGGCGCCATGTTGGGAGGTCGCGGCCGGCCCAGGCCTCGAAGGAGACAGGTCACCAATCTACAGAGGCCTCTCAGAGGTCCCTGCCACCCCAAGAATCCAGACTCTACCCGACCGGAAAATAAGGGCGCGGTCACTGAAACAGGGCCGATTTCTCGAAAACCACCCCTCACCCCGGTCGCTAAAGACCGCCAAGAGCGCCCCTCAGCCCAAAAGGGAGCCAAACCTCGAGAAAGCTGGGATAATACGCGGGTCCGCAACGCCCCTGTACCTGCTCCGGCTTTCGGACGCCTGTGGTGCTCGTCTTCGGGAAGAGACTTCTGCTGCTGCTGCTGCTGCTGCTGCCGCCGCCGCCGCCGCCGCCGCTGCCGCTTCTGTTGCTACTGTTAAGCCCCTAGGCCCAGGCCGCGGAACCGCCCAGCCCGAATATCGGGCTCCGAGGACGGCTAGGCCCGAGCGAATCTAAAAAAAACAATGGAATTAGAGAAGCCCACGCGGGAGAGCAGGACGGCGGCTTCGGCAGCTCAGGATCCACCCCTGCGACAGTGACGGCAAGCTCCCCGAAATGGCGGCCGCTGCTTCCCTGTACTCACATTCACCAGCACACATACACACACACAAACACACGGGGCCTCACAGAGCCCTCAGCACGGGCTCTCGCGAGAAGCTGCCCCAAGCAGCAAATCGGAGAGGCCGAAGTATCGCGAGATCTAAGTATAGCTCCAGCGACTGTAGCCCAATCTCGCGCAATGATTGCGCCATAGACAGTCCCATCCCCCATTCAGAGAGGCGCCTTTCACTCCCACTTCGCGTAAGCACCTAAATCTCGCGAGACAGAGTGGGTCTCTAGGGTAAAGACAGTTGGTAGGCTACCTGTCAATCTTTCAGAGAACTCCTCCCTGAGTGGAGCTCCGCGGTCGCCTCCCCCTCGTGGCGCCTCTTCACGGCCATCTGAAGATTCCCCCAGCACAGCCGACCGCCCCCTCCGGCCTCCCGGATGGCTGTCAAGGTCGCCATAAGGCAACCTAGTCGTTATGGCGATAGGATAAAACGGCGATCTTCAGATTATCCGCTAAGGGTGGAGACGAAGTGGAAAAGTATCAGAAGGCCAGAAGAGACCTTTAGGGGTAGGGGAGAGGGGAAGATAATAAAAATAGATTTCTTAGTCATTTGGAGCCAATGGCGCGGTCTGCACTGTCGATCTTTGAAACAACCTTGGAAATAGTGGAGGAAAGCAAAGAAAAGGTGGAGAAGATAAACTCTGCTTCCCTTGGCATGGGACCAGCTTTGTGCCCCGAATTTAATCACCTCTTGTGTCAGGGTTGCTACCGTTCCTTCAAAAAAGTTCCCCTTCCTGAATATTACTGAAGAATTTGGGGGAAAAAAAACACACCCCACTAAAAAAAGTCCCCCTTCCCCCAGGGACCTGGCTCCTCTCCCCTGAAGTCTTCCAGATGCCTGGTAATTAGAGCATGAATTAGTCACTGTTCTTTGGTCAGTACTGTGAGAGGTTTTCTCCTAGATGGTGGAAAAAAATTGGAAAGAACTCTTCAAAGCAAAAAATCTTACCGTCTAATCTTAACAGTCTAATGATTAAGAGCAGAAAAGATTCGAAATGAGACGCCTTGATTAGTGTAGCTAGCTGCTTCAACACTGTGTGACCTTGAACAAGCAAATTAACCTCTCAGAGCAGATTTTTCATTTCCTGATTTAAAAGAGGACATACTTAGTAGCTAGTCTAAGCGGCTTGAGCCTGAGGAAGGCAGATAATGCTCACTACTGAATTTTTAGAGGTTAGCAGGGCATGTCTGCCCAAGTGGACCCTAAGTAAATTGATGAATGAAGGCTCAGTAGGGCTATAGTGAAGATTAAACGATATAACGTCTGTAAAACGCCTGGCAAATATTTAATCTTCAAAAGAGCTAACTTCTTGCTAAACAAAATTATTTAGAGAAAATATAGATGTTAAGTGGTTTTGCCTCTCAGGTTAACTTTACAGACGGGTTAGGGTTTATCTTAGAGGATTATTAATAACAGTTATTTCATAGTTAGAATACTCTCTTAGTCCTTTTCCTGAAAATTCAGATCCTCTTTTTATTTTATTTTATTTCTGAGACGGAGTCTCGCTCTGGAGGCCGGGCGGAGTGGCTTATGCCTCTAATCCCAGCACTTTGGGAGGCCGGCGGGAGTGGACTGCCTGAGGTCAGGAGTTCAAGACCAGCCTAACCAACATGGCGAAACCCTGTCTCTACTAAAAATTAAAAAACTAGCCAGGCATGGTGGCAGGCGCCTGCAATCCCAGCTACTTGGGAGGCTGGGGCAGGAGAATCGCTTGAACCCGGGAGGCGGAGATTGTAGTGAGCTGAGATCATGCCATTGCACTCTAGCCTGGGTGACAGATCAAGACTCCATCTCAAAAAAAGAAAAAATCATCACAGAAAATTTAAGCATAATATGTCAGAAAAAAAGCAAGCTAACCTCTGCTGTCTCTTCCTGCCCCCCGGTAATTCCAGTATTATGACTTCTTGTTGTGCAAAATGAAAGCATGAAAGTGACACTTGGTTTTTCTCGTTTGTTTAGGAACATGACATGACAGAATTTGACCTTAACCTCTAGACTTCTTATTTGGAAAGAGAAAGGATTTAAGCTCTAAGTCACTTGATGATTTAAGATCCTTCAAATAGTTTTCTGCTCAAGGACCATCAGAGGCAATATGGCAACTTAGCAGATCATCAAAAAACACCGTTTGGAGAAATCAAGTTCCTGAAATGAGTATTTTTTATGTTTAAAAGGAAATATCCCCATGCATGGTGGCTCATGACCTCTAATCCCAGCACTTTGGGAGGCCAAGGCAGGAGGATTGCTTGAGTCCAGGAGTTTGAGACCAGCCTGGGCAATATAGCAAGACCCTGTCTCTAAAAAAAATTTAAAAATTAGCCAGACGTGGTGATGCATGTCTGTAGTTCCAACTACTCAGGAGGCTGAGATGAGAGGATAGCTTGAGCCCAGGAGTTCAAGACTGCAGTCAGCTAGAATCATGTGCCACTTCACCCAAGCCTGGGCAACAGAGCAAGACCCTATCTCTTGGCCGGGCGCGGTGGCTCACGCCTGTAATCCCAGCACTTTCGGAGGCCGAGACGGGCGGATCACGAGGTCAGGAGATCGAGACCATCCTGGCTAACACGGTGAAACCCCGTCTCTACTAAAAAATACAAAAAACTAGCCGGGCGAGGTGGCGGGCGCCTGTAGTCCCAGCTACTCGGGAGGCTGAGGCAGGAGAATGGCGTGAACCCGGGAGGCGGAGCTTGCAGTGAGCTGAGATCCGGCCACAGCACTCCAGCCTGGGTGACAGAGCGAGACTCCGTCTCAAAAAAAAAAAAAAAAAAAAAAAAAAAAAAAAAAAAAAAAAGACCCTATCTCTTAACACAAAAGAAAATATCACGAACATAATATGCTTTTCATTCACTTTACAAAACTTCACTAACTCTGGTTCATGAACTTTCTATGTAAATGAATTCCCCTTTCATCATTTTGCTCTCAAAGGATAGAGGAATAGAGCCTGAAATAGAGCCAAAAAGGTAATGAATATACTTAGAAAATTAAACTGAAAACTGAATGCATTTTACCAATGTGGATTTTTAATTATTAAGGATATATTTTAAATGTCTATGTTTATCAGATACATGTGGTTTGGTTTTGTTTTTTGTCCCCAAAAATCTACAGCAAGTAGAATTGTTTGGTTTTTTAATTGAGACAGGCTCTCATGCTGTCCCACAGGCTGAAGTGCAGTGGCATCATCATAGCTTACTGTAACCTTGCAGTCCTGGGCTCAAGCAATCTTCCCAGCTCAGCCTCCCAAGTAGCTAGAAATACAGGTGCACATCACCATGCCCAGCTAAATTTAAAAAAAAAAAATTGGGGGCTGGGTGTGGTGACTCACACCTATAATCCCAGCACTTTGGGAGGCCAAGATGGACGGATCACCTGAGATTGGGAGTTCGTGACCAGCCTGACCAACATAGAGAAACCCCGTCTCTACTAAAAATACAAAATTAGCTAGGCGTGGTGGCGCATGCCTGTAATCCCATCTATTTGGGAGGCTGAGGCAGGAAAATCGCTTGAACCCAGGAGGCGGAGGTTGTGGTGAGCCGAGATCGCGCCATTGCACTCCAACAAGAGCAAAACTCCATCTCAAAAAAAAAAAAATTTTTTTTTTTTTGTAGAGATTGGGGCTTCAAATGTGATGTTTTGATAAAGGCATGTTATGTGTAATAATCAAATCAGAGTAATTGGGGTAATCCAGCACCTCAAGCATTTATCATTTCCATTTTTTTTTGTTTGTTTGAGACAGAGTTTCACTCTTGTTGCCCAGGCTGGAGTACAATGGCGCGTTCTCGGCACTCTCTCTCTATCTATATATGTATGTATATATGTGTGTGTGCATGTGTGTGTGTGTGTGTGTATATATATATTTTTTTTTTTTTTTTGAGATGGAGTCTCGCTCTGTCGCCCAAGTTGGAGTGCAATGGCACAATCAGGCTCGCTGCAACCTCTGCCTCCCAGGTTCAAGCAATTCTTCTGCCTCAGCCTCCCGAGTAGCTGGGATTACAGGAGCACACCACCACACCCAGCTAATTTTTTATATTTTTGGTAGAGATAGGATTTCACCATGTTGCCCAGGCTGGTCTTGAACTCCTGACCGCAAGTGAATTGCCTGCCTCGGCTTCCCAAAGTGCTGGGATTACAGGCATGAGCCACCTTGCCCGGGCTTTTTCTTTCTTGAAACAGAAACAGTCTCACTTTGTCACCCATGCTAGAGTGCAGTGGCACAATCACAGCTCACTGCAGCCTTGACCTTCTGAGCTCAAGAGATCCTCCCATCTCAGCCTCCTGAGTAGCTAGGACTACAGGCACGTGCCACCAGGCCCAGCTAATTTTAGTATTTTTTGTAGAGTTGGGTTTTTGCCATGTTGTCCAGGCTGGTCCCCAACTCCTGACTCAAGGGATCCTCTCCTGTATGCCTCCCTAAGTGCTGGGATTACAGGCGTGAGCCAGCGTGCCTGGCCCTTTTTTTTCCCCCCATATCACTAGGACAATGGGAAACTTAAGCCCGTTTCATACAGATGTAATTAATTTTTTTTTTTGAGGCGGAGTCTCACACTGTCGCCCAGGCTGGAGTGCAGTGGCGCGATCTTGGCTCACTGCAAGCTCCACCTCGCCTCCCGGGTTCACGCCATTCTCCTGGCTCAGCCTCCCGAATAGCTGGGGCTACAGGTGCCCACCACCGTGCCCGGCTAGTTTTTTGTATTTTTAGTAGAGACGGGGTTTCACTGTGTTGGCCAGGATGGTCTCGATCTCCTGACCTCATGATCCGCCCGCCTTGGCCTCCCAAAGTGCAGGGATTACAGGCGTGAGCCACCTCGCCCGGCCCAGATGTAATTAATTTTAACACTCATGTGACCTTTGCCTGATTTAGGCAGATGAAATTGTATCTCTCCACCCAGGTTCCTTCTGCACTTGATTATCTAATCAATCTCCTGACTAAATGAATTATTTTAAATACATGCTTGTCTATTGGCCACAATGTCAAGGGTATTCTAGTGACATAGCCAAGGTTTTAACCTAAATTTGTGGATCATGTTTTTTGAAACGGTCTTGCACTGTCTCCCAGGCTGCTTGGAGTGCAGAGACTTAGTTATGGTTTACATGGTTTACTGCAGGCTCAAACTCTTGGGCTTAGCTTCCCAAAGTGAATTATTAGGGTCTTTTTTTGTTTGTTTTGTTTTTTTTGAGACAGAGTCTTACTCTGTTGCCCAGAGTAAGTGCCTGTAGTGCAACCGTGGCTCACTGCAACCTCCACCTCCTGGGTTCAAGCGAGTCTCCTGCCTCAGCCTCCTAAAAAGCTGGGATTATGGGCACCTGCCACCATGCCCGGCTGATTTTTTTGTAGAGATGGGGTTTCACCATGTTGGCCAGGCTGGTTTCGAACTCCTGACCTCAGGTGATCCGCCCGCCTTGGCCTCCCAAAGTGCTGGGATTATGGGCATGAGCCACCATGCCCAGCCTGTCGTTTGTTTTTTTTTTAGATGGAGTCACCCAAGCTGGAGTGCAGTGGCTTGATCTCAGCTCATTTCAATCTCCTCCTCCCAGGTCAAGTGATTCTCCTGCCTCAGCCTCCCAAAGCAGCTGGGACCATAGGTATGCACCACCATGCCTGGCTAATATTGGTATTTTTAGTAGAGACAGGATTTCACCATGTTGACCAGGCTGATCTTGAACTCCTGACCGCAGGTGATCGGCCCATGTTGGCCTCCCAAAGTGCTGGGATTACAGGCGTGAGCCACTACACCCAGCCTGGGTTTTTGTTTGTGTCTTTGAGACAGTCTCACTCTGTCGCCCAGGCTGCAGTGCATTGGCAAGATCTCAGCTCACTGCAACCTCCACCTCCTGGGTTCAAGCAATTCTCATGTCTCAGCCTCCTGAGTAGCTTTCAACCAAGTGGATTTCAACCAAGTGGGCCCAGCTAATTTTTGTATTGTTAGTACATACGGGGGTTTCGTCATGTCGACCCAGCTGGTCTCAAACTCCTGGCCTCAAGTGATCGGCCCTCCTTGGCCTCCTAAAGTGCTGGGATTACAGGTGTGAGTCGCCGTGCCTCACAGAGTGATTAGTTTTGAAGAAGAAATATAGGCTGGGCGCGGTGGCTCAAGCCTGCAATCCCAGCACTTTGGGAAGCCGAGGTGGGCAGATCACCTGAGGTAGGGAGTTTGAGACCAGCCTAACCAACATAGTGAAATCCTGTCTCTACCAAAAATACAAAAAATTAGCCAGGTGTGGTGGCAGGCAACTGTAATCCCAGCTACTCGGGAGGCTGAGGCAGGAGAATCGCTTGAACCTGGGAGGCAGAGGCTGCAGTGAGCCGAGATCACGCCATTGCACTCCAGCTTGGGCGACAGTGGGAGACAGAGTCTCGCTCTGTCGTCCAGGCTGGAGTGCACCGGATCTCAGCTCACTGCAAGCTCTGCTTCCCGGGTTCACGCCATTCTCCTGCCTCAGCCTCCCGAGTAGCTGGGACTACAGGCACCCGCCACCTCGCCCGGCTAATTTTTTGTATTTTTTAGTAGAGACGGGGTTTCACCATGTTAGCCAGGATGGTCTCGATCTCCTGACTTCATGATCCGCCTGTCTCGGCCTCCCAAAGTGCTGGGATTACAGGCTTGAGCCCCCGCGCCCAGCCAAGAAGAAATCTTTCAAGGGTACATCCCTGGCTACTTCCTTGAGGGTGATACCACATTAACTTTGCTTGGGATCACTGTCAAAGAATCCTGTCCTCAAACTCAAGATAATTTCGTTAGCTCCTATGTGAACCAGATAGGGAAATAACTGATGCTTTCTGTCAGAGTTTCATCTTTGGTCAAAAAAGTAAAATGTTTTGAACTCACCATAGTTATGGCAATGAAGAAAGTTAAGGGGCACTTATAATAGCCGATGTATCCATTCCATGGCCAAAAGGATTGCCCAAAACGCTACTTTAGATTGAAAATAAAAGCAAAAAGATTCAATACATGGTAACATAAAATGTAATTTACAACACTCATTTAGAGCGTATCAATGAAATATACTGTTTACTGATTCATTCAATAAGTGTTTAGTACATCTGGTAGGCGAAATACTCATTAAGACAATTTGCAGCTGGGCGCAGTGGCTCATGCCTGTAATCCCAGCACTCTGGGAGACCGAGGCAGGTGGATCACAAGGTCAGGCGTTCAAGACCAGCCTGGCCAACATAGTGAAAACCCATTTCTACTAAACATACAAAAAATTAGCTTGGCATGGTGGCAGGCACCTGTAATCCCAGCTGCTTAGGAGGCTGAATCGCTTGAACCTCAGAGGCAGAGGTTGCAGTGAGCTAACATTGCATCACTGCACTCCAGCCCAGGCGACGGTGTGAGACTCCAACTCAAAAAAAAAAAAAAGACAATTTGTGAGCACAAAACTAATCAAAAGGATAATCCTTTTTCCTTCAAGAGTTTCCAGTTTATTGAGAGCACCTGAAGGAACATAAAACCATATTCAAGATATACTGTTTTGCATTGTACTAATAAGATTTTGCATAAGCTCAATGCTTTAAACATCAAAAGTCAGGATCTCAGCCGGTCATGGTGGCTCACACCTATAATGCCACCACTTTGGGAGGCCAAGGCAGAGGATCACTCGAACCCAGTAGTTTGAGACCACCGTGGTCATCATAGCAAGACTCTGTCTGAGAAAAAAGATGGAGTCTGGCAGTGTCTCCCAGCAGGCATTGTTTAGTGGCATGATCATAGCTCATTGCAACCTCAAACACCTGGGCTCAAGAGATTATCCCGCCTTAACCTACCAAGTAGCTAGGACTACAGGCATATGCCACTACACCTGGCTATTTTTTTTTTCTTTTTTTTGTCATAGAAACAGGATCTCTCTGTGTTGCCCAGTCTGGTTTTGAATTCCTGGTCTGAAGCAATCCTCCCACCTCAGTCTCCTAAAATGCCAGGATTATAGGTGTGAGCCACCTAACCTGGCTAATAGTATTAATAATAAAATATTTACATAGCACTTCACACATTATAAAGTTTTTTCTATATAAAATCCCATTTATTCCTCTAAATCAGTTTATTTCCTTTTTTTTTTTTTTTGAGCCAGAGTTTCGCTCTTCCCCCGAGGCTGGAGTACAGTGGTACAATCTCCACTCACTGCAACCTCCTGGGTTCAAACAATTCTTCTGCCTCAGCCTCCCAAATAGTTGGGATTACAGGCACATGCCATCACGCCTGGCTAATTTATGTATTTTTAGTAGAGACTGGGTTTCACCATGTTGGTCAGGCTGGTCTCAAACTCCTGGTCTCAGGTGATCCGCCTGTCTCGGCCTCTCAAAGTGCTGGGATTACAGGCATGAGCCACTGCTCCCAGTCTTGTTTATTTCCTTGAATGAAATACATTGAAATGATCAGACTATAATGGAAGTGATCACGGAATCTGCTTCCGAAAATAGCTGATTTATGTATTTTATTAGAGCAGTTAGGGAGATTTTTTTTCCAACATTTTATTATTAATATTCTCAAACAGAGGTTGAGAAAATAGTACAGATGCCCACCATCTATTTTACATTTAACATTTTTCAATGTCTGCTATATCACATATTCATCTATCCCTTTGTCCATCCATTCATCCAACTTAATTTTTGTATGCTTTTCAAATAAAATTGCAAACATCAGTATATTTTATTTCTAAACACTTCAGCATTGCATAATCTTAACTACAGTTTAATAGTGTTCACAATGTTTTCAAATGGCATAATATTTACATATGGCAAAATGCACAAATCTTAAATGTACCAATAGATTAGTTCTGACAAATGCTTACAAATCGGGTAATGTTCTGTTAACTTTATTAAGTAAAGAAATGTCAGACACAGGCACAGAGGGTCAGAGAAAGCAGCATATTTTGTCCCAAAATATTCTGATTTGACAACCTGAGAAATGGATAAACCATTGCAAATTAGGAGGCAGAGTATTGTTTAAAAACATCTGCTAACAGAAGCAAAAATAATGCAATTGGGCACAGCATTGCCAAAGATTTAGGAATTAAGCAAATCTAGCAATAGAGAGGAAGATTCTGCTGACAAGGCATCACAGGATGGAGATATACCTTGAAAATGAAGGATGGCAAACAAAAGAAGCATCAACTCAACAGCGGTTTTGAATGAAAGGCATGTGATTTCATGATATGAGTGAATGACCTTGTACAATAAATAGCCCAGAAAGACACAGCATCTCTGAAAGGATGTAGCTAATAGACTCATTCTTTTGGGGTCTGAAAAAATTAGTTTCTTAACAGTCATTTTCTGTGAGAGGTCTACAGACATACATCTTGCCCAAACATCTCTAAATAACCAGCTCCCTAGCCTATCTAGGTGGCAGTAAAACCTGTAATCTCAGCTACTCAGGAGGCTAAGGGGGGAGGACTTCTTGAGCCCCGGAATTCATGTACAGCCTGGGAAACACAGTGAGACTCCATCTCTAAAATAAGTGAAATAAATAACCAGTTCTCGTCTCAATATATAAATGAAACATCAGAGTTGGAATATATGCATCATAGACATTAATTATATGCTATTGTTGTAAAAGAAGCAAGGGATGCCAGGCTTTGGGAGGCTGAGGTGGGCGGATCATGAGGTCAGGAGTTCGAGACCAGCCTGACCAACATGGTGAAACCCTGTCTCTACCAAAAATACAAAAATTAGCCAGGCAAGGTGTTGCGCACCCGTAATCCCAGCTACTCGGGAAGCTGAGGCAGGAGAACTGCTTGAACCCAAGAGGTGGAGGTTGCAGTGGGTGGAGATTGCGCCACTCCACTCTAGACTAAACAAACACCAAAAACCAACTTGGGATTTTGGTAAGAATGTGGAGAAATTGGAACCCTTATAGTTTAGTGGTATCGATGGATGATGTAGCTGCTATAGAGAACAGTTTTGGCAGTTACTCAAAAAGTTAAACATAGAGTTACCCTATTACCCAGCAAATACACTCCTAGGCATAACAAAATAATTTAAAACAGACATTCGGCTGGGCGCAGTGGTTCACACCTGTAATCCCAGCACTTTGGGAGGCTGAGGCGGGCAGATCACTTGAGAGGAGTTCGAGACCAGCCTGATCAACATGGTGAAACCCTGTCTCTACCAAAAATACAAACATTAGCCAGGCATGGTGGCACCTATAATCCTAGCTACTTCGGAGGCTGAGGTGGGAGGATCACTTGAACCTAGGAGGTGGAGGTTGCAGTGAGCCAAGATGCACTCCAGCCTGGGAGACAGAGCAAGACTCCATCTCAAAACAAAAAAACAGACAGTCAAATAATTACTCATACACAAGTGTTCATAGCCGCATTGCTCACCATAGCCAAAAAATGAAAACAACCCAAATGCCTATCAACTGATGAATGGATAAACAAAATGTAGTATATTCAGACAATGGAATATTATTCTGCCATAAAAACGAAATACTGATACATGCTATAATGTAGATGAACCTTGAAAACGCTGTGCTAAGTGAAAGAAGCCAGACACAAAAGGTCACATACCGTATGAAACCATTTATATGAAACATCCAGAATAGATAAATCCATAGAGACAGAAATCAGATTGGTGGGCCGAGTGCAGTGGCTCATGCCTGTAATCCCAGCACTCTGGGGGGCTGAGGCGGGCAGATCACGAGGTCAGGAGATCGAGACCATCCTGGGTAACACGGTGAAATCCCATCCCTTCTAAAATTACAAAAAATTAGTCGGGCGTGGTGGCAGGTGCGTGTAATCCCAGCTACTCAGGAGGCTGAGGCAGGAGAATCGCTTGAACCCAGGAGGGGGAGGTTACAGTGAGCCAATGTAGCGCAACTGCACTCCAGTCTGGGTGACAGAGGGAGACTCCGTCTGAAAGAAAGAAAGAAAGAAAGAAAGAAAGAAAGAAAGAAAGAAAGAAAGGAAGGAAGAAAGGAAGGAAGGAAGGAAGGAAGGAAGGAAGGAAGGAAGGAAGGAAGGAAGGAAGGAAGGAAGGAAGGAACCAGTTTGGTATTTGCCAGGAGCTGGGAGGAAGGAGGAATGTGGGGTGACTACTTAATGGCTATAAGGTTTCCTGTTGGGATAACAAGAATTTACCAGAACTAGATCCACCTAGTTAAGAGTTGCAGGTAGTGGTAGCGATGGACGCTCTGGATCGAGTTGTAAAGCCCAAAATGAAAACAGCCAAGAGATTCCTTGAGAAAAGAGAACCAAAACTCAATGAAAATATTAAAAATGCCTTGCTGATTAAAGAGGGAAATGCAAATGTAACAGTGACACAAGTACTTAAAGATGTGTGTGCACTGAAAAAACCATACGGTGTACTGTATAAAAAGAAAAATATTACAAGACCTTTTGGCCGGGCGTGGTGGCTCAAGCGGCCGGGCGCGATGGCTCAAGCCTGTAATCCCAGCACTTTGGGAGGCCGAGATGGGCGGATCACGAGGTCAGGAGATCGAGACCATCCTGGCTAACACGGTGAAACCCCGTCTCTACTAAGAAATACAAAAAATAGCCGGGTGAGGTGGCAGCGCCTGTAGTCCCAGCTACTCGGGAGGCTGAGGCCGGAGAATGGCGTGAACCCGGGAGGCGGAGCTTGCAGTGAGCTGAGATCCGGCCACTGCACTCCAGCCTGGGCTACAGAGCGAGACTCCGTCTCAAAAAAAAAAAAAGACCTTTTGAGGATCAGACATCACTGGAATTCTTTTCAAATAAGTCAGATTGTTCTTTTTTCATGTTTGGCTCCTGTAATAAGAAGCAGCCAGGCCGGACGTGGTGGCTCATGCCTGTAATCCCAGCACTTTGGGAGGCTAAGGCAGGCGGATCACGAGGTCAGGAGATAGAGACCCTCCTGGCTAACATGGTGAAACCCGATCTCTACTAAAAATACAAAAAAATTAGTCGGGTGTGATGGCAGGTGCCTGTAGTCCCAGTTACTCAGGAGGCTGAGGCAGGATAATGGCATGAACCTGGGAGGCAGAGCTGGCAGTGAGCTCAGATAGCACCACTGCACTCCAGCCGGGGTGACAAGAGCGAGACTCTGTCTCAAAAAAAAAGAGAAGCAGCCATATAATCTAGTAATAGGTCGTATGTATGACTACCAGGTGCTGGATGTGATTGAATTAGGTATTGAGAATTTTGTCTCTCTAAAATACATTAAGAACGGTAAATGTCCTGAGGGAACAAAACCCATGCTAATATTTACTGGTGATGATTTCAATGTAACAGAAGATTATAGAAGACTAAAAAGTCTTCTTGTTGATTTGAGGCCCCACGGTATCAAATATCTGCCTGGCTGGATTAGAGTATGTTCTGCACTTCACTGCACTGAATGGGAAGATTACTTTCGAAGCTATAAGTTGCTGTTGAAGAAATCTGGTTGCAGAACACCACAGATTGAATTGGAAGAAATGGGACCCTCATTAGATCTGGCTCTGAGGAGGACACACCTGGCATCAGATGACTTTTATAAATTATCTATGAAAATGCCAAAACCTCCCAAACCAAAGAAGAAGAAAACTATCTCCAATGATACTTTTGGTACAACTTGTGGAAGGATTCATACGTAGAAGCAAGACCTAAGCAAACTACAAACCAGGAAAATGAAGGGGTTGAAGAAGCGACCTGCAGAAAGGATAACAGAAGACCAGGAGAAAAAGTCAAAAAGAATTTAAAAGAAATGATGGGGGAAAAAAAAAGAATTTACCAGAACTAAACATTGGAGAAGGTTGCACAACACTGTGGAAGTAAATGCCAAGAATTGAACACTTTAATATGATTAATGGTTAATTTTATTTTACGTGAATCTTATCTCAATAAAAAGAGAATAAACTGGGTGCAGTAGTTCATGCCTGTAATCCCGGTACTTTGGGAGGCCAAGGCGGGAAGATTGCTTGAGATTAGGAGTTCTCAAGACCAGCCTGAGCAACAGAGAGGAACCCTATCTTCTTTCCTTTGTTGTTGTTGTTGTTTTCTTGTTCTGTCACCCAGGCTAGAGTGTAGTGGCGTGGTGTGATTGATCTCACTACAACTCTGCCTCCTGGGTACAAGTGATCCTCCCAGGAGTGGCTGGGACGACAGGTGTATGCCACCATGCCCAGCTAATCTTCATATCTTTTTTGGTAGAGATAGGGTTTTTCTGTGTTGCCAAGGCTGGTCTCAAACTCCTGGGCTCAAACAGCCTGCCTACCTTGGCCTCCTGAAGTGCTAGGATTACAGGAGTAAGCCACCTCACCTGGCCTTGACCCTATCTTAAAAAAAAAAAAGAAGGCCGGGCGCGGTGGCTCACGCCTGTAATCCCAGCACTTTGGGAGGCCGAGATGGGTGGATCACGAAGTCAGGAGATCGAGACCATCCTGGCTAACACGGTGAAACCCCGTCTCTACTAAAAAATACAAAAAAAAAAAACTAGCCGGGTGAGGCGGCGCGTGCCTGTAGTCCCAGCTACTTGGGAAGCTGAGGCAGGAGAATGGTGTAAACCCAGGAGGCGGAGCTTGCAGTGAGCTGAGATCCGGCCACTGCACTCCAGCCTAGGTGACAGAGTGAGACTCCATCTCAAAAAAAAAAAAAAAAAAAACTAGCAGGGCATGGTGGGCATGCACCTGTAGTCCCAGCTACATAGGAGGGTGAAGTGGGAGGATTGCTTGAACCCAAAAGTTTGAGGTATCAGTGAGCTATGATGGCACTGCTGCACTCCATCCTGGGCAGCAGATTAAGACCCTGTCTCTTAATGAAAAAAAGAAAGAGATTTTAGAAAAAGGAAAAAAAACAAGGGACCTTCTCAGAACCTCTAGAATCAAGAGCGAGATGCTGCATGATCAATGAAATGAAAACTCTCGGCCAGGCGCGGTAGCTCACACCTGTCATCCAAACACTTGGGGAGGCAGAGGTGGGCAGATCATGAGGTCAGGAGTTTGAGACCAGCCTGGCCGGTATGGTGAAACCCCATCTTTACTAAAAATAAAAATTAGCCCGGCGTGGTGGCTCGTACTTGTAGTCCCAGCTACTTGGGAGGCTGAGACAAGAAATCCCTTGAACCCTAGAGGCAGAGGTCACAGTGAGCCGAGATCATGCCACTGCACTCCAGCCTAGGTGACAGAGCAAGACTCCATCTCAAACACTCAAATCTTTGCTTTCTTCCTTTTTTTTTTTTTTTTGAGATGGAGTCTTGCTTTGTCACCCAAGCTGGAGTGCAGTGGAGCGATCTCGGCTCACTGCAACCCCCGCATTCTGGGCTCAAGCTGTTCTTCTGCCTTAGCATCCAGAGTAGCTGGGATTATAGGCACGTGTCACCACGCCCAGCTAATTGCTTTCTATTTTTATTTATTTATTTATTTTTTGAGACAGAGTCTTGCTGTGTCGCCCAGGCTGGAGTGCAGTGGTGCGATCTCCGCTCACTGCAAGCTCCGCCTCCCAGGTTCACGCCATTGTCCCGCCTCAGCCTCCTGAGTAGCTGGGATTACAGGCGCCCGCCACCTCGCCCAGCTAATTTTTTGTATTTTTAGTAGAGACGGGGTTTCACCGTGTTAGCCAGGATGGTCTTGATTTCCTGACCTCGTGATCCGCCCGCCTTGGCCTCCCAAAGTGCTGGGATTACAGGCGTGAGCCACAGCGCCTGGCCTGTTTTCTATTTTTAGTAGAGACAGGTTTCACCATGTTGGCCAGGCTGGTCTCGAACTCCTGACCTCAAGTGATCCACCCACCTCGGCCTCCCAAAGTGCTGGGATTACAGGCATGAGCCACTGTGCCCGGCCAAATCTCTGCTTTCAAATACCCACCTCTTCTCATGTCAAGGCTACATTCTGCACTTGCAGACTATTGAAGTAATTCCATATATATATATATGTATATACATAAAATGAATATATGTATATTTACTACATATATATTGTGTGTGTGTGTGTGTGTATATATATACATTTTTTTTTCTTTTTTTGAGACGGAGTCTCGCTCTGTCGCCCAGGCTGGAGTACAGTGGCCGGATCTCAGCTCACTGCAAGCTCCGCCTCCCGGGTTTGCGCCATTCTCCTGCCTCAGCCTCCCGAGTAGCTGGCACTACAGGCGCCTGCCACCTCGCCCGGCTAGTTTTTTGTATTTTTTAGTGGAGACGGTGTTTCACCAGGTTAGCCAGGATGGTCTCGATCTCCTGACCTCGTGATCTGCCTGTCTCGGCCTCCCAAAGTGCTGGGATTACAGGCTTGAGCCACCACGCCCAGCCTTATTTTTTTTATTTTTTTAATTGAGACAGAGTCTCAATCTGTCGCCCAGGCTGAAGTGCAGTGGCGCGATCTCCGCTCACTGCAGCCTCCACCTCCTGGGTTCAAGCAATTCTCTGCCTCAGTCTCCTGAGTAGCGGAGATTACAAACCACCGCCACCACGCCCAGCTGATTTTTTTGTATTTTTGGTAGAAACAGGGTTTCACCATCTTGGCCAGCCTGATCTTCAATGCCTGACCCGTGATCCACCCGCCTCCGCCTCCCAAAGTGCTGGGATCACAGGCATGAGCCACCGTGCCCAGCCATGTATTCTATATTTATATATGTGGCAGTCTACTATGTGGCAGTCACTAAACTAGGCACTGGTAAAACAAACAATGGAGTGCAAAAAACAGTCACGGCCCCTGCCCTCCTGGAGCTTACAAACCTTGTTGGAAGAGGCAGACGTTGATCAAAAGACTATATAAATAGGGCCAAGCACAGTGGCTCAGGCCTATAATCCCAACACTTTGGAAGGATGAGCTGGGTGGATCACCTGAGGTCAGGAGTTCAAGACCAGCCTGGCCAACATGGCAAAAACCTGTCTCCACTAAAAATACAAAAAAATTAGCTGAGCATGGTGCCACATGCCTATATTCCCAGCTACTCAGGAAGCTGAGGAAGGAGAATCCCTTGAATCCACATGGTGGAGGTTGCAGTGAGCCGAGATCACACCACTGCACTCCAGCCTTGTAGACAGAGCGATACTAAAAAAAAAAAAATAAACAAATAAAGGCCATATAAATAAATGAAGATGCACAACTGTGACAATTGCTATAAGAAAGATTTATGGTGCTATAAGAGCAAATAAGAGGAAGATTTGGGCCAAGCTGGGTGGCTCACACCGGTAATCCCAGCACTTCGGGAGGCTTAGATGGGCTGATCTCAAAAAACAAACAAACAAACAAAAAAGAGTAAGATTTGAGGAGCAGTGTATAACAGGTAAAGAATATTCCTGACAAATAATAGACTGTGCAATGGCCTTGTAGCAGAATGAAGCATGGTGTCTTTAAGGACTGCAGGAAGACCACGTGGCTATAGCAAAGATGTTTAGGAACAGCCCAACCATGTAATATCTTCTAAGCCAGGGAAGATGAGTCTGGTTTGTTGTTGTTTTTAGACGGAGTCTCACTCTGTCGCCCTGGTTGGAGTGCAGTGGTTAGATCTCAGCTCACTGCAACATTTGCCCCCTGGGTTCAAGTGATTCTCCTGCCTCAGCCCCCCAAGTAGCTGGGATTTCAGGCACACCACCACACCGAGCTAATTTTTGTATTTTTAGTAGAAACGGGGTTTTCCTATATTGGTCAGGCTGGTCTTGAACTCCTGACCTCACGATCCCCCCGCCTCAGCCTCCCATAGTGTTGGGATTACAGGCATGAGCCACCGCGCCTGGCCTAATTTTTATTTTTATAGAGCTGGGGCCTCACTTTGTTGCCCAGCCTGGTCTTGGACTCCTGGGCTCAAGCTATCCTCCCACCTTGGCCTCCCAAAGTGCTGAGATTACAGATATAAACCTCCATGCCCAGCAGTTTTTTCAACACTTACAGAACTAGTCTCATGGCCTCTTCTTCAGAGATACCAGCACCTGGCTGCCCAATGCCCCATACTCACAAGTCTGGTTTCTACCCCTTGGGGTTCTTCCTCTGAGTTCAGAGACACGAGCACCTGTCAATGGAGGTCTGGGTGTGTGCTGTGTTTGACCCTTCCCCTTCTAAATTTCTATGTTTTAATAACTCCAACCTCTTCCTTTTGTTCCCTCAGCCCCAAGGATGGTAGCTGTTCCTACAGTTACTACCACCATGGTACTTTAGATTTCACCTTTTACTTCTTCAGTTACTCAGTTAACAACCCACTATGTTACACTGTCTCTGTCCAAATGCCATGTGATTTCTACCTCCTTACAGGACCTTGACTAATATATAAGGATTGTTATTTACCCTTCAAGGTCCAGTTCAAATGCTACCTTGTAATGTGTCTTTTCTATTATCCTCAGTTAAAATTATCCATCCAGTTAATTCATAATGTCTTTCTTGAAAAGCCAATAGGGGTTTGTTTTTATAATTACATGCCCAGTCACAATCATATGCCTACTCACATCTCTTTGTTGTCTTACAGTTATACTGAAACTTCTTTACTCAAATTAACTCTGATCCAAAAAAATTGCCTACAAATTATAATAGAGAAGAGTAGGTATAGAGCAAGAAGGAACAAACATGGGTTCTAATCCATTCAATTACATATTGTAATTCTGCACAATTTACTTAAACTCTCAGTTAAATTTGTTTTTCTAGCCTCACAGACCGCTCTGAGGATTAAGTAGAATAAATATTGAAAGGATTAAGTAAGATAATATGTGTGAAGCATTTACCACAGTGCCTGTCTAATGCCCCAAGTATTCAATAAATATAAACTATTGGCCGGACGTGGTGGCTCATGCCTGTAATCCCAGCACTTTGGGAGGCTGAGGTGGGTAAATCACAAAGTCAGGCATTCCAGACCAGCCTGGCCAACACGGTGAAACCCCTTCCCTACTAAAAATACAAAAATTAGCTGAGCGTGGTGGCATTGTAATCCCGGCTACTAGGGAGGCTGATGCAGGAGAATCACTTGAACCCGGGAGGCGGAGGTTGCAGTGAGCTGAGATCATGCCACTGCACTTCAGCCTGGATGACAGAGCGAGACTCTGTCTCAAAAATAAATAAATAAATAAACGAACCATTATTTTTGCTATTAGTTTACAATTTATCCAGTAATGTGTACCAAGAAAGCATTTTTTTTTCTTTTTTTTAGGGCAGCTAAAGCCTTTTTTTTTTTCTCACTCCGTCACCCAGGTTGGAGTGCAGTTGCACGATCTCCGCTCACTGCAACCTCCTCCTCCTTGATTCAAGCGATTCTCTTGCCTCTCCTCCTGAGTAGCTGGGACTACAGGTGAGTGCCACCATGCAGGCTAATATTTGTATTTTTAGTAGAGACAGGGTTTCACTGTGTTGGCCAGCCTGGTCTCAAATTCCTGACCTCAGGTGATCCACCTGCCTTGGCCTCCTGAAGTGTTGGGATTACAGGCGTGAACCACCACACCTGGCCAATAACATACTTTTTTTTTTTTTTTTTTTTTTGAGACGGAGTCTCGCTCTGTCGCCCAGACTGGAGTGCAGTGGCCAGATCTCAGCTCACTGCAAGTTCCGCCTCCCGGGTCTACGCCATTCTCCTGCCTCAGCCTCCCGAGTAGCTGGGACTCCAGGCGCCCACCACCTCGCCCGGCTAGTTTTTTGTATTTTTTTAGTAGAGACGGGGTTTCAACGTTAGCCAGGTTGGTCTCGATCTCCTGACCTCGTGATCCGCCCGTCTCGGCCTCCCAAAGTGCTGGGATTACAGGCGTGAGCCACCGCGCCCGGCCAAACATACTTTTTAAAAATAAGAAAGTGCTGGCCGGGTGCAGTGGCTCACGCCTGTAATCCCAGCACTTTGCGAGGCTGAGACAGGCAAATTTCCTGAGCTCAGGAGTTTGAGACCACTATGCACAACATAGTGAAACCCCATCTCTACTAAAAATACAAAAGTTAGCCGGGTGTGGTGGCACACCCCTGTAATCCCATCTACTCGGGAGGCTGAGGCAGGAGAAATCACTTAAAACCAGAGGTAGAGGTTGCAGTGAGTGGAGATTGTGCCACTGCACTCCAGCCTGGGCAACAGAGTGAGACTCCATCTCAAAAAAAAATAAAATAAAATAAAATAAATTAAAAGTAAAAATTACCCAGGCATAGTGGTTCACACCTGTAGTCACAGCTACTCTGGTGACTAAGGAAGAAGAATTACATAAGCCCAGGTGTTTCAGATTACAGTGAGCTATGATGGCTCCACTGCACCCTAGCCTGGGCAACAGAGCAAGAGTAATAATAAAATAAATTTCAGGCCCATAATCTTAGCATCATGCCACTGCACTCCAGCCTGGCGACAGAGTGAGACTCTGTCTCAAAATAAATAAATAAATAAATAAAAATTTTTTTTTAAACCAGAACATTTATTGCATGACTAATCGTTGACATTCTTAAGATGAACTAGATGCTGCAACAGCTGCCCTCTTGGGTTTAGGTGTTGTTCCTTCACGGAATCCATGCCTGAATCTGCGGTATACAATTTTTAGGTGCCTCATTCGACCAGTTCCGGTGGTATTTCGTCTTTTAGCTTTGGCACTCCAGTTATACTTTCTCTTGCGCTTGGCAGGGTAGCCACATTTGCCACAGGTCGACTTCTGAAGGTGGTAGGCCTTAGAGCCACAGCGGCGGCACAATGTGTGCGTCTTATTGCGACGCTTTCCAAACGATGACGTTCCCTTCGTCATCTCGCTTCTGCAGCCGAGACCAGAGAGACCGGAAGAGAAATAAAATTTTAAAAATAAAATAAAATAAAGTTGCAGGGATACCTTTATTTATTTATTTATTTATTTACTTATTTATTGAGATGGAGTCTTGCTCTGTTGCCTAGGCTGCAGTGCAGTGGCACGATCTTGGCTCACCACAACCTCCACCTCCCAGTTTCAAGTGATTCTCCTGCCTCAGCCTCCTGAGTAGCTGAGACTCCAGGCTCATGCCACCATGCCCAGCTAATTTTTGCTTTTTTTTTTTTTTGGAGACGGAATCTCGCTCTGTCGCTCAGGCTGGAGTGCTGTCGCCGGATCTCAGTTCATTGCAAGCTCCGCCTCCCAGGTTTACGCCATTCTCCCGCCTCAGCCTCCCGAGTAGCTGGGACTAGAGGCGCCCGCCACCACGCCCGGCTAGTTTTTTTTGTATTTTTTAGTAGAGATGGGGTTTCACCGTGTTAGCCAGGATAGTCTTGATCTCCTGACCTCGTGATCCACCCGTCTCGGCCTCCCAAAGTGCTGGGATTACAGGCTTGAGCCACCGTGCCCGGCCCATTTTTGCATTTTTATTTTATTTATTTATTTATTTATTGAGATGGACTCTGGCTCTATCGCCCAGGCTGGAGTGCAGTGGGGTGATCTCCGCTTACTGCAACCTCTGCCTCAGGGGTTTTAGCGATTCTCCTGACTCAGCCTCCTGAATAGCTGGGATTACAGGTGCGTGCCACCATGACTGGCTAATTTTTTGCATTTTTAGTAGAGATGGGATTTCACCATGTTAGCCAGGATGGTCTCGATCTCCTAACCTCATGATCCACCTGCCTCAGCCTCCCAAAGTGCTGGGATTACAAGCGAGAGCCACCGCTCCCGGCCCAAGACCCTATCTCTTAAAACAAACAAACAAAAAAATAAAGAAATAGGGCAACCCGCTCGGGCCCCCTTCCACACTGTAGAAGCTTTGTTCTTTCGCTCTTCATAATAAATCTTGCTGCAAGAAAAGAAAGAAAGAAAGAAAGAGAGAGAGAGAAAGAACGAACGAAAGAAAGAAAGAAAGAAAGAAAATAAAGTAGGCCAATTAATAATCCTACAATGGCCTCCAAGAGTTCAAGTGAAAGGAAGTGTTAACATCTCTCTCACTTTAAATCAAAAGCTGTAAGTGATTAAGCTTAGTGAGGAAGTCACGTTGAAAGCCGAGATATGCCTAAAGGTAGGCCTCTTCTTATGAACACAAAGGAGAAGTTCCTGAAGGAAATTAAATGTACTACTTCAGTAAACACACAAATTATAAGAAAGTGAAACAGACTTATTGCTGATATGGAGAAAGTCTGGTCTAGATAGAAAATCGAAACGGCCAGAGCATTTCCTAAACCAAAGCCTAAACCAGAGCATGTCCCTAACTCTCTGTAATTCTATGAAGACTGAGAGAGGAGAGGAAGATGGAGGAGAAAAGTTTGAAGCTAGCAGAGGTTGATTTATGAGGCTTAAGGAAATAAGCCATTTTCATAATATAAAAGTCCAGTAATCTCAACACTTCGGGAGGCCGAGGTGGGTGGATCATTTGAGGTCAGGAGTTCGAGACCAGCCTGGCCAACATGGTGAAACCCGTCTCTACTAAAAATACAAAAATTAGCCAGGCATGGAAGCAGGCACATGTAATCTCAGCTACTCGGGAGGCTGAGGCAGGAGAATTGTTTGAACTTGGGAGGAGGAAGTTGCAGTGAGCCAAGATAATTGCCACAGAACTCCAGCCTGGGCGACAAAGCAAGACTGCATCTCAAAACAAAACAAAACAAAAAAGAATTATGCTGAGTCTTCTCTGCCTATGTTCTATAAATGGAAAAACAAAGCCTGGATGACAGCACATCTGTTTACAACATAGTTTATTGAATATTTCAAGCCCACTGTTGAGACCTACTGCTCAGAAAAAAAAAAAAAAAAAAAAGATTCCTTTCAAAATATTACAGCTCATTGACAATCCACCTGGTCACCCAAAAGCTCTCGGGGAGATACACAAGATATACATGCCGAAACAACATTCATTCTGCAGCCCATGAATGAAGGAATAATTTTGACTTCCATGTCTTTATTTTTATTTTTTAAATTTTAAATTTTTTGTTTTTATTTCTATTTATTTATTTATTAATTTTTGAGAAATAATCTCACTCTGTTGCCCAGGCTAGAGTGCAGTGGCTCGATCTCGCTCACTGATCTCCGCCTCCCGGGTTCAAGCAATTCTCCTGTCTTGGCCTCCTGAGTAGCTGGGATTACAGGCGCTCACCACCATGCCCAGCTAATTTTTGTATTTCTTTAGAAGAGATGGAAATTCACCATGTTGGTCAGGCTGGTCTCGAACTCCTGACCTCAAGTGATCCGACTACCTCAGCCTCAATAAAGTGCTGGGATTACAGGCGTGAGTCACTATACTCGGCCTTTAGGTTTTATTCCTTAGAGATTTTTATATAGAGATCGGGTCCCACTATGTTGTTTAGGCTTGTCTGGAACACCTGGGCTCAAGCGATTTTCCTGCTTTAGCCTCCCAAAATGTGAGCCACCATGCCCAGCCTGACTTTCTTTTTTTTTTTTTTTTTTTTGAGACGGAGTCTCGCTCTGTCGCCCAGACTGGAGTGCAGTGGCGCGATCTCGGCTCACTGCAAGCTCCGCCTCCCGGGTTCACGCCATTCTCCTGCCTCAGCCTCCCGAGTAGCTGGGACTACAGGCGCCCACAACCGCGCCCGGCTAATTTTTTGTATTTTTAGTAGATACGGGGTTTCACCGTGGTCTCGATCTCCTGACCTTGTGATCCGCCCGCCTCGGCCTCCCAAAGCGCTGGGATTACAGGCGTGAGCCACCGTGCCTGGCTCAGCCTGACTTTCAAATCTTATTATTTAAGAAATACCTGGCCGGGGCTAGGCCTGGTGGATCACGCCTGTAATCCCAGCACTTTGGGAGGCAGAGGCAGGTGAATCACCTGAGATCAGGAGTTCAAGACGAGGCTGGCCAACATGGTAAAACGTCTCTAGTAAAAATACAAAAATTAGCTGGGTGTGGTGGCAGGTGCCTGTAATCCCAGCTACTCAGTAGGCTAGGCAGAAGAATTGTTTGAACCTGGGAGAAGGAGGTTGCAGTGAGCCAAGATCATGCCACTGCACACCAGCCTGGGCAACAAGAGCAAAATTCCATCCAAAAAAAAAAAAAAAAAAAAAAAGGAAGGACGAAAGAAAGAAAGATCTGGCCAGGTGCGGTGGCTCACACCTGTAATCCCAGCACTCTGAGAGGCTGAGGCGGGTGGATCACCTGAGGTCAGGAGTTTGAGATCAACCTGGCCAATATGGTGAAACCTCCTCTCTACTAAAAACAGAAAAATAGGGGCTGGGCGCAGCGGCTCACACCTGTAATCACAGTGCTTTGGGAGGCCGAGGCAGGCAGATCACAAGGTCAGGAGTTCAAGACCAGCCTGTGCAACATGGTGAAACCCCGTGTCTACCAAGAATAAAAAAAAATTAGCCAGGCCTGGTGGCGAGCGCCTGTAGTCCCAGTTACTCGGGAGGCTGAGGCAGGAGAAAGGTGTGAACCCAGGAAGCAGAGCTTGCAGTGAGCCAAGATCACACCACTGCACTCCAGCCTGGGCCACAGAGCAAGACTCCAACTCAAAAAAAAAAAAAAATGAGGTGGGAGTCGTCACACACACCTGTTAATCCCACCTACTCGGGATGCTGAGGCAGGAAAATTGCTTGAACGCGGGAGGCGGAGGATGCAGTGAGCCGAGATCACCCCATTGCACTCCAGTATGCAGCAATGCAGCATGGGCATGGGCAACAAGAGCGAGACTCTGACTCTTTTATTTTATTTTATTTTATTTTTTTGAGACAGATCTCATTCTGTCGCCCAGGCTGGAGTGCAGTGGCGCAATTTCGGCTCACTGCAACCTCCGCCTCCCGGGTTCACGCCATTCTCCTGCCTCAGCCTCCCGAGTAGCTGGGACTACAGGCGCTCGCCACCACGCTGGGCAAATTTCTTTGTATTTTTAGTAGAGACGGGGTTTCACCGTGTTAACCAGGATGGTCTCGATATCCTGACCTCGTGATCTGCCCAACTTGGCCTCGCAAAGTGCTGGAATTACAAGCATGAGCCACTGCACCTGGCCAAGACTCAGAAAAGAAAAGAGAGAGGAGAGGGGAGGGGAGGGGAGGGGAGGGGAGGGGAGAGGAGAGGAGAGGAATCTTTTGCCTGAGCCCAGAGGCTCACACTGGTAATCCAAGCACTTTAGGAGGCCAAAGTGGGAGCATCATTTGAGGCAAGGAGTATTTATTTATTTATTTATTTATTTGAGAAGGGGTCTGGCTGTGCTGCCCAGGCTGGAGTGCAAGGGAGCAATCTCAGCTCACTCCAACCTCCACCCCCTGGGTTCAAGCAATTCTCCTGCCTCAGTCTCCCAAGTAGCTGGGACTACAGGCACACACTGCCACGCCCAGTTAATTTTTGTATTATTGGTAGAGACGAGGTTTCACCGTGTTGGCCAGGCTGGTCCCGAACTCCCGACCTCGTGATCCACCTGCCTTGGCCTCCCAAAGTGCTGGGATTACAGGCATGAGCCACCGTGCCTGGCCGATTTTTTATTTTTATTTTTTTTTGAGATGGAGTTTTGTTCTTGTGGTACAGGCTGGAGTGCAGTGGAGCAATCTCGGCTCACTGTAACCTCTGCCTCCTGGATTCTATCGATTCTCCTGTGCAGCCTCCCAAGTAGCTGGGATTACAGGCGTCCACCACTATGCCGGGCTAATTTTTGTATTTTTAGTAGAGACGGGGTTTCACCATGTTGGCCAGGCTGGTCTTGAACTCCTGACCTGAGGTGATCTGCCCACCTTGGCCTCCCAAAGTGCTGGGATTACATGCGTGAGCCACCATGCCTGGCCAAAATATATTTTTGTAATTATTTAGGTATGGTGGAATGCACCTGTAGTCCCGGCTACTCAGGAAGCTGTGGTGGGAGGATCTCGTGAGCCCTGGAGGTAGATGCTGCAGTGAGCCATGATCATTCCACTGCACTCCAGCCCCAGTGATAAGAGACTGTGTCTCAAAAGAGAAGAGGGGAAGGGAGGGGAGGGGAGGGGAGGGTTTTCAAAAGGCTTTAGCTGCGCTAAGCCCTAGATAGTGATTTCTCTGATGGATCTAGGCAAAGTAAATTGAAAACCTTCTGGAAAGAATACACCATTCTGTATGCCTTTGAGAACATTTATGATTCATGATAGTGGTGCATGTTTGTAATCCCAACACTTTGGAAAGCAGAGGCAGCAAGATCACTTGAGCACAGGAGATCGAGACCAGCTTGGGTAACACAGTGAGAGCCCCATCTCGACAATAAACTTAAAAAAAAAACTGCTGGGTGTGGAAGCACACACCTTTCAGTCCCAGCTACTTGGTGGGGGTGCTGACTTGGGAGGATGGCTTGAGCCTGGGAAGTTGAGGCTGCAGTGAGCCATGTTTGTACCACTGCACTCCATCTGGGTGACAGAGTGAGACTCTGTCTCAATAAAGAAAATAAATAATAATAGAATCTATTTTACAAAATTGTGGCAGAAGTCAAACGAGTTAATACAAGAAAAGCACATAAATCAAAGGCTGACAGATATTGTTTTATTATATGTATTTTAATTGTATTTATATATTGTGTATACTTCGTACTTTTTTTCATATTCTACAAATATTATTACCAATTATTTTTGCTACATATTCCAGTGTTTGTACTGATTGAAATAGGCCTATCAAGTTCATTGCAGAATTGTTTGATCAATCAACAGAATACTTAGTTTGTTGGTCATGATTTTCTGATAATCAAGAGGTATAAAATTTTGGCAAACATTTTTCTCTTTTTGAGACAGGGTCTGGTCTTGTCACTTAGGCTGAAGTGCAGCGGTGTGTTCACAGCTCCCTGCAGCCTCAACCTCCTGGGCTCAAGTGATCCTTTTACCTCCTCCTCCCAAGCAGCTAGGACCACAGGTATACAGCACCATTCCTGGCTAATATTTTTATTTTTAATAGAAATGGGGTCTCACTATGTTGCCAAGGCTGGGCTCAAACTCCTGGGCTCAAGTGATCTTCCAACCACATCTTCTCAAAGTGCTAGAATTACAGGTGTGAGCCGCCACCGTACCTATCCAGACATTTCTCAAGATACTGACGTATTTCCACCGTGTTCATTATCTAGTCATAGATTTGACCACTTACCCATTGAAGATTTTGCTATAATGGAATGCAATAGAGTTTCCTAGTGTGGATTTTGCTAACACAGAGGAGACAATATCTCCATTCCAGGAGTCAGAAAGCTTTATCATCCCTCCCTCCCTCTCTTCCTTCCTATTTCTTTTTTTACACTCAAGGTCTCAGTTTGTCACCCAGGCTGGAGTGCACTGGTGTCGTGTAATCATAGCTAACTGCAGCCTCAAAATCTTGGACCCAAGTGATCCTCCTGCCACAGCCTCCCAAGTAGCTGGGAACACAGAAACATGCCTAAGTTTTTTTTTTTTTTTTTTTTTTTTTTTTTTTTTTTTAAGAGACAGTCTTGCTGTGTTGCCCCAGGCTGTTCTCAAACTCCTGGCTTCAAGAAAACTTCGGGCCTCAAATGATTCTACCACCTCAGCCCCGCAAAAGTTGCTGGGATTACAGGTGTGAGTCACTGCGCCAGGCTTCCCACCCAAATTTCTTATTCCATTCCAGACGTCTCAAACTGCCTCTGATCTTCCTGTCTAAAGAATATTATCCTTAAAGATGTTTATGTTTTACTTCCTCTGGGAAGTCAACCTTGATCCTGCTCACCTTGTTATACTCAATCAGTCTCTCATTATTGCTCTTGCTAGACTATAATTTGACTTATTTCTTTTTTTTTTTTTTTGAGATGGAGTCTCGCTCTGTCATCCAGGCTGGAGTGCAGTGGCACAATCTCAGCTCACTGCAAGCTCCCCCTCCTGAGTTCATGCCATTCTCCTGCCTCAACCTCCCGAGTAGCTGGGACTACAGGCGCCTGCCACCAAGCCCAACCAACTTTTTGCATTTTTAGTAGAGGTGGGATTTCACCATGTTAGCCAGGAGTCTTGAGCTCCTGACCTCTTGATGCGCCCACCTCGGCCTCCCAAAGTGCTGCAATTACAGGCGTGAGCCACTGCCTAATTTGACTTATTTTCTTAGACAACTGTATTTGCTATTACCATCAGATTGTGAACTTCTCTGGGAACATGAACTGCTTCTTGTTTATCTCGATCCCCCCAGCTCCTAGCATTTTGCCTAGAATGTGCTGGTTGTTTAACAACTATTTGTTGAATTGATTGGAGTTGCTCTGGAGATGCATCAGTGGAGAGCCAGAGGAAGGAAGGATGAAAGTATTTCCAGAAATAGAGCATGTTACTTGGTGAAAATAAAATATAGACAGGAGCATGCTTTTTTTTTCTATTTTCCTATTTTTTTTTTTTTAACATAGAGATGGGGTCTCGCTATGTGGCCCAGACTGATCTCAAACTCCTGGGCTCAAGCAGTTCTCCTGCCTCGGCCTCCCAAAGTGCTGGGATTATAGGTGTGAACCACCATACCCAACCAAGGGCATTTTGTTTGTTTATTTTTATTTTATTTTATTTTTGAGACGGAGTCTCACTCTATTGCCCAGGCTGGAGTGCAGTGGCGAGGTCTCAGCTCACAGCAACTTCTGCCTCCCAGGTTCAAGCAATTCTCCTGCCTTAGCCTCCTGAGTAGCTGGGATTACCGGTGTGCACCACCACACCTGGCTAATTTTCATAGTTTTAGTAGAGTCAGGGTTTCACCATTTTGGCCAGACTGGTTTCAAGCGACCTGTTGGCCTCAGTCTTATGAGCCACCGCGCCTGGCTGGGCATGTTTTCATGCACACAGGAATTCTGTATGAAAATGGGTTGCATGGGTGGGGTAGAGAGTTGAGCAGATTCCATTAGCATGGCAGATAAGAGGCCGGGCACGGTGACTGACACCTGTAATCCCAGCACTTTGGGAGGCCGAGGTGGGTGGATCATTGAGGTCAGGAGCTCGAGACCAGTCGGGCCAACATGGTGAAATCCCATCTTTACTAAAATACAAAAATTAGTTGGGCGTGGCCAGGTATGGTGGCTCACGCCTATAATCCCAGCACTTTGGGAGACTGACGTGGACGAAACACGAGGTCAGGAGTTTGAGACTAGCCTGGCTAACATGGTGAAACCCCATGTCTACTAAAAGTACAAATATTAGCCTGGTGTGGTGGTGGATGCCTGTAATCCCAGGTACTCAGGAGGCTGAGGCAGGAGAATGGCTTGAACCCTGGAGGCAGAGGTTGTGGCAAGCCGAGATCGTGTCACTGCATCCCAGCCTGTGGGACAGAGCGGGACTCTGTCTCAAAAAAAGAAAAAAAAAAGGAAAACAAAAATGGCAGATAAGAGCTAATCTGTGAAAGGACATGATGAAAGGATTTTTTTTTTTTTTTTTTTGACACAAAGTTTCGCTCTTTTTGCCCAAGCTGGAGTGCAATGGCATGACCTCGGCTCACTGCAACCTGTGCCTGCCTGGTTCAAGTGATTCTCCTGACTCAGCCTCTGAAGTAGCTGGGATTATAGGCACCTGCTACAACACCTGGCTAATTTTTAAATTATTTTATTTTATTTTATTTTATTTTATTTTATTTGAGACACAGTTTCTCTCTTGTTGCCCAGGCTGGAGTGCAATGGTGTGATCTTGGCTCACCACAACCTCCGCCTCCTGGGTTCAAGCAATTCCCCTGCCTCAGCCTCCGGAGTAGCTGGGATTACAGGCATGTGCCACCACGCCTGGATAATTTTGTATTTTTAGTAGAGATGTGGTTTTTCCACATTGGTCAGGCTGGTCTTGAACTCCTCACCTCAGGTGATCCACCTGCCTCAGCTTCCCAAAGTGCTGGAATTACAGGCATGAGCCACTGCGCCCGGACCGTGTGTTTTGTTTTTTTTTTTAAAGAAATGTTGGCTGGGCGCGGTGGCTCATGCCTATAATCCCAGCACTTTGGGAGGCCGAGGCGGGAGGATCACAAAGTCAAGAGATGGAGATCATCCTGGCCAACATGGTGAAACCCCGTCTCTACTAAAAATACAAAAACTAGCTGGGTGTGGTGGCGTGCGCCTGTAGTCCCAGCTACTCTCAGGAGGCTGAGGCAGGAGAATCACTTGAACCCTTGGAGGCGGAGGTTGCAGTGAGCTGAGATCATGCCACTGTACTCCATCCTGGTGACAGAGTGAGACTCTGTCAAAAAAAAAAAAAAAAAAAAGTAGGGTTTTGGTGTTTTTTAAATAACATTGTATTTATTTATTTATTTATTTATTTTATTTATTTATTTATTTTTGAGATGGAGTCTCACTCTGTTGCCCAGGCTGGAGTGCAGTGGTGGGGTCTTGGCTCACTGCAACCTCCGTCTCCCGGGTTCATGTGATTCTCCTGCCTCCGCCTCTGGAGTAGCTGGGATTACAAGCGTGCACTACCACACCTGGCTAATTTTTGTATTTTTAGTAGAGGTGGAGTTTCACCATGTTGGCCAGGCTGGTCTGGACTCCTGATCTCAGGTGATCTGCCTGCCTTGGTGTCCCAAAGTGCTGGGATTACAGGTGTGAGCCACTGCACCAGGCAGTACCTTTAATTTTTATTTTAGCCAGGTATTTGAAGATTTCTGCCTCTGGTTTACTTCCTCTAATAAATAGGCTCCCCTGAATATGAAAGGAGATAGGGAGGAGGAGGAGGGACAATGATGTAGCTTGTAGGATAAATAACTCTGAAAAGAATAAAGGATGAAGGGTGAACGCAGTGGCTCATGGTTCTAATCCCAGCACTTTGGGAGGACAAGGCAAATGGATCACGAGGTCAGGAGTTTGAGACCAGCTTGGCCAACGTGGTGAAACCCCATCTCTACTAAAGATACAAAAAATTAGCCGGGCGTGGTGGTGGTGGTGCATGCCTGTAATTCCAGCTACTCGGAAGGCAGAGTCAGGAGCCTCTGCTTGAACCCAGGAGGCGGAGGTTGCAGTGAGCCGAGATGTCGCCATTGCACTCCAGCCTGGGTGACAGTGCAAGACTCTGTCTCAAAAAAAAAAAAAAAGAATGAAGGCTGAAAAGTGTTTGGTGCTTGTGAAGTAGTCGTGGGTTGGGGTGAGGGGACGGGACAATGACATAGTCAAGGAAAGCAGGGAAAATTGAATAAGGCATGACAGTACCTGTCAGTGCCTGTTTTTCCATAATTGTTCCTCCAATGACTTTCTTTAGTGGTGCTATTTAGAGTATGGAATTTGGAATTCAGATTGGACTTCAGATACATTTTTAGGCCCAAGGAAAGTATGGGCTAGGCTGGGGAGGGTGAAATGAAGGAAGAAGATTTCAAACCTGTAGGGTGACAGTGAAGGGAGAGAGAGCCTTAGGGTCTTGGTGAGTCAGTAAGCAGACAAGAAGGGATTCGCAGAGGTCCAGGTGGCAGAGCATTAATTATCAACAGTTCTTTTTTTTTTTTTTTTTTTTAGGCTGGAGTGCAATGGCACTATCTCAGCTCACCGCAACCTCCACCTCCCAGTTTTAAGCGATTGTCCTGCCTCAGCCTCCCAAGTAGCTGGAATTACAAGCATGCGCCACCACGCCCAGCTAATTTTATATTTTTACTAGAGACAGGGCTTCTCCATGTTGGTCAGGCTGGTCTCAAACTTTCGACCTCAGGTGATCCACCTGCCTTGGCTTCCCAAAGTGCTGGGATTACAGGCGTGAGCCATTACGCCCGGCGATTATCAACATTTCTACTGTCCCCTTTTTAAAACCTCAAATGCACATAATTACACAGATACACTCAATCATGCTTTTGTTTCTTGGCACCCAATTCCCACTAAGCCAGAAACAGCCCCACTTTTTCTTTTTTCCTTTCTTTTTGGTTTTTGTCTTGTTTTTTGAATATAAAAAGATGTTTACTGAAGCATGGTTTATAACAATGAAAAGGTTGTGATTGACCATCAGTAGGGGAATTATTTATTGCAACATTGTTTATAAACATTGGAAACAAAGTAAATGAGTGGCTCTTCTTTGTTACTCTTTTTTTTTTTTTTTTTTTTTTTTTAAGAGGGAGCCTCTCTCTGTTGCCCAGGCTGGAGTACAGTGGCATCCTGCCTCAGCCTCCCTAGTAGCTGGGACTACAGGCACATTTCACCATGCCAGGCTAATTTTTTTTTTTTTTTTAAATGGAGTCTCACTGTTTCACCAGGCTGGAGTGCAGTGGCGTAATCTTGGCTCACTGCAACATCCGCCTCCCTCCTATCTCAGCCTCCTGAGTAGCTGGGAGTACAGGCGAGTGCCACCATGCGCAGCTAATTTTTGTATAGACACAGGGTTTCACCATATTGGCCAGGATGGCCTAGATCTGTTGACCTTGTGATCCTCCTGCCTCGGCCTCCCAAAGTGCTGGGATTACAGGCGTGAGTCACCATGCCCAGCCTGTTACTCTTCTTTAGCTTCCATTCTGTCTCATTTCCCTATCACTTCTGAGACCCCCTATGTGTATATGTATATCCATGAATAAATATAAATATTTCATGTACTTGAATTTATAATATTTTCTTTAACGTCTTATCCTTTTTGTGTTCAGAATATTTTCCACACAAGATCATCACGATAATTTCCAAGACTTCTCTTTTTATTTTATGTATTTATTTAAAAGACAAACCTGGCTTTTTAGCCCTGGCTGGAGTGCAGCGGCACGATCACAACTCACGGCAGCCTCGACCTTTCCTGCCCAAGCGATCCTCCCACCTCAGCCTCCCGAGTGGCTGGAACTACAGATGCACACCAATATGCCTGGCTAACTTTAATTTTTAAATTTTTAAATTATTTTTATTATTTAAAATTTTTATTTATTTACATTTTTTTTTTTTTTTGAGACGGGGTCATGCTCTGTCGCCCAGGCTGGAGTGCAGTGGCCGGATCTCAGCTCACTGCAAGCTCCGCCTCCCGGGTTCACGCCATTCTCCTGCCTCAGCCTCCCAAGTAGCTGGGACTACAGGCGCCCGCCACTTCACCCGGCTAGTTTTTTGTATTTTTTTTTTTTTTTTTTTTTGAGACAGAGTCTCGCTCTGCCGCCCAGGCTGGAGTGCAGTGGCGTGATCTTGGCTCACTGCAAGCTCCGCCTCCCGGGTTCACGCCATTCTCCTGCCTCAGCCTCCCGAGTAGCTGGGACTACAGGCGCCCGCCACCTCGCCCGGCTAGTTTTTTTGTATTTTTTAGTAGAGACGGGGTTTCACTGTGTCAGCCAGGATGGTCTCGATCTCCTGACCTCGTGATCCGCCCGTCTCGGCCTCCCAAAGTGCTGGGATTACAGGCTTGAGCCACCGCGCCCGGCCGTTTTTTGTATTTTTTAGTAGAGACGGGGTTTCACCGTGTTAGCCAGGATGGTCTCGATCTCCTGACCTCGTGATCCGCCCGTCTCGGCCTCCCAAAGTGCTGGGATTACAGGCTTGAGCCACCGCGCCCGGCCTATTTACATATTTTTTTGAGGTGGAGTCTTGCTTTGTTGCTCAGACTGGAGTGCTGTGGTGTGATCTTGGCTCACTGCAACCTCCATCTCCTGGGTTCAAGAGATCCTCCCATCTAAGCCTCCCAAGTAGCTGGGACTACAGGTGTAAGCCACCACATCTGGCTAATTTTTGTATTTTTTTTGTGGACAGGGAGTTTCACCATGTTGCCCAGGCTGATCTTGAACTGCTGGGCTCTAGTGATCTGCCTGCCTCAGCCTCCCAAAGTGCTGGGATTATAGGCATGAGCCACCACACCTGGCCTTTTAAATTTTTTTTGTAGAGACAGGGTCTCAACATGTTGCCCATGCTGGTCTTGAACTCCTGGGCTCAAGTGATCCTCCAGCCTCGGCTTCCCAAACTGCTGAGCTCATAGGCAGAAAATTGAAAATCACCCACATGGCCATCAATAGGGGACGGATTAAGCAAATTATAGTATGTCCACACAAGGAATACTATGCAGCAGTAAAATAAATAAAAAATAAATAAAAATAAAAAGGACATTATCTTTATTCCATTGTATAAAATATATTGTTGCACTGGGCATGGTGTCTCATGCCTGTAATTCCAGCACTTTGGGAGGCAGAGGCAGGTGGTCAGGGGTTCGAGACCAGCCTGGCCAACATGGTAAAACCCCGTCTCTACTTAAAAAATACAAAAAAATATTAGCTGGGCATGGTGGCGCACACCTGTAATCCCAGCTACTCAGGAGGCTAAAGCAGGAGAATCACCTGAACCCAGGATCCAGAGTTTGCAGTGAGCTGAGATCATGCCAGTACACTCTGGTTTCAGCAAGAGAGCAAGATTCTGCCTCAAAAAACAAACAAACGAACAAAAATTTATGAAGTAGCCAGGTGTGATGGCAAGTGCCTGTAGTCCCAACTACTTGGGAAGCTGAGGTGGGAGAATTGCTTGAGTCCAGGAGTTTGAGGCTGCAGTGAGCCATGATTGTGCCACTGCACTCCACTGGGTGACAGAGCCAGACTGTCTCAAAATAACTAAGTAAGTAACTAAATAAATATAAGAAAATGGGCCAGGCGCGGTGGCTCAAGCCTGTAATCCGTAATCCCAGCACTTTGGGAGGCCAAGGCGGGTGGATCACGAGGTCAGGAGATCGAGACTATCCTGGCTAACATGGTGAAACCCCGTCTCTACTAAAAATACAAAAAAAAAAAAAAAAACTAGCCGGGCGTGGTGGCGGGCGCCTGTAGTCTCAGCTGCTTGGGAGGCTGAGGTGGGAGAATGGCGTGAACCCGGGAGGCGGAGCTTGCAGTGAGCCGAGATCACGCCACTGCACTCCAGCCTGGGAGACACAGCGAGACTCCGTCTCAAAAAAAAAAAAAAAAAAAAAAAAAAAAAGAAAATGTAGAGTATCTTTTTTTTCTTTTTTCTTTTGAGACAGAGTTTCTTTCCTGTTGCCCAGGCTGGAGTTCAATGGCGTGACCTCGGCTCACAGCAACCTCCACCTCTCCGATTCCAGCGATTCTCCTGCCTCAGCCTGTGGAGTAGCTGGGATTACAGGTATGCACCACCATGCCCAGCTAATTTTGTATTTTTAGTAGAGATGAGGTTTTTCCATGTTGGTCAGGCTAGTCTTGAACTCCCAACCTCAGTTTATCTGCCCGCCTTGGCCTCCCAAAGCACTGGGATTACAGGTGTGAGCCACCGTGCCCAGCTTAGAGTACGTTAAAAGTTTTGTCCAATGAGGACAGGCGCAGTGGCGCACGCCTGTAATCCCAGCACTTTGGGAGGCTGAGGCAGGCAGATCACGAGGTCAGGAGATCGAGACCATCCCAGCTAATACAGTGAAACCCCGTCTCTACTAAAAATACAAAAATTAGCTGAGCGTGGTGGTGGGCGCCTGTAGTCCCAGCTACTTGGGAGGCTGAGCCAGAAGAATGGCATGAACCCGGGAGGCGGATCACCCCACTGCACTCTAGCCTGGGCGACAGAGCGAGACTTTGTCTCTAAAAAAAAAGAAAAGTTTTGTTTAATGAAAAAAGTAAGGTGAACAACAACATGAATAAATGTTCCTTTTGTGTTAAAGGATCAATATAAGAACTGTATTGAAGTTTGTTTATATATATGTAAAGAAATACTGATGGTGTGCAGCTGTAGTCCCAGCTACTTGGGAGGCTGAGGCAGGAGAATGGCGTGAACCTGGGAGGTGGAGCTTTACAGTGAGCCGAGATTGCCCCACTGCACTCCAGCCTGGGCAACAGAGCAAGATCCTGACACAAAGGATTCATTAAAAAATGTCATGTTTACCAATTGGAACTGGACCAATGAGGGACAAGAATTTCAGGGAGACTTTGTATTGTACAACATTTATGTAATTTCCGGTATTTGAACCACGTGACAGCATTAACTGTTTAAAATTAAATTACAAGAAGTTTGGAGACTGAAGTGGATTACCTGGATATTCCAAGACTGTTTGTTTAATTTACCTCTTTATAACCTCCATTCCCTTAGTCCCGGAGGCTAAAATCCTCCCCCTTTCCCTTTATCTCTAGGCTTGTAAGAATTTTAACCCACAAGAAATATTTATTAGGTATGTTTAAGTTACAGGTAACAGTGACTGGAGTGCAATGGCGCGATCCCAGCTCATTGCAACTTCTGCCTCCTGGGTTCAAGCGATTCTCCTGCCTCAGCCTCCTGAGTCGCTGGGATTACAGGATGTGCCACCACGCCTGGCAATTTTTGTATTTTAGTAGAGATAGGGTTTCACCATGTTGCCCAGGCTGGTCTCGAACTCCTATCCTCATGTGATCTGCCGGCCTCGGCCTCCCAAAGTGCTGAGAGTACAGGAGTGAGCCACCAAGCCTGACCCTTTTTTTTTTTTTGAGACAGAGCCTGGCTCTGTCACCCAAGCTAGAGTGCAGTGGCATGATGATCTCAGTTCACTGCAACCTCTTCCTCCCGGGTTCAAGCAATTCTCCTGCCTCAGCCTCCCTAGTAGCTGGGATTACAGGCATGTACCACCACGCCCAGCTAATTTTTGTATTTAAGTAGAGATGGGGTTCCACCGTTTTGGCCAGGCTGGTCTCGAACTCCTGCCCTCAAGTGATCCACCTGCCTTGGCCTCTCAGAGTGCTGGGATTACAGGCGTGAGCTTCTGTGCCTGGCCTTATCGGCCTTTTTAGTGACTAGGACAAGAATACAAAATGCTTTCCTCTCCTTCCTACTGCTCCCTCTCTCCTTGTAATCTTGCAAAATGCCAGAAGTAATTTGGAATTCCTAGTTAATTCTCCTCCCCCTCACCTGGAGAGCAGTTAAGGCCTGGGGAGTTCAGCAACTTTCCATGGAGCCCAGACTGGAGAGACCCCAGGCCAGGGCCAAGACAACCTGCTTCCCTTGGGCCTCTGGTGCCTTGTTGAGGTCTTGGACCTTTCAGATGCTACTGTGACTGTGGTTTCCGGCTTCCTGAGTTCTCACACTCAGCTTGGTGCTGCAGAGATGACACCCCAGTTCCTGCTTTTGGGGACTGACATGCTCAAGTTTGGTGATAACTCAGTACATGGGGTCTGTGAGATTTAGAGGGCTTACTTTTCTGTTTTAGTTTCCCTCTTTTCCCTTAACAGACTCACTGTAAGTGCTTGAGGGTTGCATAACGATAGAGTATAGACGTTTGCTGGGTAGAGGTTGAGAAAGATCAGTTTCCTAATTGAATATTTTATCTCATGTTGGATCTTTAATTCTGCTTCTCTTTCTCTAGGAACATTTTGAATATGCTGAACCTAGTAAGAAAGAAAGTAGAAATGAATTTGTATAGAACTTTGTAGTTTAGTACATTTTCTCACATATTATTGAACTTAAACGTGACAATTCTGTGTTGGTAGATATACATTATCCCATTGAGTGAAAAAAGTGAATATTGAAGAAAAGTGATGCCTACGGAGAGTGACAACTCTTCCACACAGATGGATGCTTTTGGTGCTACCCTATACTTCGTATGGATGCACACAGGGTTTCATTGTGGAGCTCTCATTTTTTGGGTTGGGACTACAGTTTTGAAATACAGTACTAGTAAGATGCTGGGGAGGATCTTAAGGCAGAAGGTAGATGCTACTAAGGAGTCAGTGAACTTTAGACCAAAATCTTGTAAACTGGAGCTCTTTGGCTAGCATTCCATTAATATTCAGTTCAGAAGAAGCTGGTAAGTCAAATTTCTGAAAGTTTTTCCATCAGAAAGAGCTTAACTCCCAAGGTACTTTTTTCATATCTGTATTCAGTTATTTTTCCCTGATCAGTGTCAGTCTCCTTCCAACCCCCACTTCCCATCTTGGGGAGTACCCTTAGGAGCAGATCATTCCTCTCTTCTTTCCCTGGCAGGCTGGACTCATCCATGTGACCTGAGATTGGCCAATCGACAGTGGCTGCTGGCCAAGACTTTGCCTCTTGAGCGAGTGACTCAAACACAAAGGGATACTAAGATTGAATCACAGCAGTGGTGTGCAGTGCTGCTGGGGGCAGCAGCTGTCGCTCTTTCTTGGTGGAGGTGTCCTTGTGCCTGTCTGTTTTCCAAGCCTGCACTCCTGTTGTAGCTCAGGGGCCCTTGTAACGTATTTCTCTTTTGCTTGCCATGATTACTTCACTAGTCTGTGAGCTCCTTGAGAGCAGGGCCTAAGTCTTATTGTGCTCTGAGTGTTTGCTGCCCATCTTGAATTTGACTCTAAAGTAAATGCTGGTTGAATAAGTAAAGAAACATGCTATATTTATACGGGGCTACAGAGTCTGGAGTTCTTGGCATTATTGTGGTTGTGGGGCAAAAAGTTATTTGTGTGCTACCATAGCCACTGACATCTGAGCAATTTCATATTAATAAACATAAACCAGCCGGGCACGGTGGCTCAAGCCTGTAATCCCAGCACTTTGGGAGGCCGAGACGGGCGGATCACGAGGTCAGGAGATCGAGACCATCCTGGCGAACACGGTGAAACCCCGTCTCTACTAAAAAATACAAAAAACTAGCCGGGTGAGGTGGCGGGCGCCTGTGGTCCCAGCTACTCCGGAGGCTGAGGCAGGAGAATGGCGTAAACCCGGGAGGCGGAGCTTGCAGTGAGCTGAGATCCGGCCACTGCACTCCAGCCTGGGCGACAGAGCCAGACTCAGTCTCAAAAAAAATAAATAAATAAATAAATAAATAAAAAATAAATAAACATAAACCCAGAGGATCTTGGGAAGGCCCTTCCTGTATGTGAGCACTTACTTGACTGAGTGGCACTGATTCTCAAATTGCTGATTTTTAAAAAAGTATGAAATGTATCATGAATTTGCATGCTTATCCTTGTGCAGGGGTCATGTGAATCTTTCCTGTATTGTTGCAATTTTATTTTATTTTATTATTATTTTTTGAGATGGAATCTTGTTCTGTTGCCCAGGCTAGAGTGCAGTGGTGCTATCTCGGCTCACTGCAACCTCTGCCTCCAGGGTTCAAGTCATTCTCCTGCCTCAGCCTCTCAAGTAGCCAGGACTACAGGCATGCAACACCACGCCTGGCTAATTTTTGTATTTTTAGTAGAGAGAGGGTTTCACCATGTTGGCCAGGCTGGTCTCGAACTCCTGACCTCAGGTAATCTGCCCATCTTGGCCTCCCAAAGTGCTGGAATTACAGGCGTGAGCCACCATGCCCAGCCATGTTACAATTTTAATAGAAGACATGTACTGCCCAAGCAAGTATAGCTGAAGCTTTTGTCCCTGGTTCCACAGTATCTCTACCTAAGGGCTGCTCTTTGCCCTGACTACCTCCACTGAGGCAATACCCTCCTTAGTCTCCAGCCCTGGTTTAAAAAGCACTTCTCAAGCTGGATTTGCTGGCTGAGGCCTGTAATTCCAGCATTTCTGGAGGCTGAGGCAGGAGGATCACTTGAGCCAAGGAGTTTGAGACCAGCCTGGGCAACAAAGTGAAACCCTGTCTCTAAAACAAAAACAAAAACAAAAACAAAAAACTGAGTCGGGCGCAGTGGCTCACGCCTGTAATCCCAGCACTTTAGGAGGCTGAGGTGGGCAGATTATGAGGGCAGGAGTTCAAGACCAGCCTCATCAAGATGGTGAAACCCCGTCTCTACTAAAAAAAAAAAAAAAAATACAAAAAATTAGCTGGATGTGGCGGCGTGCACCTGTAATTCCAGCTACTCCTGAGGCTGAGGCAGAGAATTGCTTGAACCCGGGAGGCGGAGGTTGCAGTAAGCCAAGATTGCACCATTGCACAGCTTGGGCTACAGAGTGAGACTCCGTCTCAAAAAAAAAAAAAAAATTGGCTGAGCACGATGTTAATTCCAGCACTCTAGGAGGCTAAGGTGGGTGGACTGCTTGAGCCCAGGAATTCAAGACCAGCCTGGGCAACATGGTGATACTGCATCTCTACAAAAAAATGCAAAAATTAGCCAGGCTTGGTGGTGCACACCTGTGGTCCCAGCTATCAGGGAGACTGAGGTGGGAGAATTGCTTGGGCCTAGGAGGTGGAGGTTATGATAAGCCAAGACTGAGCCACTGCACTCCAGCCTGGGTGACACACTGAGACCGTGTCTAAAAAAAAAAAAAATTCGCCAGGCATGGTGGCATGGGCCGGCAGTCCCAGCTACTCAGAAGGTTGAGCTGGGGCCACAAGTGCGCACGTTCACGCCTGGCTAATTGTTGTATTTCTTGGAGAGAGGTGGGGGGGGGTCTGGCTATGTTGCTCAGGCTGGACTTGAACTCGTGAGCTCAAGTGATCTACCCATCTCAGCCTCTCAAAGTGTTGGAATTACAGGCGTGAGCCACTGCTCCTGGCCTCATATTCTTTCGGGATGGCTTCAACTCCGACCTTCGTCCCCAGGCAAAATATAGCTCCTTATCCTTAGCAGCAATTGGAAACCTTTCTAGGTGTTAATGATAAAGTGGGGGAGAAAAAGAGTGCAAAGGCTCTGAGGTGAGAAGAACCTGGATTGTTGGCGGAGTTGAAGGACGCTGAGAATGTGGGGGAGCTGGATGTGTGAGGACAAGAAAGCGGCAGGTCAGGTCCAGACTTTGAAGAGCCTGGTAGATACTCTAGGTGAAGAGTTAGATCTTAATTAGGAGTAGGGAGGGAAACGGGCTTTGAGCAGGGGATGGCGTTTTGAAAAGACCTCTCTGCCTGTGTACGAAGAATGGATTAGAACGGCGAAGAGTAATAGGGTGGAGACCACCGTCATCTTGGAGAGATGGTGGTCGCTTCGATGGAGAAGTGGGAAGCTTTGAGACACATGTAGGTGGCAAAATTAACGGGTGATGGATAGCGTCCATTCCCCGGCTTCCGAGATCTCAGTGATTACGAGTGAGTAGGGGCTTCGTGTTTCTGATAGGGCGCGGACCTGTTTCCCGCGCGTCAGGGCAGTGGGCGTGGCCTGCGCAGGCGGTTGCCACGGTGATCGGGCGGACAGGGCAGGGGGCGGGGCCGCTGGGACCTTACGTCACTCGGTGGTGGCGATGATGCGTCTGTGTGGGGGGCGGGGGATACGCTGGGCGCGTCCCGGGGGTCACGTGGTGTAGAGCACGCAGAGTCCTTCTGTCGGTTGGTCCTGGAGCGGCGCAGCCGGAGTGGGGCCGTGAGGTGAGCTCGCGGCGAGGCTCGGCGAGGCGAAGCCGGCTGGCCGGGGCCGGGTCGGGCCGGGCCCGCGCTGCGCGCGCGCCGTGCGGACGGGGACGGCGACGGACGCCACGGCTGCTCCGGTCCCCTGCCCGGCCCCGCTCCCCGCCTGGCCCCGCTCGCCCAGCCTGGAGGGAGGCCCTGGGACTGCTGCTGAGAGCGTGGCGGGCGTGCGAGCGGTGCCCAATCCCCGGGGCTACCCTCAAGAGTGACGGCGGCTGCCGCCAATCAGCGCCGCCCGAGGGGGCTGGGCCGTGGGGTGCGGGCCCGGGGCGCGGAGCGGGCCGTGTTGGGGGTGCGGGTGAGCGCTAGGGACCGAGCCTGAGCTGTGTGGGCCCCTAGAGCCTCATCAGCAGCCTCTGCTGTTGCCCTGTGCTTTGGGGATACGTTTTTTAAAAATTGGCTTTTTTATGCTATTCCGGGGAGCACATTCCTTTCTCAAGACCCCAAATATGGGAGTGTCCCTTTTCTCTATAGTTTTGAAAACTGGGCGGCACACCCCCTTTCTTAAGCTCTAGCTCTGGAATTTTATCTAAATTTCTAAAGCCCCCCGCGAATTGAAGGTGTGCCCTCTAACCTCAGCCCCCAAAGTGGAAGCACACTCCTTTTTTCGGGCCTCCAATCTGATTCTGCGTTTCCGTACCAATTTAGAGGTTCACCCTGTTATCGGGTCTTCAGATCTGGGGTCCATTAGCCAAAGTTTTGGGATACTTTCTTGTATCCCCACCACTCCAAAGAAGAATCCCCCTTTTCCAGGTCCCAAATCTGACAGCATGCCTTCAGGAATTTCTTACATTTAGGGGCCACTTCCTTTCCTCAGCCCTTCAAATCTGAGGTTGGGCCGAAAACGATGTCCAAATTCTGAAGTTTATGAGTACTTATTTCCAGTTTCACAAATAAGGGAATTCACTGCCTTCTCCCGAGACTGTATTCTTGGGGTTACACACTTTTCACGTGTTCCCCAAATCAAACTACCTTATTTCCTGAGGGAGACTCATTTTCATATCTGGGAGTATATTTATTTCTTGTGCCCCTCAAATGTACGAGGTGAACCCCTTTTAGTTCTACAACTCTCAGAGTGCAGCCACTTTCCAGATGCTTCTTAAATTTGGGGGGCACACCTTTTTCTGAGTCCTCTCATTTCCAGGTGGCGAATGGTCTGTGGTTTTGAGCATGGCTTCCTACCCTTTTTAGCTTTTCTGTCATCCAAGACATTTTCATTCCTCAGTTTCCTTCCATTTTTGGAGCCACATTCCCCTTGAGGTGCTCTCCCAGTCTGGTCAGCGTACCCATTTCCTCTTCCCTCCTCTGGCGAGTGCGTATCTTTGTTCAGCACGGCACTTTTCTCTCTGCTCCTGCGGCCTTTTTTTCAGAGCACACTTTCCAGAGTCACGCCTCCTGAATTCTCCTCTCCCTCCAGGGAAGGATTCCTCTCCTAAAGGGCTACCTGCACATTGTTTTTCATAGGCCTGTCTTTTATCTTTCCGCTAACCGGATCTCTTCTCTTTTGGCTTGCCCAATCCCCAAACATTTTTCTGGTTTCTGTCTTTCTCCGGAACTGTTCTGTTTATGTAGTGGCTATACAGATTTTCCTTGTGCTGGAGGTGGCCTCAAGTCTAGGAGTGCCTCAGCCCCCAGGGCTGGATTCAAAGTGGAAACCATTTCTTTGGTTAATCACAGGACTCTGAATCCTCCTGGTGGTTTACTTCATAGAAGACCTAAGATTCTGTTTGGGTGCATACTGTTTTCTCCTTTGCTTTTATCTCCTTGTGCTGGAAAACAAAAACAAACAAAACTCTCAGATTTCTCCAGCACTGCTTCTAACCTATAAGCTTCTTCCCTACATTGGCTTTATTACTATCTTTTATGAAGAAAATATGTCATTTGGAGGAATTCCTTGGATACTCTTTTTGTTCTTGTCCCTAGGGTGTCGGTGGGGAAATGGATATTTTTCTCTCCCAGTCATCCTCTTGTCAGTCTTCACCCCCAATCCTGACTTTAAAATCTGCAAATATCTGGGACCTCCTGTCTCTTAAGAGCCTCAATAGTTCTTTCTTTTGTGTTTCCCTCTGCCTTTACAGATCTTATTCAGGGCTTCTCAGCCTGAACCCCCAACCAGATTAATTTCTCCACAGCTGGAATTCCAAGTGCTTGGGGATAATGATACCTCTGACCTTTCTTCCTTTTGGGAAGTACTTGAGTGTGCAACTGCATGAGGCCTCAGCAGGAGAGAGATTTTTAGGTCCAAGAAGCTATACCAGTAGGACAAGGCAGGAAAATACTACACTTTCAGGATCAAGCCCCTCTGACTCTCATTTGGAAACTGGATGTTTGCTAAGCACGTGCTTCTTTTTTTTTTTTTTTTTTTGAGACGGAGTCTGGCTCTGTCACCCAGGCTGGAGTGCAGTGGCGCGATCTCGGCTCACTGCAAGCTCCGCCTCCCGGGTTTACGCCATTCTCCTGCCTCAGCCTCCCGAGTAGCTGGGACTACAGGCGCCCGCCACCTTGCCCGGCTAGTTTTTTGTATTTTTTAGTAGAGACGGGGTTTCACCGTGTTAGCCAGGATGGTCTCGATCTCCTGACCTCGTGATCCGCCCGTCTCGGCCTCCCAAAGTGCTGGGATTACAGGCTTGAGCCACCGCGCCCGGCCAGCACCTGCTTCTTAAGGATGCCGAGGGATTTAATCATATTCTCAGAAACCTGGAGAGATTAATGGGGCCTATGGAGAAGTGCTCTGAACTCAGTGTTGGGACTTGAATAAAATTAACCATTATCATGTTTTCAGAACAACTAAACTGTTTTATATTTCATGTGCATGAAAGCCCTAGAACTAAGTTGTGTTATTTCCAGAAATGAAATAGATCTCACAGTTAGATCATGTGACCATTAGTAAGTACCAAATTTATAAAAAACACTGGAGGTCTGTCTGAGCAGTAGCTAATAAAATATAGTATACTGAAAGTGAACAGGTACTTTGTCTCTTTCTTTGGCTGTTTGATACTTTATCTGTGTACTGCTGTAGAGTGCACCCTTAAAGTATTCTACACCAGTGCTTCTCAAACTTGAATGTGCACATAAGTCAAGTCACCCAGGGGTCTTGTTGAAATGCTGATTCTGATTTGGTAGATCTAGGATGGGACCTGGATGCATTTCTGATTTGCAGGTGATGCTGATGTTACTGAACTACACTTTTAGTAGTGAGGTTTCATACACAAAGACAAAGATTTCTCTGTGAAAATAGGAAGGTGGTGGTTAGCCTTATATATATATTTTTATTTTATCTTTATCCAGATACACATCCCTTAAAAGTTTGTACAAGGCCATAGTCCCCTCTATTAGTTATACTCAATTAGTTATTCTAGCACATAGCTTTTTAACTAATGGCCAAAACTGGCTGGGTACAGTGGCTCATGCCTGTAATTCCAGCACTTTGGGAGCTGAGGCGGGCAGATCATGAGGTCAGGAGTTTGAGACCAGTCTGGCCAACACAGTGAAACCCCGTCTCTACTAAAAATACAAAAATTAGCTGGGCGTGGTGGCAGGTGCCTGTAATCCCAGCTACGTGGGAGGCTGAGGCAGGAGACTAGCTTGAACCCAGGAGGTGGAGGTTGCAGTGAGCCAGGATCATACCACTGCACTCTATCCTGGGCCACAGAGCGAGATTCTGTCTCAAAAAAAAAAAAAAAGGCTGAAACTTCTCCGGGAGTTTTGTTTCTGTATATAAATATATATTTTTTGGGTGGGGGGAAGTGGGGGGGGGGACAGGGTCTCATTTTGTCACCCAAACTGGAGTGCAGTGGTGTGATCACAGCTTACTGCAGCCTCAACCTTCTGGGCTCAAGCGATCCTCCCCTCAGCCTCTTGAGTTTCAGAGACCACAGGCATGTGCCACCACACCTGGCTAATTTTAAATGTTTTGTAGAGACGAGATCTTGCCATTTTGCCCAGGTTGGTCTTGAACTTGTGGGATCAAGCAGTCCTCCACCTTAGCCTCCCAATGTGTTGGGATTATAGGTGTGAGCTGCCATTCCTGGCTATTGCCAGATTTAAATGGTTACGTATTTCTTACTTGAACGTGTACGTTATTATTGATATAGAATCATTCTAATAAATGCTGCATAGCCAGCTTGTCTCTCTGGTTCCTTACCTTTCATCCTATGATGAGTAGGGAGTCTGTGACACCCTAGATCAGCAGGGTCACAGGTGTTGGAATTTCCAAGGAGTCCTTCTTGGTTTTCTGGGTTCTGGAAATGGGCTAGGAAAAGCCAGGATAAAGGTAGGTGCCCCAATCTTGAGTGGAAGCTTCTGGCTTTCTCTAAATGGGTGCTCTAGAAAGGCAAATGCTGGGGAGAAGATGATATTCTTTGATGGTGATCATGCTTTATGATGATCTTTCTCCTTTTGTACCCACATGTCTAATCTATTCTAAGTCTCAAGTGGATTTTTCCTTTTTTCAAAAAAAATTTTTTTGGAGACAAAGACTACCTCTGAAAGCGTTTTTCGTTTCTAAGTGTGTTGGATCATCTGTACCTATTTCCCTGGCTGTCACCTGTCTGGCCCTCTTCCACATGATCCTGTTGCCAGCCCTAATCAGGGCAAACCTGAATGACTAGACTGTTTTGTGTCCCTGTCCTCTCCCAACCCCTATTCCTCACATGAATGTCAGATCCTATTCAGTAACGGATTTGATCTGGATTTGGCTCAAGTCCCAGCTCTTCCACTCACTGTGAGACCTCAGGCAAGTCACTTAATGCTATGGGCCTGCTTCTCCCATTTGTAAAATGAGGGGATGATGATCTGCAATGTCCACCTGGCTGAATCTTCGTCGCTACCTCGCTTAGAAACCCAGTTGCCTGTGGAAGCTTGTTGCAGCAGATCTGATTTCTTTCATGTGTTCCCTTGGGCAGCCTGCCAGTTAGTCCCTTGTCCGAGTCACTTCTGCCACTATCTTTTTTTCTAGCTGAGGCAGCCAGCTTGTTCTTAACCCAACTTCAGCATTCTTCTTGCCTCTATGTCTTCTTCCAGTTCCATGCTGTATTTCATTCAGAATTACCTGAAATCCTCAAAGAAATCTTCCTGAGTTCTCCATTCAATGTTAGTGACTTCCCTGCCTTACCAAGATGGAGTCTATACCTTATATACCCCGTATTTACTTGTCAGTTCTCTTATCTAATGTATACTTAAAAAGGGACTTCATTTCCTCCATACCACAGCTTTGTTTTTTGGTTTGAATTAGCAGGGCAAGTGGCATGAAATTTAAAGAGGAAGCAAGCAGGTTGTTTGCCTTTGGCTGGGATTTGGGGAAAGTGAGATGTAATGTTTTTAGTCCCCAAGATCTCCTGTATCTGTGGGAATCAGTTGCCTGGTACATCTTCCTGGTTTGTAAAGGTACTTAAACTCCCTTTCTGAAGTTTGAAAGTGTATCCTAAGTGCAAATACCGTTTGACAATTACTTGTGGTTGGGTGGGTGCAATGGCTTACGCCTGTAATCCCAACACTTTGGGAGGCCAAAGTGGGAGGATTGCTTGAATCCAGGAGTTCAAGACCAGCCTGGGCAACGAAGTGAGATTCCTGTCTCTACCAAAAAAAAAAAAAAAAAAAAAAGTAGTCAGGCATGGTGGTGCGTGCTTGTAGTCCCAGCTCCTTGGGAGGCTGACCTGGGAGTTCAGAGGCTGCAGTGAGCTAGGATTGTACCACTGCACTACAGTTGGGTGACAGCGTGAGACCCCGTTGCTTCCAAGTGCTCTTCTAGGAACACACAGCCACAAACCCAGACAAAGAATTGTTAAGGATAATGATAAGAAATCTGTATTTCAAATAACTTAACAAATGAATAAAACTAACAGTACTTTGAGTGCACCTGATTATTGCCAAAGACAGGTGCTGAGGGGGCTTGGAAGTCAGAATTTAAAGGTATATTTAACCTTTGGAATTTTCTTCCTTCATCATCTTCCTAAGAAATAATAGGGAGGATGTTTACATTTTTCTTGATAAACAGTCTTTTTATTAATTTTATTTATTTATTTATTTTGAGACAGGGTCTTGCTGTGTCGCCCAGGCTGGAGTGTAGTGGCACAGTCTCAGCGCACTGCAATCTCTGCATCCTGAATTCAAGCGATTCTTGTGCCTTAGCCTCCTGAGTAGCTGGGATTATAGGCGTGCACCACCATGCCCAACTAATTTTTTGTAGTTTTAATAGAGACAGGGTTTCACTATGTTGGTTAAGCTGGGACATTTTTCTTTTTTTTTCTTTTTTTTTTTTGAGACAGAGTCTCGTTCTGTCTTCCAGGCTGGAGTGCAGTGGCCAGATCTCAGCTCACTGCAAGCTCCGCCTCCTGGGTTTATGCCATTCTCCTGCCTCAGCCTCCCGAGTAGCTGGGACTACAGGCGCCCGCCACCTCGCCTGGCTAGTTTTTTGTATTTTTTAGTAGAGATGGGGTTTCACCGGGTTAGCCAGAATGGTCTCGATCTCCTGACCTCGTGATCCGCCCGTCTCGGCCTCCCAAAGTGCTGGGATTACAGGCTTGAGCCACCGCGCCCGGCAAGCTGGGACATTTTTCTTTTTTTTTTTTTTTGAGACGGAGTCTGGCTCTGTCACCCAGGCTGGAGTGCAGTGGCGCGATCTCGGCTCACTGCAAGCTCCGCCTCCCGGGTTTACGCCATTCTCCTGCCTCAGCCTCCCGAGTAGCTGGGACTACAGGCGCCCGCCACCTCGCCCGGCTAGTTTTTCGTATTTTTTAGTAGAGACGGGGTTTCACCGTGTTAGCCAGGATGGTCTCGATCTCCTGACCTCGTGATCCGCCCGTCTCGGCCTCCCAAAGTGCTGGGATTACAGGCTTGAGCCACCGCGCCCGGCCGACATTTTTCTTGATAAACATTCTTTAAACCAAAATGTATGCTTAGTCAAGCTCCTTGATTGGATTATGAGCTTAGAGAAAAGGAGGGTGATGTCTTTGTCTTATCCATCTTTGTCAGTGACTGCCCCTTACAGGCTATTGACTGTAGAGTAACCTAATGAAAATTGAGACGGGCGCTGTGGCTCACGCCTGTAATCCCAGCACTTTGGGAGGCTAAGTTGGATGGATCACCTGAGGTCAGGAGTTCAAGACCAGCCTGGCCAAGACATGATGAAACTCTGTCTCTACTAAAAATACAAAAAATTAGCCAGGCGTGTGGCAGGTGCCTGTCATCCCAGCTACTCGGGAGGCTGAGGCAGGAGAATGACTTGAACCTGGGAGGCAGTGGTTGCAGTGAGCCAAGATCGCGCCACTGTACTCCAGCCTGGGTAACGAGTGAAACTGTGTCTCAAAAAGGAAAAAAAAAAAAATTGAATCCTTTGTAATAATGCCTTATTATTTATTATTATAATAATTATTTATCATTATAATGTAATAATTATATATATTGTATTATATATTATATATAATATTGTATAATTATTATAATAATTATTTATTATTATAATGTAATAATTTGTAATAATGCTTTGACAATTTTGCTAGATCTTGGGCTAGGTCCTCCCTGGACCTTGCTCTCTTTTGCTAAATAATGGAACTAATGAGCTGGCAGAAATCCTATACAATTTTAGAAGCCTAATATGAGTGACTAAATGTAAATAGGATGGTTTTAGGAAAGAGTGGTGGAGCTTGAATCAGTGCACTTTGGGGAAGGAGCAAGAGGAGGGGCTTGGGATTTCAACAAAGGGTTTTTTTTTTTTTTTTTTTGAAGTGGAGTCTCACTTTGTTGCCCAGGCTGGAGTGCAATAATGGCACAATCTCGGCTCACTGCAACCTCTGCCTCCCAGGTACAAGTCATTCTCCTGCCTCAGCCTTCCGAGTAGCTGGGACTACAGGTCCACCTCACCTGGCTAATTTTTCATATTTTTAGTAGAGACGGGCTTTCACCATATTGGCCAGGCTGGTCTCAAACTCCCGACCTCGTGATCTGCCCACCAGGGACTCCGAAAGTGCTGGGATTACAGGTGTGAGCCACTGCGCCTGGCCTAAACCAAGCTTTTTATTCAATGACAGTTTATTCCATGTCAGGAGCATAATTCTAGGATTTTAAAGGCTGACTTCCAGGAATCTTAGATGGGTATTTGGGGTCTCTGTCCTAGTAGAGACCTGATTCTCGAGAGGTCTCTTTCTCATATGAAAAAAGTCCATGGCTGGTGGATTGACATTCCTTTCTTTCTTCTCTTTTGTTGTTGAGACAAAGTCTAGCTCTGTGGCCCAGGAGTGCAGTGGTGCAATCTCGGCTCACTGCAACCTCCGCCTCCTGGGTTCAAGCAATTCTCCTGCCTCAGCCTCCTGAGTAGCTGGGATTACAGGTGCCCACCACCATGCCTGGCTAATTTTTTGTATTTTTAATAGAGATCGAGTTTCACCACGTTCGCCAGGCTAGTCTTGAACTCCTGACCTCAAGTGATGCACTTGCCTCGGCCTCCCAAAGTGCTGGGATTACAGGCGTAAGCCACCATGCCTGGCCAATGCCTTTCTTGCTTCTACAGGTGCACAGGTGTTGGGATTTCTAGGTTGTGGAAACTTGGTATGGAAATGTGGGCATTTTACAATAATGATAACTATTGCTAGCATTTTTGGAACACTCTCTTAAATGTCATTGAATCCTTACATCTGACCTGCCATCCTCTCCTAACAGAGGAGGAAACTGAGATGAGTAATTTGTCCAAGGTCATTTGGCTGATAAGCAGGGCCTGGATTGGAGTCCGGGTTTCTTTTTTTTTTTTTTTGAGACGGAGTCTCGCTCTGTCACCCAGGCTGGAGTGCAGTGGTGCAATCTCGGCTCACTGCAAGCTCTGCCTCCTGCGTTAACGCCATTCTCCTGCCTCAGCCTCCCGCGTAGCTGGGACTACAGGCGCCCGCCACCTCGCTCAGCTAGTTTTTTTTATATTTTCAGTAGCGATGGGGTTTCACCGTGTTCGCCAGGATGGTCTCGATCTCCTGACCTCATGATCCGTCTGCCTCAGCCTCCCAAAGTGCTGGGATTACAGGCGTGAGCCACCGCGCCCGGCCGGGAGTCCGGGTTTCTTTGCCTCCTGTCCCAGTGCTCTTACATCCCTCTCTCTGTAGCTATCGTGCTTTTCCCCCTAGAAATTTGAATGAGTCATTTTAACTACAAATCAAACAGGTGGCAGTCTGCCCTTTGCCACCCTCATCCGAGATTTCATTCTTTTTTTTTTTTTTTTTTTTTTTTTTTTGAGACAGAGTCTTGCACTGTCGCCCAGGCTGGAGTGCAGTGGTGCAATCTCAGCTCACTGCAAGCTCCTCCTCCCGGGTTCACACCATTCTCCTGCCTCAGCCTCCCGAGTAGCTGGGACTACAGGTGCCCTCCACGACGCCTGGCTAATTTTTTGTCGTTTTAGTAGAGATGGGATTTCACCATGTTAGCCAGGATGGTCTTGATCTCCTGACCTCGTGGTCCACCCACCTCTGCCCTCAAAGTGTTGGGATTAGAGGCATAAGTCACCATGCCCGGCCCCTTTTTTTTTTTTTTTTGAGACAGAGTCTAACTCTGTCTCCCAGGCTGGAATTCTGTGACATGATCTTGGCTCACTGCAGCCTCCGCCTCCTGGGTTCAAGTGATTCTCCTGCCTCCAAGTGATTCTCCTGCTTCAGCCTCGTGAGTAGCTGGGATTACAGGCAAGCACTACCACACCAGGCTAATCTTTCATATTTTTAGTAGAGACGGGATTTTACCATGTTGCCCAGGCTGGTCTTGAACTCCTGACCTCAGGTGATCCACCAGCCTCGGCCTCCCAAAGTGCTGGGATTACAGACATGAGTCACTGGCGCCTGGCCTTTTTTTTTTTTTTTTGAGATGGAGTTTCGCTTTGTAACCCAGGGTGGAGTGCAATGGCTCGATATTGGCTCACTGCAACCTCCCCCTCCCAAGTTCAAGTGATTCTCCTGCCTCAGCCTCCCAAGTAGCTGGGATTACAGGCATGTGCCAAAACGCCTGTCTTATTTTCTGTTGTTAGTAGAGATGATGTTTTACCATGTTGGTCAGTCTGATCTCAATCTCCTGACCAGCTCCTCCACCCACCTCGGCCTCCTAAAGTGCTGGGATTACAGGTGTGAGCAAGATTTTCTTCTTCTTCTTCTCCTTCTTCTTCTCCTTCTTCTTCTTCTCCTCTTCCTTCTTCTCCTCCTCCTTCTTCTCCTCCTCCTTCTTCTCCTCCTCCTCCTTCTCCTCCTCCTCCTCATCCTCCTCCTACTCTTCCTCCTCCTCCTCCTCCTCTCCTCCTCCTCCTCTCCTTCTCCTTCTTCTTCTCTCCTTCTCCTTCTCTCCCCCTCCTCCTTCTCTCCTCCTTTTTTCCTCCTCCTCCTTCTTCTTTTTTTTTTTTTTGAGACGTCTTGCTCTGTTGCCCAGGCTGGAGTGCAGTGGTGCGATCTCGGCTCACTGCAACCTCCTCCTCTGGGGTTCAAGCAATTCTCATGCCTCTGCCTCCTGAGTAGCTGGGATTATAGGTGTGCACCACCACGTCTGGCTCATTTGCATGTTTTTAATAAAGATAGGTTTCACCATATTGGCCAGGTTGGTCTCTGCCTGCTTTGGCCTCCCAAAGTGCTGGGATTACAGGCGTGAGCCACCATGCCTGGCCTTCATTCTTGACAATGCAAAACATCCTTTAATTGTAGAAGCCCAGTTCTCCCAGCTCAGGCTGCCTCTCTACATTTTTCTTTCTTCTTCAATTTTTGTTGTTGTTGTTGTGGTCAGATACACATAATATAAAATTTGCCATCTTAACCATTTTAAAATATATAGATTATTGGTAATATATATAATGTTGTGCAACCATCACCACTATCCATCTCCATAACTCTTCAAAATTGAAACTCTGGGCCAGGTCCAATGGCTCATGCCTGTAATCCCAGCACTTTGGGAGGCTGAGACGGGTAGATCACTTGAGGTCAGGAGTTCGAGGCCAGCCTGGCCAACATGGCAAAACACCATCTCTACTAAAAATACAAAAATTAGCTGGGCATGGTAGCACATGCCTGTAATCCCAGCCACTAGGGAGCCTGAAGCAGGAGAATTGTTTGAACCCGGGGGGCAGGTAGAGGTTGCACTGAGTCAGGATTGGCGCACTACTCTCTAACCTAGGTGACAGAGCAAGACTCCAACTCAAATAAATAAATAAATAAATAAAAATTGTAATTCTGTACCCATTAAACACTGACTCCCTCTTTCATGAACCTCCTCCCAGCCCCGGCAGCCACCATTCTACTTTCTGTCTCCATGTTTTTGAATACTTTTCTGCCTTTTTTGAGGTTCCTGGGCATGACTGGTTTGGGTTGCTTGACTGTCCCTTGGTTCCATGGAGTATTGAATTCTGTCTGATGTGTTTTGATGAGTAGAAAATTGGTCATGCTGTGACCTATATGATAATTAGACATCTGCAATTTTTAAAGGCAAGGTAATTAAAGAGGCCACTTTTCTTTTTCTTGTTTTTTTTTTTTTTTTTTCTTTTCTTTTCTTTTTGAGACATTCTCACTCTGTTGTCCAGGCTGGAATGCAGTGACATGATCTCAGGGCTGACTGCAACCTCTGCCTCCTGGGTTCATGCGATTCTCCTGCCTCAGTCTCCCGAGTAGCTAGGATTACAGGCACGTGCTACCATGCCCGGCTAATTTTTGTATTTTTGGAAGAGATGGATTTTCTTTTTTTTTTTTTTTTTTTGAGACGGAGTCTCGCTCTGTCGCCCAGACTGGAGTGCAGTGGCGCGATCTCGGCTCACTGCAAGCTCCGCCTCCCGGGTTCACGCCATTCTCCTGCCTCAGCCTCCGGAGTAGCTGGGACTACAGGCGCCCGCCACCACGCCCGGCTAATTTATTTTTGTATTTTTAGTAGAGACGGGGTTTCACCGTGTTAGCCAGGATGGTCTCGATCTCCTGACCTCGTGATCCGCCCGTCTCGGCCTCCCAAAGTGCTGGGATTACAGGCTTGAGCCACCGCGCCCGGCCGGAAGAGATGGATTTTCACTGTATTGGCCAAGCTGGTCTTGAACTCCTGATCTCAAGTGATCCACCCTCCTCGGCCTCCCAAAGTGCTAGGATTATAGGCCACTGCGCCTGACCAAGAGGCTGATTTTCATGTCCAGGCTGCATGGTATGTGGTGGTGAGATTGCAGGATTTGGAGGTGGAATGTCTGAGTTTGAGTGCCTGTATTTGCCACTCTCTTGGGGCCACATGTAATTTGGGCATATGACTTAAACCTCTTGAACCTTTCATTGTGTTATGCACATTGGAGGCAGAACTTTCCAGCCTAGCAAGTTACTTAACCTATATGAGCCTGTTTCCTCACCTAAGTGTTATCATAACTGTCTGACATCAGTCATTGGGAAATATCAGTACATGTTATCCTTTCCCTCCATTTCCTAATCTATAAAGGAAATTAAAGAAACCTGGTTTGACTGGGCACAGTGGTTCATGCCTGTAATCCCAGCACTTTGGGAGGCCAAGGCAGGAGGATTGCTTGAAGCCAGGAGTTTGAGACCAGTCCTGGCCACAGAGTGAAACCTCATCTCTAAAAAAAAGATTAAAAATAATATTAGTCTGGCATGGTGGTGCACGCCTTGTAGTCCCAGCTCCTTGGGAAGCTGAGGTGGAAGGATTGCTTGAACCCAGGAGTGCAAGGCTGCAGTGAGCTATGACCCTGCCACTGTACTCCAGCATGGGTTACAGCGAGAGCCTATGTTTAAAAAAAAAAAAAAAGAAAGAAAAGAAAAGAAAAAGAAAGCATAGTTTATAGAGTTTTCCTGGCTGGATGATCTATGAAGAGTTGAGTATGTGTTACCATTATTACTTTTGTTTTATTCCTCTCAGAAAATGTGTGTAAAATTCCTCCATGGGCCCTTCAGTGGGCCTTGTTAGTTTGTATTTCACCTATGACTTTATCAGTAGTGTATGCCAAAGAAGAAGACTCTTGCATTTTTTTTTTCTTTGTGGAGTCTCACTCTGTTGCCCAGGCTGGAGTGCGGTGGCACAATCACAGCTCTCTTGCAGCTTCAACCTCCTGGGTTCAAGGGATCCTCCTGCCTCATCCTCCTGAGTAGTTGGGACTACAGGTGTATGCCACCATGCTTGGCTAAATTTTTAAAATTATTATTATTTGTAGAGACAGACTGGTCTTAAACTCTTGGGCTCAAGTGATTCTCCTGCCTCGGCCTTCCAAAGTACTGGGATTGGCCAGTCATGGTGGCTCATGCCTGTAATCCCAGCATTTTGTGAGGCCTAGGCAGGCGGATCACTTGAGGTCAGAACTTCGAGACCAGCCTGACCAACATGGAGAAACCCCATCTCTACTAAAAATACAAAAAATTAGCTGGGCATGGTGGCACATGCCTGTAATCTCAGCTACTCTTGGGAGGCTGAGGCCGGAGAATTGCCTGAACCCAGGAGGCGGAGGTTGCAGTGAGCTGAGATCCTGCCATTGCACTCTAGCCTGGGCAACAAGAGTGAAACTCCGTCTCAAAACAAAACCAAACCAAAGTACTGGGATTATAGGCATGAGCCACTGTCCCACCCTTACTTTTTTTTTTGAGACAAAGTATCGCTCTGTCTGCAAGGCTGGAGTGCAGTGGCAAGATCTCGGCTCACTACAATCTCTGCTTCCAGGGTTCAAGCGATTCTCCTGATTCTTCTGCCTCAGCCTCCTGAGTAGCTGTGACTACAGGTTCCTGCCACCACGCCTGGCTAATTTTTGTATTTTTAGTAGAGACGGGGTTTCACCATATTGGCCAGGCTGGTCTTGAACTCCTGACCTTGTGATCCGCCTGCCTCAGCCTCCCAAAGTGTTGGGATTACAGGCATGAGCCACTGCGCCTGGCCACATTTTTTTTTCCCTCATTTTCACACACACAAAACTAACAGTAATCTCTTAATATTATTAATGTTGAAATATCCCAAAGACTTTGGAGTTTTTTTGTTTGTTTGTTTTTTGTTTTTTTTTTTGAAATGGAGTCTCACTATGTCTACCAGGCTGGAGTGTAGTGGCATGATCTCTGCTCACTGCAACCTCCGCCTTCCGGGCTCAAGAGATTGTCCTGCGTCAGCCTGCCGAGTAGCTGGGAATACAGATGCGTGCCACTATGCCCAGCTAATTTTTATGTTTTTAACAGAGACGGGGTTTCACCATGTTGGCCAGGCTGGTCTTGAACTCCTGACCTCAGGTGGTCTGCCCACCTCAGCATCCCAAAGTATTGGGATTACAGGCATGAGCCACTGCACTCAGCCCCTTGTTTTTAAAAGTAATAAAGGTTAGTGGGCCGGGCACGGTGGCTCAAGCCTGTAATCCCAGCACTTTGGGAGGCCGAGGCGGGCGGATCACAAGGTCAGGAGATCGAGACCACAGTGAAACCCCGTCTCTACTAAAAATACAAAAAAAAAATTAGCCGGGCGCGGTGGCGGGCGCCTGTAGTCCCAGCTACTCAGGAGGCTGAGGCAGGAGAATGGCGGGAACCCGGGAGGCGGAGCTTGCAGTGAGCCGAGATCGCGCCACTGCACTCCAGCCTGGGCAACAGCGTGAGACTCCGTCTCAAAAAAAAAAAAAAAAAAAAAAAGTAATAAAGGTTAGTGGGGGCCGGGCGCGGTGGCTCACACCTGTAATTCCAGCACTTTGGGAAGCTTAGGTGGGCAGATCACTTGAGCTGAGGAGTTCGAGACTAGCCTCGGCAACATGGCAAACCCCGCCTCTATAAAAAGTACAAAAATGAGCAAGGTGTGGTGGCACGTTCCTGTAGTTCCAGCACTGGGGGAGCTGAGGTGGGGAGGATGGTTTGAGCCTGGGAGGCAGAGGTTGCGGTGAGCCAGGATCATGCCACTGCACTCCAACCTGGGCCACAGAGCCAGACACTCTTAAAAAAAACAAAAAACAAAAAACAGGGTAGTGGGTTTTGGAGGAAAGAAGTCTTGCTTCTGAAGTCCCAGCTCTTCTCTCTAGCCAGGTGACTTTGGGCAAGTTGTTTATTGCTTTAAGCCTCTTAATCCTCCTTCGTAAAATGGAATAATACTGCTGACTTCTCTACATTGTTGGGAGTGAGATGTTTGTCAAGGATTTAGCATGTGGTAATAAATCAGTAAATATTAAGTATTTCCTGGTATTAATACTAAAGGCTAGGAATAAAAGTTAATATTTAAAGGATAAGGGAATTTTATTTATTTATTTATTTATTTATTTATTTATTTATTTTTGAGACGGAGTTTTGCTCTTGTCACCCAGGCTGGAGTGCAGTGGCGCGATCTTGGCTCACTACAACTTTTGCCTCCTGGGTTCAAGCGATTGTCCTGCCTTAGCCTCCTGAGTAGCTGGTACTACGGACTCCTGTGACCATGCCTGGTTAATTTTTGTATTTTCAGTAGAGATGGGGTTTCACCATGTTGGCCAGGCTGGTCTTGAACTCCTGACCTCAGGTGATCCTCCCACCTCAGCCTCCCAATGTGCTGGGATTACAGGCGTTAGCCACCATGCCCTGCCAGGATAAGGGAACTAACGAATTGTCTCATAAATAACTTAGGTATTTAAAACTCCATAGGCGTGAAAATGTCTCTCGAGGCCCTGTTGAGTAATGATTTCATCTCCAAGTTGTTTTCCTTCGTAATATGGTGATATTTCAATTAAGAAACTCTGTAAGAATAGGCCGGGCATGGTGGCTCACACTTGTAATCCCAGCACTTTGGGAGACTGAAACCACCAGCCTGGCCAACACAGTGAAATCCCGTCTCTACTAAATTAGCTGGGCATGGTGGCAGGTGCCTTTCGTCCCAGCTACTTAGGAGGCTGAGGCAGGAGAATTACTTGAACCCAGGAGGTAGACGTCGCAGTGAGCTGAGATTGCACCACTGCACTCCAGCCTGGGCGACACAGTGTGACTCCATCTCAAAAAAAAAAAAAAAAAAAAAGAAATCTTGTAAGGATAGCTACTCAGGTGTGTTTAAAGAAAGATTTCCCAGCCAGTCACAGTGGCTCACGCCTGTAATCCCAGCACTTTGGGAGGCCGAGGTGGGTGGATCATGAGGTCAGGAGATCAAGATCATCCTGGCCAACATGGTAGAACCCTGTCTCTACTAAAAATACAAAAAAAATTAGCAGAGCATGGTGGCGCATGCCTGTAATTGCAGCTACTCGGAAGGCTGAGGCAGGAGAATCATCGCTTGAACTAGGGAGTCAGAGGTTCCAGTGAGCCAAGATTGCGCCACTGCATTCCAGCCTGGTGACAGCGCACGACTCCGTCTCAATAAATAAATAAATAAGACTTCCCCTCGGCTGTGCGCAGTGGCTCACGCCTGTAATCCCAGCACTTTGGGAGGCTGAGGTGGGTGGATCACAAGGCCAGGAGATCGAGACTATGCTGACCAACATGGTGAAACCCCGTCTCTACTAAAATACAAAAAATTAGCCCAGTGTGGTGCCGCACGCCTGTAGTTTCAGCTACTTGGGAGGCTGAGGCAGGAGAATTGCTTGAACCAGGGAGGTGGAGGTTGCAGTGAGCCGAAATTGAGCCACTGCCCTCTAGCTTGGCGACAGAGCAAGACTCCGTCTCAAAACTCACTCCAGAGCTATAGACTATATCACTCAGAGAGTACAGAGTATTGATAGATTGGAGCCCTCAGTGCCTAAAGAAATGGATACAGCTTTTCTTAAGCCCCAGGGATAAAATTGTGGTCTGTCTTCAGTTGCTTCATTCCACGTGCTTTGCCTACCTCTGCACGCAAGGAATAGTAATAGTTTCTGTGTTTACCTGTGGATAACACTCTTCAAAGAACCTCCATATGATTATCTCCTTGAATCTCTACACCCTTTGAGATGGATGATATTGATCTCTTTCCTGTTTCTTTTTTTTTTTTTTTTTTTTTTTTGAGACAGGGTCTCTTGCTCTGTTGCCCAAGCTGGAGTATAGTGGTGCAGTCATAGTTCACTGCAGCCTTGAACCCCTGGGCTCAAGTGATTCTCCTGCCTCAGCGTCCTGAGTAGCTAGGACCACAGGTGTGTATCACCGTGCCTGGGTATTTATTTATTTATTTATTTGAGACGGAGTTTCACTCTTGTTGCCCAGGCTGGAGTCCAATGACGCGATCTCAGCTCACTGCAACTTCTGCCTCCCAGGTTCAAGCGATTCTCTTGCCTCAGCCTCCGGAGCAGCTGGGATTACAGGGATGTACCACCATGCCCAGTTAATTTTGTATTTTTAGTCTAGGTGAGGTTTCACCATGTTGGTCAGGCTGGTCTCTAACTCCCGATCTCAGGTGATCTGCCTGCCTCAGCCTGTCAAAATGCTAGGATTACAGCTGTGAGCCACCGCACCCAGCCTATTTTTGTATTTTTATTTTTACTTTTTGAGAGAGAGTTCTGCTCTGTCTCCCTGGCTGGAGTGCAGTGGTGCAGTCTCTGCTCACTGCAACCTCTGCCTGGGTTCAAGTGATTCTCCTGCCTCAGCCTCCCTAGTAGCTGGGATTACAGGTGCTTGCCATCATACCCAGCTAATTTTTGTATTTTTAGTAGAGACAGGGTTTCATCATTTTGGCCAGGCTGGTCTCGAACTCCTGGCCTTAAGTGATCCACCCGCCTTGGCCTCCCAAAGTGCTGGGATTACAGGTGTGAGCTACCTAGCACAGCTCCATATTTTTATTTTTTGTAGAGATGAGATCTCACTATGTTGCCCAGGCTGGCTTCAAACTCCTGGCCTCACTCAAATGATCCTCTCACCTTGGCCTTCCAAAGTACTGGGATTACAGGTGTGAGCCATTGCACCTGGCCTCTTTTCTGTTTTTATTTCCATTTTGCCAGTGAGAAGGCTGAGGTTATCTCTTTTTTTTTTTTTTTTTCTTGAGACAGAGTCTCGCTCTGTCGCCCAGGCTGGAGTGCAGTGGCCGGATCTCAGCTCACTGCAAGCTCCGCCTCCCGGGTTGACGCCATTCTCCTGCCTCAGCCTCCCGAGTAGCTGGGACTACAGGCGCCCGCCACCTCGCCCGGCTAGTTTTTTGTATTTTTTAGTAGAGACGGGGTTTCACCGTGTTAGCCAGGATGGTCTCGATCTCCTGACCTCGTGATCCGCCCGTCTCGGCCTCCCAAAGTGCTGGGATTACAGGCTTGAGCCACCGCGCCCGGCCTCTTTTTTTTTTTTTTTTTGAGATGTAGTCTCTCTCTGTTGCCCAGGTTAGAGTGCAATGGCACAATCTCAGCTCACTGCCACCTCCACCTCCCGTGTTAAAGCCTTTCTCCTGCCTCAGCCTCCTGAGTAGCTGGGATTACCAGTGCACACCACCACGCCTGGCTAATTTTTGTATTTTTACTAGAGGTGGGGTTTTGCCATTTTGGCCAGGGTGTTCTTGAATTGACCTCAGGTGATCTACCCACCTCGGCCTCCCAAAGTGCTGGGATTACTAGTGTGAGCCGCCGCGCCTGGCCAGGTTATATCATTTAATAAGCATTTGACCACCATATTAAGGGCACTGCTTGTTAGATGCTGGGGATGCCTATGAGGAGTTCATTGCCTTCTGAGAGAAATCTACTTAGATAGGCAGTTTCAGTGCAGAGTGATGAATGCTGTGACCCATAGGGTAAGTTAGGTTGCCATGAGAGAATGCAGGTGTGAAGGAAGTCCTTCAGGGAGGTGCCAATGGCTAAGCCTGGTCATGAAGGACCAGGAAGAGAAAGCAGCTTATTTGGCTGGGTGCAGTGGCTCATGCCTGTAATCCCAGCACTTTGGGAGGTGGAGGCAGGTAGATCACCTGAGGTCAGGAGTTCGAGACCACCCTGGCCAACATGGTGAAACCCCGTCACTAGTAAAAATATAAAAATTAGCCAGGTATGGTGGTGTGCTCCTGTAATCCAAGCTACTCAGGAGGCTGAGGCAGGAGAATCGCTTGAACCTGGGAGACAGAAGTTGCAGTGAGCCAAGATCGTGCCATTGCACTGCAGCCTGGGTGACAGTGTAAGACTGTCAAAAAAAAAAAAAAAAAAAAAAAAAAAAAAGCAGCTTGTTTATACAAAGGCCCTGGAGGTCGGAACTGCAGGGAGTTTGGATGTGGCAGGAGTATGGGTAGTAAGAACAGTAATAACCTTTTTTTTTTTTTTTTTTTGGTGACACAGTCTCACTCTGTCGCCCAGGCTGGAGTGCGGTGGTGGGATCTCGGCTCACTGCAACCTCCACCTGCCGGGTTCAAGCAATTCTGCTGCAGCCAACTGAGCAGCTAGAACTACAGGCGTGCACCAACATGCCTGGCTAATTTTTTGTGTTTTTAGTTGAGACAGGGTTTCACCATGTTGGCTAGGCTGGTCTCGAACTCCTGACCTCATGAACCACCCACCTCTGCCTCCCAAAGTGGTGAGATTACAGGCATGAGCCACGGCGCCCAGCATCCCCCCCCTTTTTTTTTTTTTTAATATATGCACAGTTTTGCTCTTGTTGCCCAGTCTGGAGTGCAGTGGATCGATCTCAGCTCACTGCAAACTCCGCCTCCTGGGTTCAGGCAATTCTCCTGCCTCAGCCTCCTGAGTAGCTGGGATTACAGGCATCTGCCACCATGCTTAGCTAATTTTTTGTGTGTTTAGTAGAGATGGGTTTTCATCACATTGGCCAGGCTGGTCTCAAATTCCTGACCTCAGATGATCCGCCCGCCTCTGCCTCCCAAAATGCTAGAATTACAGGTTTAAGCCACCATGCCCAGCAAGAACAGTAATAACCTTGCAAGCTTATTGTGTGCCAGGCTCTGCTAAATAACTTTTTTTTTTTTTTTTTTTTGACGGAGTCTCGCTCTGTCATCCTGGCTGGAGTGCAATGGTGTGATCCCGGCTCACTGCAACCTCTGCCTTTCGGGTTCAAGCGATTCTCCTTCCTCAGCCTCCCCTGTAGGTGGGATTACAGGTGCATGCCACCACGCCTGGCTAATTTTTGTATTTTTAGTAGAGGCGGGATTTCATCATGTTGACAAGGCTGATCTCAAACTTTTGACCTCAGGTGATCAGCCTGCCTTGGCCTCCCAAAGTGCTGGGATTACAGGTGTGAGCCCCCAGGCCTGGCCTGTACTAAGTAACTTTTATCTTCACAACACCTGTATGATGGTTTGAAGTGGGTGCTAGTGATACCCTCATTTTACAGATGGGGAAGCTCAGAGAGGACATGACTTGTGCAAGTTTATCTGGAAAGTGGTGGGGCTGGGGTCCAAACTCAGGCACTCTTATTTCAGAGTTCTGGCTCATAACCAGTGTGTCCCACAGCCCGTCTGCTAAAGCTTGCCTGCTTCTGTCCTTTTAAGCTCCCATCTTTAGAGTTTCTTTTGGCTTGGTTATAATGGCTAACTCACTAACGGCCCGAATGCTCCACTGAGTACCTTGATTATGGTTCTGTAGCGGAGCTACTGAACTGTTTTTTTTTTGTTTTTTGTTTTTGTTTTTTTTTGAGATGAAGCCTTGCTCTGTTACCCAGGCTGGACTGCAGTGGCGTGATCTCGGCTCACTGCAACTCTGCCTCCTGGGTTTGAGCGATTCTCCTGTCTCAGTCTCCTGAGTAGCTGGAATTACAGGCATGGGCCACCATGCCTGGCTAATTTTTGTAATTTTTTTTTTTTTTTTTTTTTGAGACGGAGTCTCACTCTGTCACCCAGGCTGGAGTGCAGTGGCCGGATCTCGGCTCACTGCAGGCTCAGCCTCCCTGGTTTACGCCATTCTCCTGCCTCAGCCTCCCGAGTAGCTGGGACTACAGGCGCCCGCCACCTCGCCTGGCTAGTTTTTTTTTTTTTTTTTTTGAAACAGAGTCTCGTTCTGTGGCCCAGGCTGGAGTGCAGTGGCCGGATCTCAGCTCACTGCAAGCTCCGCCTCCCGGGTTCAAGTCATTCTCCTGCATCAGCTTCCCGAGTAGCTGGGACTACAGGCGCCCGCCACCTCGCCCGGCTAGTTTCTTTTTTTGTATTTTTTAGTAGAGATGGGGTTTCACCGTGTTAGCCAGGATGGTCTCGATCTCCTGACCTCGTGATCCGCCCATCTTGGCCTCCCAAAGTGCTGGGATTACAGGCTTGAGCCACCATGCCCAACTAATTTTTATATTTTTAGTAGAGGTTAGGTTTCACCATGTTGGCCAGGCTGGTGTTGAACTCCTGACCTTGAGATCCACCTGCCTTGGCGTCCCAAAGTGCTGGGATTGCAGGCGTGAGCCACCGTGCCCGGCCTGAACTGTTTTAAAATAGAAGTCTTGGCCGGGCGCGGTGGCTCAAGCCTGTAATCCCAGCACTTTGGGAGGCCGAGACGGGCGGATCACGAGGTCAGGAGATCGAGACCATCCTGGCTAACACGGTGAAACCCCGTCTCTACTAAAAAATACAAAAAACTAGCCGGGCGAATTGGCGGGTGCCTGTAGTCCCAGCTACTCGGGAGGCTGAGGCAGGAGAATGGCGTGAACCCGAGAGGAGGAGCTTGCAGTGGGCTGAGATCCGGCCACTGTACTCCAGCCTGGGTGACAGAGCAAGACTCCGTCTCAAAAAAAAAAAAAAAAAAAATAGAAGTCTTAAGATCAGACTTAGATTTTAGAAATATCACTGTAGTAGCAGTGATGAAGATTAGCAGCAGTGTAGTTAACTGGAGTCAGCCTTACCTCGGTTCAATTCCTTGTCCCAATACCTGGCTAGCTTTGGTATTTGGGAAACTTACTTTGTGAACCTGAGTTTTCTCATCCGTAAAATGGGAATAATGCTCATTACAAACCGAAGAGGTAGACACTAAATGGGCTGATATAGTTTTTTATATATATATATATCAGAATAGTATATATATCTTAGTATATACATACATATCTTAGAGTAGTATATATCTTAGAATAGTATGTGTATATGTGTGTGTGTGTGTGTGTGTGTATATATATCTTAGAATAGTATTTGTCATAAAATAACCACTGAGAAGATGTCATCTCATGAGACAGTATTGATTTGGATCTGGGGAAGGTGTAGCTGGCGGCTTGGAGCTCTGTCAAGAGCTGTTGGAGTAATCAAGATTAGAACTGATGCAGGGCTGATACTGGGTATCCACTTGGCAATGGGCGAGACTTAGAAGCAGGTCCAACAAAATGGTGTCCAAGTGTGAGAGGGAGAAGGAGGTAAGGGAAGTGCCCATGTTTCTAGTTTGGCACACTTGCCAATCTTAAGGCCTTAAACTTTGATGGGGACAAAAGGAGAAGGAACTTGTAAGGGTAAGATGATTAGCTCAGTGAAATTGAGTAATATGCCAAAGGTCATACAACAGATACATTTTAGGTCCAACCCTGGCCCAGGCCCTTTCCATTGCTACTGGGAAAATCCACTGATTTAATCAACTCATTCTCAGTAGTTTGGAATGAGTAAACTCAACTCATGTTTGCTGTCTCTTTGCATTTTATTTTATTTTATTTTATTTTATTTTATTTTATTTATTTATTTTTTTTGAGGCGGAGTCTCGCTCTGTCGCCCAGGCTGGAGTGCAGTGGCCGGATCTCGGCTCACTGCAAGCTCCGCCTCCCGGGTTCCCGCCATTCTCCTGCCTCAGCCTCCCGAGTAGCTGGGACTACAGGCGCCGCCACCACGCCCGGCTAATTTTTTTGTATTTTTAGTGGAGACGGGGTTTCATTGTGTTAGCCAGGATGGTCTCGATCTCCTGACCTCGTGATCCGCCCGTCTCGGCCTCCCAAAGTGCTGGGATTACAGGCTTGAGCCACCGCGCCCGGCCCTCTTTGCATTTTAATTATGGAAGGAAATGTTTGACTCTTGGAGAAAGCATTTCAAGTACCTGGGAAGACAGTGGGGAAGTTTTGAGGCCTATTTCTTTCTTCACTCTTTTATTTTGAGACAGAGTCTTGCTCTGTCGCCGAGCTGGAGTGCAGTGGCTGGATCTTGGCTCACTGCAACCTCCATCTCCTGGGCTCAAGCAATTCTCCTGCCTCAGCCTCTTGAGTAACTGGGATTACAGGCACATGCCACCATGCCCGGCTAATTTTTTGTATTTTTAGTACAGATGGGGTTTCACCATGTTGGCCAGACTGGTTTCAAACTACTGAACTGTGGTGATCTGCCCTCCTCGACCTCCCAAAGTGCTGGGATTACAGGCGTGAGCCATCGTGCCTGGCGTCTTCCCTCTTTTCATTCTTGCCTTCCCTTCCTTCCTTCCTTCCTTCCTTTATTTTTCTTCCTCCTTACCTCTTCTGCCTTTCCTCCCTCCTTCCCTACCTTGTCAAGTAAAAGGAACTAATTCCCTTTCTTCTAGTGTGACGTGAAAGAGGTCCTACTTGAACCAATTTGTCACTTCCCTAGGACTAAAGATGTGCTCTTTATGCACTTTAATATATTGGATACTGTGTTAATTTTTAATAATATTGACTATAATTCTTTGTGTCTGATGTCTTTTTTGCTAGTATATCACCATTGCCATCACCAGTACCATTTAGAGTTTGCTGTGCTAAGCACTTGACATCCATTAGCTCACTTACTCTTCACAACGCTAGGAAATTGGGGCCGTTGATCCCATTTGATATCTGGGCAAACACGCCCAGTGATTTTTCTTGTTGTTTCTCAGCCAACCATGACTGGAGCCACCATTGATCAAAATGTGAGTCTAAAACCTGTCTGTGCACCCATCCCTAGGCACTCCCTGGCCTTCCTCCAAGGCAGAACTTTGGCAGAAAGTCCTCTTGAAGGCTTCTTCCTGGGAGACCCAGGTATCACTGGACCGGCTAAAATTGTTTATGTTTTCCTGGGACAGCAGCAGGGGCTGCGGGAAGTCTCAACCTTCTAGGCTCAGGCTGTGTGTGGGAAAAGCTCGTTTCTGCCGGAGGCTCTTTGCCTCTAGTAGTTCCCTTTGCTTAGAAGTCACTTTCCTTAGATCATCACATGGCTGTCTCCTTCTTGTCACCTAGGTCTCTGCTTAGACCTCAGTTCCTCGCAGAGTCCTTTTCTTTCTTTTTCTTTACTTCTTTTCTTTCTTTTTTTTTTTTTTAGACCCAGTGTTGGTTTGTCACCCAGACTGGAGTGTGGTGGCACGATCTTGGCTCACTGTAACCCCCACCTCCTGGGTTCAAGTAATTCTCCTGCCTCAGCCTCCTGAGTATCTGGGACTACAGGCGCCTGCCACCGTGCCTGGCTAATTTTTGTAGTTTTAGTAGAGACGGGGTTTCACCATATTGGCTAGGCTGGTCTCGAACTCCTGACCTCAGGTGATCCGCCCACCTCGGCCTCCCAAAGTGCTGGGATTACAGGTGTGAGCCACTGCACCCATCTTCGGAGAGTCCTTTCTAACAGCCGTATCTAAAATAGTCCTTTCCATGCTGCTGGTTCACATTATTTTGTTGTTTTTCCCGCAATTACTTATCTCTGTCAGAAATGATCTTTATATGCTCGTGTGGCGCAGTGGCTCATGCCTGTAATCCCAGCACTTTGGGAGGCCAAGGTGGGCGGATCACCAGAGATCAGGAGTTCGAGACCAGCTTGGGTAACATGGTGAAACCCTGTCTCTACTAAAAATACAAAGATTAGCCGGGCATGGTGGCGCACGCCTGTAATCCCAGCTACTGGGGAGGCTGAGGCAGGAGGATTGCTTGAACCTGGGAGGCGGAGGTTGCAGAGAGCCGAGATCACACGTTGCACTCCAGGCTGGGCGACAAGAGCTGGACTCTGTCTCAAAAAAAAAAAAAAAAAAAGGCCAGGCATGGTGGCTCACACCTGTAATCCCAGCACTTTGAGAGGCTGAGGTGGGTGGATCACCTGAGGTCGGGAGTTCAGGACCAGCCTGACCATCATGGAGAAACTCTGTCTCTTCTAAAAATACAAAAATTAGCCGGGCGTGGTGGTGCATGCCTGTAATCCCAGCTACCAGGAGGCTGAGGCAGGAGAATTGCTTGAACCCGGGAAGTGGAGGTTGCAGTGAGCCAAGATTGCGCCACTGCACTCCAGCCTGGGCAGCAAGAGTGAAACTCTGCCTAAAAAAAAAGAAAAAAAAAAAAAATGACCATTATGTATGTGCTTATCTTGTTTCTTAGCTGCCTTCCTCACTAGAGAACGGGGTCTGGGGTGCCTTGTCCTCCCATTATCTATCTCCAGTACCTGGCACACAGCAGGCACTCAATGAATATTTCTTGAATGAAGGGGGCATAAAGATTTAAGCTGGTCTTTCATCTGAAGTGTCCCTCAATTTAAAGTGGTTGTATTGAGTTAAAAGGCACTGTCACCCTTTAATGGAGGTTGAATCCAAGCCTTGTGATAAGCACCATTAGATTATCCCAAAGCCTGTTCTATAGTTTCTGGTGATTGGCATTTTATTCCTTGAGAGTCCCAGAGATTTTTTTCCTCGAAAGTCCCAGAGTTTATTTCCCTCTACCCATGTCCCAGAGCTGATTCACTGAAAGGTCTTGTTCCATACCCATCTATCACTTTTAATTCTTTGTTGTTCCTCTTTTCCTTGAGCACAAAGGGATTGCTGAGGGCAAGACTTCCAGTTACCATAGCGACAGTACTCTTTTGTCTCTCCCAAAATAAAACCCAGAGTCTTTGTCAGTACATTAACTGTAAATGTGATATGAATTCAGAAAATGTGGGCGTGGTGGCTCACGCCTGTAATCTCAGCACTTTGGGAGGCTGAGGTGGGCGAATCACCTGAGGTCGTGAGTTTGAGACCAGCCTGGCCAACATGGCAATATCCCGTCTCCACTAAAAATACAAAAATTAGCTGGACGTGGTGGTGCGCTCCTGTAATCCCAGCTACTTGGGAACGCTGAGGCAAGAGAATTGCTTGAACCCAGGAGGAGAGGAGGTTGCAGTGAGCTGAGATCACACCATTGCACTCCAGTCTGGGGACAGAGTGAGACTCCGTCTTAGAAAAAAGAAAAATCTGGCCGGGCGCGGTGGCTCAAGCCTGTAATCCCAGCACTTTGGGAGGCCGAGACGGGCGGATCACGAGGTCAGGAGATCGAGACCATCCTGGCTGACACGGTGAAACCCCGTCTCTACTAAAAAAAATACAAAAACTTAGCTGGGCGAGGTGGCGGGCGCCTGTAGTCCCAGCTACTCGGGAGGCTGAGGCAGGAGAATGGCGTAAACCCGGGAGGCGGAGCTTGCAGTGAGCTGAGATCCGGCCAGTGCACTCCAGCCTGGGCGACAGAGCGAGACTCCGTCTCAAAAAAAAAAAAGAAAAAAGAAAAATCTACTACCATTTATTGAGTACCTACTTTATTTATTTATTTATGTATTTATTTATTTATTTTTGAGACAAATCTCACTCTGATGCCTGGGCTGGAGTGCAGTGGCACCATCTTGGCTCACTGCAACCTTCATCTCTGGGTTCAAGCAATTCTTCTGCCTCACCCTCGAGTAGCTGGGATTATAGGTGTGTGCCATGACGTCTGGCTAATTTTTGTATTTTTTTAGTAGAGACAGGGTTTCACCACATTGGCCAGGCTGGTCTCGAATTCCTGACCTCAAGTGATCTGCCCACTTTGCCCTTCCAAAGTGCTGGGATTACAGGTGTAAGCCACTGCACCCAGCTGACTACCTAGTTTGTGTTAGACATTTTAATAGGGGTTTTGCAGACCTTTCTCATTTAATTCTCGTAGCACCCACGATAGGGGCCACTATCCCCATATCATAAGTGAAGAAACAGAGTTCAACAATGTACCTTGTAAATAAACTTGGGGTAAGAATCTGAATTCAGGAGCTACTGGACTGAGGTTCGGATGCTAGCTTAGCTCCTTACTATATTAGTATCCTTAACTTTCTTTTTCCTCATTTTTATAATGGGGATTAATATAGTACTTCTGTGATTTTTGTAAGGATTAAATTAGTTAATATATGTAAGGTTAGTTATTATAATTTTTTTTTTTTTTTTGAGACAGAGTCTCACTGTGTTGCCCGGGTGGGGTGTAGTCGTGCGATCTCAGCTCACTGCAACCTCCACCTCTCGGGTTCAAGCGATTGTTCTGCCTCAGCCTCCTGAGTAGCTGGGATTACAGGCGCACACCACCATGCCCAGCTAATTTTTGTATTTTTTAGTAGAGATGGGTTTCACTATGTTTACCTGGATGGTCTCGATCTCTTGACCTCATGATCTGCCCGCCTTGGCCTCCCAAAGTGCTGGAATTGCAGGCGTGAGCCACCGTGCCCGGACTATAAATTTTTTTTTTTATGTGGGTCTCGTTAGTTTGCATAAGGGTATTTTATATCTACTCTCTTTTTGTAAGGTTAGTTTACGTCTTTATCATAGTAGTAGCTTAATAGCATTCTTTATTTAATTTATTAGATATCTGTTGAGTTTATAATGTAGTACTACTGTATTGAATTTTGATTAAATATTCTCTTGTTTTTTAATGGATGAACTACATCCAGCTTCCCCAGAATCTTATGTAAAGAGCTATTGGTTTTTCTCATTTTCACAAATGATTTATTTTTATCCTGGACTGTATTCTTTAGCTTGAAATGGCTGAATGAGTCTAAGAGTATAAGCAGTTCCACAGCTTGTTCTTTGTTCTTTGCTTCTAGATTGAGGTATAAAAAGATGGCCATGGTCAGGACCCCAGGAGGTGTTCTAGTGTACCTGTTTCCCCGCATCTGGACCAGTGTTAGGTTTTGTCTTTTCTAAAAAATTAAGTATTTCTGCTTGTTATATAATGGTGTGATAATTCTGACACAACATTTGAAAAGCACCCAGTTGCTTTATCTTCCTGTATTCAAGTTATGTTTATATCTAAAGACATGAATATAAGCATCGCAACGACTTTGGTCAGAGAAAGAGGAAGGACCTTTGAGAAGCAGTTTTTCTACTTCTGTAGACATCCTGTTACTTTTGATAAGAGGAAATTCTGCCTCAGAGGACCTTGAAATTTGCTAGCACCTCTGCATGTCAGTTTCCTCCCTGTAACTTAATTTTACTTCTATACCATGGTAACATTACATTAGTCCCAATTATGTCATCTGGCAGTTGTGAAGATCCAGTAAATAGTAAAATAGTGTAAGAATTAAGTTCTTGCATTTAAAAAATTTGTAGTTTTTTTTCTTTTTGTATTTTTTGTAGAGATGAGATTTCACCAAGTTGCCCAGGCTGGTCTTGAACTCCTAGACTCAAGCTATCTGCCCCTTGGCCTCCCAAAATGCTGGGATTACAGGCATGAGCCTGTACTCAGCCTCCCAAAGTGCTGGGATTATAGGCGTGAGCCAGTGTACCTGGTGAAAAATTTGCATATTTAAATAACATTTAAAAAACGGGCTGGGCGTGGTGGTTTATGCCTGTAATCCCAGCACTTTGGGAGGCCAAGGTGGGTGGATCATTTGAGGTCAGGAGTTCAAGACCAGCCTGGCCAACATGGTGAAACCCTATCTCTACTAAAAATACAAAAAGTAGCTGGGCAGTAGTGGCTTATGTCTGTAATCGTAGCTACTCAGGAGGCTGAGGCAGGAGAATTGCTTGAGCCTAGGAGGCGAAGGTTACGGTGAGCTGAGATCGCGCCACTGCATTCCAGTCTGGGTGACAGTGAGACCCTATCTCAAAAAAAAAGAAAAATGAAGAAACATAAAGAAGCAACCCCACCACCAGAATAAAATAAAATCATACCATCTAGGTAATTCCTGCTGACAATTACTTCTTTGGTAGTTTTTTTGTTTTTTTTTTCAGATGGAATCTTGCTCTGTCACCCAGACTGGAGTGCAGTGGCATGATGTCAGCTCACTGCAGCCTCCACCTCCTGGGTTCAAGTGATTCTCCTGCCTCAGCCTCCTGAGTAGCTGGGATTACAGGCATGTGCCACCACGCCAGGCTAATTTTTGTATTTTTAGAAGAGATGGGGTTTCACCGTGTTGCCCTGGCTGGTCTTGAACACCTGACCTCAGGTGATCCACCTGCCTCGGTCTCTCAAAGTGCTGGGATTACAGGTGTGAGCCACCGCACTTGGCCTTTTTTTTTTTTTTTTTTTTTTTTGAGACAGGTCTGGCTCTGTTGCCCCGGCTAGAGTGCTGTGGTACAATCTCCGCTCACTGCGACCTCTTCCTCCTGGGCTCAAACCATCCTCCTACCTTAGCCTCCCAAGTAGTTGGGACTACAGACACGTACTACCATGCCTGGCTAATTTTTTTGTATTTTTTGTAGAGATGGGATTTCACCATGTTGTCCAGGCTGATCTTGAACTCCTGAGCTCAAGCAATCCACCTACCATATCCTCCCAAAGTGCTGGGATTACAGGTGTGAGCCAGTGTGCCTGGCCCATTTTTCCTTTTAATAGCTGTAGTGGCATGATGTAGCTTATTGCAGCCTCAAACTCCTGGGCTCAAGCAATCCCACCTCAGCCTCCTGAGTGGCTGAGACACAGTCCTCTTTTGATGTATGTTTTGGTTGCAGAAATTTCAAAGCTCTATTGATTATTGTTATGGATAATCTGATAGGCTTTGAGGGTATGTCTTCATTATGAGTTATTGGCCATGGGATTGTTGGGCAGAGATTATGTTTTTGTAAGTGGTGCCAAATTGCCTCTAGAAAGCTTTTCTAGTTAATGCTTTGGATAGAAGCATTTGAGCATGGTCTCTTCTCCTCATCCCTGTTAACACTACCTTTAAATTTTTGCCAATTTGAGAAGTGAAATTTTGTTATTTTAATTTGCATTTCCTTTAATTTAGGGTGATGTTATGTGTATATATTATCACGTGTTCATTAGACCTTTGTATCTGTACTCGACCTCCAAATATGCCATTTCTTACAGTTTGCGCATTTTGTTTTGTTTTGTTTTTTTGAGATGAAGTCTCGCTCTTGTTGCCCAGGCTGGAGGGCAATGGTGCAATCTTTGCTCACCGCAACCTCCGCCTCCCGGGTTCAAGCAATTCTCCTGCTTCAGCCTCCCTAGTAGCTGGGATTACAGGTGTGTGCCACCACGCCTGGCTAATTTTATATTTTTAGTAGAGACGGGGTTTCTCCATGTTGGTCAGGCTGGTCTTGAACTCCCGACCTCAGGTGATCCACCCGCCTTGGCCTCCCAAAGTGCTGGGATTACAGGTGTGAGCCATCGCACCTGGCCCACTTTGCACATTTTAAAGTAAGTTGTGACCAGGCACGGTGGCTCACGCCTGTAATCCCAGCACTTTGGGAGGCCGAGGCGGGTGGATCACCTAAGGTCGGGAGTTCAAGACCAGCCTGACCAACATGGAGAAACCCCGTCTCTATTAAAAATGCAAAATCAGCTGGGCGTGGTGGCACACACCTGTAATCCCAGCTACTTGGGAGGCTGAGGCAGGAGAATCGCTTGAACCCAGTAGGCGGAGGTTGCAGTGAGCCGAGATCATGCCATTGCACTCCAGCGTGGGTGACAGAGCAAGTCTCCGTCTCAAAAAAAAAAAAAAAAGAGTAAGTTGTTTGAACTTTTTTGTCCTTGGTTTGTACGCACTCTTTGTTAATAATGGAAGTTAGCTCTTTGTCATACGAGTTGCAGTTATTTTCTTCCAGTTTGTCATTTGTGAAAGTGCCCTTTAAACTGTGCTGCACAGTGTGCATTTAAAGCTTTCATTATCGTTGATGCAGGGGACACTGATCGAATACTGTATTTAAGGAAATAAACTAGGCCCTGTGTCTCCTGTGTAGCAGTGAGTTCCCATTGTAGGGAAATTTGAATGTAAAGGAGTAATTTGAAATCCTGCCAAGGTCTTTTAAAATGGAATCCTATGTGAATACAGATTGCATGAGTTTTTAAAATTCTCTCCATGTCCATATTGAACATGTTCCCTTTTTCTCTTTTTCTGGAAGCTGGTGAATTTTGGAAGAAAAAGCTAAGGCCCTGAAGAGAAGTTAAACGCTACAGAATCTTAGTCCTATTGCATCTTCAGAAAAATTGTGTTAGAAACTAAATGAAGGAAGTAAAAATGTACTACTTATGTAATTTTTTTGAAATTCCTGCTTCTCTATTGAACTCTTTTTTATTCTTTAGTAGATGTTGTCAATTTAAATAGATACTTTCAGATGATTTCCCCTCTGCCCCTCCCTTCACCCTTTGCTAGAACTCATTCATGCCTTCTTAGTGTTTGAGTTTGTCTTGCTGGGTGGACTAGAGCTGGGACTGAGTTGGATTCCTAATTTTCAGCATTTCCAGCATAGTGACTTACTGATAATACTCGTTGGTGGTTTGTTGGGTGAATTAATGTGAATTTAAAAACAAACTCTGCCACCTCAGAGGGGTGAAGAGGAAATTGGTAATGGGATGGGAAAGCCAGATTAGTTTTCTGTTCTGTGTGATACCAGAGAGTGAAACTTCAAACACATGGGTCAGAGTTACAATGAAACAGGTTTTAGTTCATAAATAGCAGGAATTCTGAGGATTCAGCCTGAAGAGGAATTGGTTTTATTGAGATTTTGGGAATAATTTGCTCATCTTCATTCATTCACTGCCTCCCTCCCTCCTACATTTTAATGGAAGGCCTCCTGGGGTGCCTGGGGGACAGTAATGTGGTAGAAACAATTAATTCAGAAGTCAGGCCAACCTTGACTTTTGTTCTGGGGCCTGTCACTTAGCACTTGAACTTTAACCAAGTTACTTTAAACCGAATTTCCTCATTTGTGCTAACATAGTTATTTACAGCTACTAACTGTGTAGTTCTTACTTTGTGCCGGTCCTGAGCTCTTTAAATGGATTATATATTTTAATCCTCACATCCACTGCTTGGAGATAGATATTATTATTATCACCATCCCTATTTTACAGAGAGGAAAATAATTTACACAAATTCATTCAGCTAATAAGGGGTTAAATAATTTATATAAATTCATTCAGTTAATGATTTTATTAACTGAATGATTTTATTAACTGGGGATTCAAGGCCAAGCATTTAACCCCATTACATTAAATTCCGTTACTTTGGTAAAAGAAGACTGTTCGCCTACACAGAGCCTGACAAATAATAGCTCAGTGAGTATTAAGTTTCATCCTGCCTTTCTTGTTGGGCATCACCTTTTTATATAATCTGGGAGGGGAAATTAATAATCAGAATATTGCTTGGTATGAATTAAGTCAGAGAACAAGATAATTTGACGTGGTATTTCAGGCAAGCCAAAATGAAGACCTTTCTACTGATTGGATTATACCTGTATGTCAGTTTTTTTTTTTTTTTTTTTGAGACAGTCTTGCTCTGTCACCCAGGCAGGAGTGCAGTGACATGATCTCGGTTCACTGAAACCCCCACCTCCTGGGTTCAAGCAATTCTCATGCCTCAGCCTCCTGAGTATCTGGGATTACAGGCATGCACCACCACGCCTGGCTAATTTTTGTAATTTTAATAGAGACAGGATTTTACCATGTTGGCCAGGCTGGTCTGGCTGGTCTGGAACTCCTGACCTCGAGTGATCAGCCGCCTCGGCCTCCCAAAGTTCTGGCGTGAGCTACCATGCCTGGCCATGTGTATGTCAGATTTGATATCTCATTTTCTTAGGGAATGTTTGGTAAAGGCTGTCAAACCTCTGACACTTCTTTCCTAGGGTCCAAATAGTTAGAACCTCTTGCCAACACAGCTTTTCAGCTTAAGTTTCAACTTCCTTAATTACAGCTGTCAACCATTTCTGCCTTGGTTTGCTTTGCTTTATGTGTTTCCCAGTATCAGCCCTTCAGAATTTGTTTTTGTTTTTTTTTTTTTTGTTTTTTTGTTTTTTGTTTTTTTTTTAGACGGAGTCTTACTCTGTTGCCAGGCTGGAATGCAGTGGCACGATCTCGGCTCACTGCAACCTCTGCCTCCCAGGTTCAAGCGATTATCTTGCCTCAGCCTCCTGAGTAGCTGGGACTATAGGGACGTGCCACCACGCCCAGCTAAATTTTGTATTTTTAGTAGAGACAGGGTTTCACCATGTGAGCTAGGATTGTCTCGATCTCTTGACCTTGTGATCCTCCCTCCTCGGCCTCCCAAAGTTCTGGGATTACAGGCATGAGTCACTGTGCCCGGCCTGGAATGGGTTGTTTAATAGATAGCTTATTGTCCTTCACATGTATAATCCCTCACATTATGCACTTATGAAAAATTTTCATTGTGAAAAACTAAAATTTAGGAAATTAAGAAAAAAGGAACAATCACCAATAACCTATAACTTATTTTTTTCTTCCGGTCTTTACAAAAAGAATCAGTGGCTGGGTACCATGGCTCATGTCTCTAATTCCAGCACTTTGGGAGGCCGAGTCAGGAGGATCACTTGAACCTGGGAGTTTGAGACCAGCCCAGACAAACATAACAAGACCATGTCTCTACCAAAGAACAAATTAGCTGGGTGTGGTGGCTTGCACCTGTAGTCCCAGGTGCTTGGGAGGCTGAGTAGGCAGGATCACATGAGCCGAGGAAGTCGAGGCTACAGTGATCCAGGTTTGTGCCACTGTAGACCAGCCTGAGTGACAGAGTGAGCAAGACCTTGTCTCCAAAAAAAAAAAAAAATAATAATAATAATTAATGACTTTCTTTTTTCCTTTTTTTTTTTTTTTTTTTGAGACGGAGTCTCGCTCTGTCGCCCAGGCTAGAGTGCAGTGGCCGGATCTCAGCTCACTGCAAGCTCCGCCTCCCGGGTTTACGCCATTCTCCTGCCTCAGCCTCCCGAGTAGCTGGGACTACAGGCGCCCGCCACCGCGCCCGGCTAAGTTTTTTTTGTATTTTTTAGTAGAGACGGGGTTTCACCGTGTCAGCCAGGATGGTCTCGATCTCCTGACCTCGTGATCCGCCCGTCTCGGCCTCCCAAAGTGCTGGGATTACAGGCTTGAGCCACCGCGCCCGGCCTTTTTTTCCTTTTTTTTTTGAGACACAGTTTCACTCTTGTTGCCCAGGCTGGAGTTTAATGGCGCGATCTTGGCTCACTGGAACCTCCACCTCCTGGGTTCAGGTGATTCTCCTGCCTCAGCCTCCCGAGTAGCTGGAATTACTGGCATGCACCACCACACCTGGCTAATTTTGTATTTTTAGTAGAGGCAGGATTTCTCCATGTTGGTTAGGCTGGTCTCAAACTCCTGACCTCAGGTGATCCAGCAGCCTCAGCCTCCCAAAGTTCTGGGATTATAGGAATGAGCCACCACGCCTGGCCTTTTTTTTTTTTTTTTTTTTTTTTTTTTTAAAGAGACAGGTTCTTGCTCTGTCACTCAGGCTGGAGTACAAAGGCAGAATCATAGCTCACTGCAGTCTTGACCTTCTGGGCTCAAGCGATCCTCCTGCCTCAGCCTTTTCAGTAGCTGGGATTATAAGCCTAAACCACCTCATCTGGCTGTGTATGAGTTGTAATGTGAGCTCCATGTGGTACAATTTTACATCCTGCCTTTTTATGTAATATATTGCAAGCAAATCTTCATAAAATATGCTGCTATTACACGTTAGATATGAGTATCGCTTCTGTTATTTTTTTCCATATTCATTTATTGCAAAGAAAATGTTCCTGGTAGGAGGCAGGCATTGCTGTGGCAGTACTGTGGCATTGCTTGGGCAGTGTGGGCTGTCAAAAGCCAGTGTATCGGGCTGGATGCAGTGGCTTGTGCCTGTAATCCTGTAATCCCAGTACTTTGGGAGGCCCAGGCAGGAGGATTGCTTGACCCAGGAGTTTGAGACTAGCCTGGGTAACGTAGATGCTGTCTCTGCAAAAAAAAAAAAAAAAAAAAAAACCAAAAAAAAAACCTGGGTGTGCTGATGCATGCTTTTGATTCCAGCTACTCAAGAGGCTGAGGCAGGAGTATCACATGAGCCCAGGAGTTTGAGGCTATAGTGAGCTATGATAGCGCCACTGCATTCCAGCCTGGACAACAGAATTAGACCCTGTCTAAAAAAATTTTTAAAAAGTCCAGAGTTTAGTGGGAGGAAGGAGTTAGGCTGGAGTTAGTCCTGTAGAGAGGTGGTCTGTTCAAGTGCCCTTAGAGCTCAGAGTGGCTGCATGTCCATCAGAACCACCACTAGCTCCTCTGATAGCATTCAGGACTCTGCAGATTAGTAGATTAATTACCTCAGTGATGCCAAGAAGTGTTCTTCTTTTTTTTTTTTTTTCTTTTTCGAGATGGAGTCTTGCTCTGTCACCTAGGCTGGAGTACAGTGGCGTGATCTCAGCTTACTCCAACCTCTGCCTCCTGGGTTCAAGCTATTCTCCTGCCTCCGCCTCCCAAGTAGCTGGAATTACAGGCACCCACCACCGCACCCGGCTAATTTTGTATTTTTAGTGGAGATGGGGTTTCACTATGTTGGCCAGGCTGGTCTCGAACTCCTGACCCCGTGATCCGCCCGCCTCGGGCTCCCAAAGTGTTGGGATTACAGGCTTGAACCACCGCACCTGGCCAGAAGTGTTCTTTTATGGGGGCCACTTTTCTTGTAAATAGCCTAATCCAGTACACCGTTTTTCCCCTCAAAAGGAAATTGGCTTTACTGTTTGGTTCTCTGATCATAAATATACATTTTATTCTTTAGAGCACAAGTACACAAGACAGGATTGAGAAAGGAGAGATTCAAATTGTGACTTCAGATTCAAAGGCAATTAAAGGAATTAAACGATAATATTTTGTACTGTTTAATTGTTTTATGATAAAATCTGGGTAAAACTTATAGAAAAATACAAATGATCAGAAGGGACTCAAGAAGTAGGAAATATAGCTGGGCATGGTGGCAGGTGCCTGTAATCCCAGCTACTTGGGAGGCTGAGGCAGGAGAATCACTTAAACCCGAGAAGTGGAGGTTGCAGTGAGCCGAAATCGTGCCATTGCACTCTAGCCAGGGCGACAAGAGCGAGACTCCTTCTCAAAAAAACAAACCAACAAACAAAAAAAGAAGTGGAAATATACATAGATCAAAGAAAGTATAAACAATTCTGGGCACAGTGGCTCATGCCTGTAATACCATCACTTTGGGAGGCTTATGTGGGCGGATCACTTGAGGTCAGGTGTTTGAGACCAGCCTGGCCAACATGGTGAAACCCCATCTCTGCTAAAAATACAAAAATAAGCTGGGCGGGGTGGCGTGCACCTGTAGTCCCAGCTACTCAGGAAGCCAAGGCTCCAGAATTGCTTGAACCTGGGAGGCAGAGGATGCAGTGAGCCACCACATGGCGCCACCACATTCAGCCTGGGTGACAAGAGTATGACTCCATCTCAAAAAAAAAAAAAAAAAAAAAAGAAAAGAAAATATAAACAGACCTTGTACAGCCTTCCAAAAGGAGGACCAAGTATTAGTATCTCAGCTTTTGTTTGCTTCCTTTGTTTTTAATTTTTTTGTTTTTAAGAGGCGAAGGTTTGCTGTGTTTCCCAGGCTGGTCTCGAACTCGCGGGCTCAAAGAAACAACCTGGCTCTGCCTTGCAAGTAGCTGGGACTATAGGCATACATTACTGTGACTGGCGTTTGTTTGCTTCTTTTGTAACTCTTAAATTTCATTGCAATTACAGTTTGCAGTTATTTTATTCATCAGCTTACTGGCTAAATTTTTGTGTTTCCCTGGTAGACTGAAGGGTTCTTGAGGGCAGGAACTGTGTCTCTTTTGGTCTTGACTGTTTCTTAAATAGTCACTGAGCAAATATTTGTTGAATAATGCATCAGCAGATGACTGAATTTAACTGCGAAAGCAGTTGCTTTTTTGTAGTTCTAAGGGGTGGCCCTTGTAGGTGAGTCTTTGGTAAGCAGTGTTGAGGGAGGGTCTTCTCAGTTCCGGAAACTACAGGAAGCTGCACGATGGAGGAGTAGGAACCAGTGGAAGGCACACCTGTGTTAGAATGAGGGCACCAACAGGGTTTCATGGAGCTTTGTGTTTTGAATAATGTCTGTTTGTTTTTTATGTGTAGTGAATGATGCTACACTCTGGGCAGACTTTGCCTAAGTTTCATAAATATTTAATTGGCTTTTTCAGGAGAATAAAGGCAGCCCCGTTGATGACTGAAAATGACAAAGCATCCACCTAACAGACGAGGAATCAGCTTTGAAGTGGGAGCCCAGTTGGAAGCCCGGGACCGTTTAAAAAACTGGTACTTTTACATTTTTCTGTTAATTAAAGCCCTTCAGTAAAGGATTTTTGCCAGCACTGATAGAGTGGTAGCTTAGGCTTTTTTTGTGGTGTTTTTCTACTCCCTGACTCTTGGAAGATGGGAGGAAACTTCAGTCTTTTCTCTTTGGTGTAGGGATCCTGGTGTCAGGGTGACTGTCCTGTAATCTCCTGTTCATATTTGTTTTCCCCTTTTGCCTGTTCATCTGAAAGAGTTCTGGGAAAAAGAAGCATGAATGGCCACAGGGAAGGGAAGGGTTAATAGTGGCAGCTCTCTTGCTCTTGGCTGCCTGTCTGAAAAAAGAGGAGAGAAAGATCAGGGATGGAATAGTGAAGAAAAAGGGGTTTGATTGGAGCAGCTCATGTGTTGTGAACACCCCATCCTGTTTCTGGGCATGATGACTGTATGTTGAAATAGAGTCATCACATAAGGGCACACTGTCAGGGTGATTAGGTTCAGAAGCTGAGGCGTTATAGTCTCAACTGTGTCATTGACTTGTGACCTCTGGCTGGTAATTAGCTGCTTTGTGCATTGGCTTATCTATAAATGTGGGTATTGGTAATATTGACCTCATAGGGTTATTCTGAGAATCAAATGATGGAATATTTAGGGAAAGACCTTATAGACTGTGAAGTGATTGTTGTGGTTGAGGGCATCCTAGAATTTGGTCTTTTGTTGGTGCTCAATGTGAGGGGTGTTTTCAGAACCTACACTTCTCTAAGGGGTTTTTTTTTTTTTTTGAGACGGAGTCTCACTCTGTCACCAGGCAGATCTTGGCTCACTGCAACCTCTGCCTCTCAGGTTCAAGCATTTCTCATGCTTATGCCTGCCGAGTAGTTGGTATTGCAGATGTGTGCCATCATGCCTTGCTGGTTCCTTTTTGAGTTAAAGAAGGAAGAGTTTAACCCTTTTTGAGTTTCTTTCAAAATAGATTGACCAGCTCTTCAGGTGTAGGAAGATAAGACAGGAGAAGAGAGGAATGGAAGCAGTTGGTGCAGAAAACTGTCTTTGCTATGAGAATTAGGTACACTTGGCCGGGCATGGTGGCTCACGCCTGTAATCTCAGCACTTTGGGAGGCTGAGGTGGGCGAATCATGAGATCAGGAGTTCAAGACCAGCCTGGCCAACATAGGGAAACCCTGTCTTTACTAAAAATATAAAAATTAGCCGGGCATGGTGGCGTACGCATGTAGTCCTAGCTACTTGGGAGGCTGAAGCAGGAGAATCACTTGAACCTGGGAGGTGGAGGCTGCAGTGCGCCAAGATCACGCCACTGCACTCTAGCCTAGGTGACTGAGCGAGACTCCATCTCGAAAAAAAGAAAAAATATATTTTTTTATTATTGAAAGTGTAGTTAGGTACACTTTTTTTTTTTTTTTTTTTTTTTTTTTTTTTTTTTGAGACAGAGTCTCGCTATGTCGCCCAGGCTGGAGTGCAGTGGCCGGATCTCAGTTCACTGCAAGCTCGGCCTCCCGGGTTTACGCCATTCTCCTGCCTCAGCCTCCCGAGTAGCTGGGACTACAGGCGCCCGCCACCTCGCCCAGCTAGTTTTTTGTATTTTTTAGTAGAGACAGGGTTTCACTGGGTTAGCCAGGATGGTCTCGATCTGCTGACCTCGTGATCCGCCCGTCTCGGCCTCCCAAAGTGCTGGGATTACAGGCTTGAGCCACCGCGCCCGGCCAATTAGGTACACTTTTAACACAGTTGTTTTTGGGCTATTTTTTTTTTTGTTCGAGACAAGAGTCTTGCTCTTTCATTCAGGCTGGAGTGCAGTGGTGTGATCTCGGGTCACTGCAGCCTTCACCTCCTGGGTTCAAGCAATTCTCCTGCCTCTGCTTCCTGAGTAGCTGAGATTACAGGCACGCACCACTACGCCCGGCCAATTTTTTGTATTTTTAGTAAAGACAGGGTTTCACCATGTTGGCCAGGCTGGTCTCCAACTCCTGATCTCAGATGATTTGCCCACCTTGGCCTCCCAAAGTGCTGGGATTACAGGTGTGAGCCACCAAGCCTGGCCTGTTTTTGGGCTGTTTGTATTATCTATAATTAGTTCCTTTTTTGGTTTTAGTGTATATATATGTGTGTGTGTATATATATTATATACTGTGTGTATGTATATATTATGTAAGTAGTATCATACAGCTTGCTTTTTTTCTGTGTCTTTGTTTTTTATATTCAGTATATTTTTGTGATTTACCCATACTTAACTCCGCACCCACCCCCCGACCCCTGAGATAGGGTCTTACTCTATTGCTCAAGCTGGAGTGTAATGGCACAATCATAGTTCACTGTGGCCTCCAACTCCTGGGCTCAAGTGATCCTCCTGCCTTAGCCCTCCATGTAGCTGGGACTACATCTTAACTTCTGTATAGAGTTTTATTGTATGAATATACCACGGTTTGTTTAGTCCCTTACTAATGGGCATTTGTTTGTTTGTTTGTTTGTTTATTTATTTATTTATTTATGATGGAATCTAGCTCTGTCACCCAGGCTGGAGTGTGGTGGCACAGTCTTGGCTCATTGCAACATCCACCTCCTGGGTTCAAGCAATTCTCCTGCCTCAGCCTCCCGAGTAGCTGAGATTACAGGTGCCCACCACCTTGCCTGGCTAATTTATGTATTTTTAGTAGAGACGGGGTTTCACCATATTAGCCAGACTGGTCTCAAATTTGTGACCTCAGGTGATCCACCCACCTTGGCTTCCCAAAGTGCTGGGATTACAGGAGTGAGCCACTGCTCCTGGACCGTTTACTTATTTTTTATTTTTATTGTATTTTTTTTTATTTTAAATGGATGCTTAAATTCCAGTTTTTCACCTGAGACACAGTGCTGCTGTGAATGTCTCTTTGTGCACATACACAGACTTTTACTTGGGCAGTGGCTTTTGACCACAACCTACAGTAAGAAATGTATTTTAAATCCAGTTTGGTACTCACCCATATGTACATACAAATTTATTTTTATTTTGTTTTTATTATTTTTTTTTGAAACGGTGTTGAGACAGCATCTCACTTTGTTGCCCAGGCTGTAGTGCAGAGGTGTGATCTTCGCTCACTGCAACCTCCGCTTCCCAGGTTCAAGTGATTCTTGTGCCTCAGCCTCCTGAGTATGTGGGATTACAGGTGTGCGCCACCATGCCTATTTTTTTTTTTTAATTTTTAGTAGAGCCAGGGTTTCACCATGTTGGCCAAGGCTGGTCTTGAACTCCTGACCTCAGGCGATCCGCCCAACTCGGCCTCCCAAAGTGCTGGGACCACAGACCAGAGCCACTGCGCCTGGCCTATTTTTATTTTTTGAGACAAGGTCTCACTCTGTTGCTCAGGTTGGAGTGCGGTGGTGGGAACACAGCTCATTGCAGCTTTGACCTCCCTTGGCTTAAGCAGTCCTCCTGCTTCAACTGGGACCACAGGCACGTGCCACCATGCCTGATTAATTTTTAAATTTTTAGTAGAGATGAGGTCTCACTATGTTGCCAAGGCTAGTCTTGAATTCCTGGGCTCCGGTGATCCTCCTACCTTGGCCTCCCAAAATACTGGGGTTACAGGCATGAGTCACCATACCTGACCTATATACATTTAACTGAAATACAAATTTTATGAAGTAGTATTTAACCTTAATACATGCATTATACTCTGGTATTTTTTTCTGTTCTTTTTTTTTGTTTGGGACGGAGTCTTGCTCTGTTGCCCAGTCTGGAGTGCAGTGGCTCACTGCACTCACTCACGATCTCAGCTCACTGCAACTTCTGCCTCCCGGGTTCAAGCAATTCTCCTGCCTCAGCCTCCCCAGTAACTGGGATTACAGACACCTGCCACCATACCAGCTAATTTTTGTATTTTTAGTAGAGATGGGGTTTCACTGTGTTGGCCAGGCTGGTCTTGAACTCCTGACCTTGTGATCTACCCCCCTTGGCCCCCCAAAGTGCTGGGATTACAAGCATGAGCCACCATGCCTAGCCTTTTTTTTTTTTGATATAGTGTCTCACTCTGTTGCCTAGGCTGGAGTTTAGTGGTGCAGTTACAACTCATTGCAGCCTTGACTTCCAGGCTCAGGTGATCCTCTCACTTAGCCTTCTGAACATATGGGACTACCAGCACATACCATCATGCTAGGCTAATTTTTTGTATCTTTAGTAGAGATGAGGTTTCACTATGTTGGCCAAGCTGGTCTTGAATTCCTGACCTCAAGTGTTCCACCTGCCTTGGCTTCCCAAAGTGCTGGGATTACAAGCGTGAGTCACCATGCCTGGCGCATATTTAGGTTTTTAATCCACCTGGAATTCATTTTATGTATGGTATGAACTTGTATCTAATTATTATTTTTTAATTCAGTGAATAACCAGTTGCCCCAATATCATGTTTAGAATAGTCCATCCTTTCCCCACTGATCTGCAATATCACTTGTATGTATTAAGCTTCATATATACATAGGCATGTTCTCAGCTCTTTAGTCTATTACATTGATTTATGTTTATTCCTGTGCTTATAATAACACATTATTTAATTGATATTGCTTTAACATCACTCTTGATATCTGGTAAGACAGGTTTTATTTTATTTTATTTGTTGTATTCTTAGACCTTTACTCTTTAATATGAATTTTTGTAGTATTGTTGAGTTTCTTGAAAAGTGTTTTTGGAGTTTTGAAATAAATTGTATTTAAGTGGTATCTTGATAAAAAGTTTTCATTCATGAAAATGTATCTTTATAGTTATTCATGTTTTACTTTATGAACTTTAGTGATGTTTTGTAGCTGCCATAAATATTTTGCATATTATCTGTTAGATTTATTCCTAAGTATTGTCTAGTTTTTGTTGCTTTTATGAATGGATCTTTCTTTTTTTTTTTTTTTTGAGATGGAGTCTTGCTCTGTTGCCCAGGCTGAAGTGCAGTAAAGCGATTTGGGCTCACTGCAACCTCCGCCTCCCAAATTCAAGCAGTTCTTCCCGCCTCAGCCTCCCGAGTAGCTGGGATTACAGACACCTGCCACCACGCCTGGCTAATTTTTGTATGTTTTAGTAGAGACGGGGTTTCGCCATTTTGGCCAGGCTGGTCGTGAACTCCCAACCTCAGATGATCTGCTCACCTCGGCCTCCCAAAGTGCTGGGATAACAGGCATGAGCCACTGCACCCGGCTGGATCTTTTTGTATTATGTTTTTTCTCTTTGGTTATTGCTGGCCTGAAGGAATATTGTTGTTAATTCAGTGTTGAATTCAGTGTGTGGATTTTATACAGTTCGAAAACAAAAACAGAGTGCTTAAAAAAGATTTATGACATTAATGAGATTGTTGGAAGTTTGAACATTGATTGGTTATTTGATATTAAAGAATCATTGTTAACATTTTAGAATTGGAAACGATATTGTAATTTTGTGTTTTAAGAGTTCTTGTTTCTTAGAGATTATATACCTACATTTATGAATAAAATGATATGTTGTGATTTGCTTCAAGATAATATGAAGATTCTTGGCCGGGCGCGGTGGCTCAAGCCTGTAATCCCAGCACTTTGGGAGGCCGAGACGGGCGGATCACGAGGTCAGGAGATCGAGACCATCCTGGCTAACACGGTGAAACCCCGTCTCTACTAAAAAATACAAAAAACTAGCCGGGCGAGGTGGCGGGCGCCTGTAAGTCCCAGCTACTCGGGAGGCTGAGGCAGGAGAATGGCGTAAACCCGGGAGGCGGAGCTTGCAGTGAGCTGAGATCCGGCCACTGCACTCCAGCCTGGGCGGCAGAGCGAGACTCCGTCTCAAAAAAAAAAAAAAGATTTATGACATTAATGAGATTGTTGGAAGTTTGAACATTGATTGGTTATTTAATATTAAAGAATCATTGTTAACATTTTAGAATTGGAAATGATATTGTAATTTTGTGTTTTAAGAGTTCTTGTTTCTTAGAGATTATATACCTACATTTATGAATAAAATGATATGTTGTGATTTGCTTCAAGATAATATGAAGATTCTGGATTATATAGGCAGTAGGAAGGAAAAGGAGATAATATGAAGGGGGAAAAGGGTGGGAAGATAGAGGAAGCAAAAGCAGCCAAGCGGCCATGTGTAATGGGTACATGAGTCTTTATCGTTATTGAGTCTTGTATCTGGTCTTACACAGAAATCTTTCTCCATTTTCATGTTCATCTTAATGGTTCTTTTGGATTTTCTACATAGACCATCATGTATCTGCAAACAACTATTTTGCCTCTTCCTTTCTAATCCTCTGCTTCTCATTTCTTTTCCTTCCTTCCTTACTTTTTTTCTTTCCTTCCCATTTTCCCTTCTGTGTTCATTGACCAGGATCATAGCAGCAAGATGTTAAATGGTCGTGATGATAGCAGCTTTCCATAGTTTGTTGTTTGACTTTAACGGGAACACATCCGAGATTTCACCATTAAGTATGATGTTTATCATAGGATCATGGTAGATGTGTTTAATCAGATTAAAGAAGTTCCTGCCTAATCCTTGTTTGCTGGAAGTGTTTTTTTTTTTTTTCAGCCTGAGTAATGTTGAATTTAATGCTTTCGGGCATCTAATTAATTGACCATGCCTATTTTCTCCTTTAATCTTTATTATTATTATTACTTTTTTTTTTTTTGAGGTGGGGCCTCACCCTGTCGCCCAGGCTGGAATGCAGTGGCACATCTCAGCTCACTGCAAGCTCCGCCTCCCGGGTTCACGCCGTTCTCCTGCCATTCTCTTGCCTCAGCCTCCCGAGTAGCTGGGACTACAGGCACCTGCCACCAGGCCCAGCTAATTTTTTCTATTTTTAGTAGAGATGGGATTTCACCATGTTAGCCAGCCAGGATGGTCTCGATCTCCTGACCTCGTAATCCACCTGCCTCGGCCTCTCAAAGTGCTGGGACCATAGGCATGAGCTACCGTGCCTGGCCTAATCTTTATTTTTTAAAATTTTGCTTCCCCTTTATTAGTATGGTATATGACATTAACAGGTTTTGTAATGTTGAACAATTCTTGCTTGTGTTCCTGGATAAGCCTTTTAGGTCATTTATATAATAAATTATTAGATTTAGTTTACTAAGCTTTTATTTGGGATTTTGATATCCATGTTCATTATACTTTTGGTTTTTGATCTCTTGTGTAGTCTGTATTCAGTTTTCGTGTTTATTATTATACTAGTCTTAGAAAATGAGTAGGGTAGTTTTTTCCATTATTTTCTGGAACACTTTCTTTTTTTCTTTTCTTTTCTTTTTTTTTTTTTTTTGATACGGAGTCTTGCTCCGTCGCCCAGGCTGGAGTGCAGTGGCACAATCTTGGCTCACTGTAATCTCTGTCTCCCGGGTTCAAGGGATTCTCCTGCCTCAGCCTCCCGAGTTGCTGGGACTACAAGGGCCTGCTACCATGCCTGGCTAATTTTTATATTTTTAGTAGAGACGAGGTTTTACCATATTGGCCAGGCTGGTCTCGAACTCCTGACCTCAGGTAATCCGCCTGCCTCGGCCTCCCAAAGTGCTGGGATTACCAGTGTGAGCCAGTGCGCCTGGCCCAATTTTTTTTTTTTCTTAACCATGTCTTTACTGGAAAAGAGGAAAACATTATGGACATCTTGTACAAATTTCTAGGAACAAATTTTAAACTTAACATTTGGCCAGATGTGGTGGCTCACACCTGGAATCCCAGCATTTTGGGAGGCCAAGGCTGGTGGACCACCTGAGGTCAGGAGTTCGAGACCATCCTGGCCAAAATGGTGAAACCCTGTCTCTACTAAAAGTACAAAAATCAGTCAGGCATGGTGGTGTGTGCCTATAGTCCCAGCTACTTGGGAGGCTGAGGCAGGAGAATCGTTTGAACCTGGGAGGTGGAGGTTGCAGTGAGCTGAGATTGTGCCACTACACTCCAGCCTGGGTGACAGAGCAAAACTTTGTCTCAAAAAAATAAAAAAAGATAATCCAGCTGGGCATGGTGACTCATGCCTGTAATCCCAGCACTTAGGGAGGCTGAAGTGGGAGGATTGCTTGAGTCAAGGATTTCAAGACCAGCCTGGACAATATAATGAGACCCTGTCTCAAAAAAAAAAAAAAAAAATTTCTGGGCATAGTGGCACATGCCTGTAGTCCCAGCTACTTGGGAGACTGAGGCAGGAGGACTGCTTGAGCTCAGTAGTTTGAGGTTGTAGTGAGCTGCAATTGAGCTGATAGCTGCAGGTGGCAGTCAAATGCCTAGGCAGATAGGGACAGTTCCCTACTGAAACCTGACTGTCAAACCAAGGACAGTTTGTTTATTTATTTTTTGAGATGGAGTTTTGCTCTTGTCGCCTAGGCTGGAATGCAGTGGCGCGATCTCGGCTCACTGCAACTTCCGCCTCCTGTGTTCAAGTGATTCTCCTGCCTCAGCCTCCCAAGTAGCTGGGACTACAGGCAGGTCCACCACACCCAGCTAATTTTTGTATTTCTAGTAGAGACGGGGTTTCACTATATTGGCCAGGCTGGTCTCAAACTCGTGACCTCAGGTGATCTGCCCACCTCGGCCTCCCAAAGTGCTGGGATTATAGGCATGAGCCGCTGTGCCTGGTCTCCAAGGATAGTTTAAAGCCTGAAAGCCAAGCTACAAGTCCCGAGTAAATCCATGTACTGGATTGAGAACCTCTCTTCCCATTTGGCAAGGTTTCCTCTGATTGATCCCCACCCTTCACCTATTTTACATGTATTTACCCTTCCCTGATTGGTTTTTTACACTGTCATCTCCACCTTTGAGTGATGCCTTTGTTTTAGCCTTTTTGGCATACTCACAAACCAATCAGCATGCATTCCCCGTTCCGAGCCCATAAAAGCCCTGCCACACTGAGAGGGAGACTACCCATCTTCAGGTGGGTGAGTACCCTCACGTGGGTGTTCTTATGAGCCTCATTTTAGCAGTAAGAAAAAGGAGACTCAGAGAGGTGAAGTTATTTGCCCAAGGTCACACAGTGGTAGGACTAGGGTTTGAATCAAAGTAGACTGGGTTCATAGCATTTTTGTAATAACCAAATTTTTCTTGAGTGTCTGAATGTTCCTGACTCCTAAATTAAAAAACAAAACAAAACACTGGAAAACGCATTCTGATAATGTTCACCTGATTTCCTAATCTAGAGTACTGGACATTGTTTGGTAAAATCTTTGACTTTGAATGCTTTGCCAAAAATAATGGAGAGTTTGTTTTATTATCTCTAGACTGAAAGTGGTTATCTTTTCACCCTGATAAGTGATTTGTTTACATTATAGTAGGTAGTATTGCTGCAAGGTAGAACCATATTTTTTTGTGTGTGTCTGTGTCTCTGTATGTGTATGTGTGTATTTTCAGTCCATCGAAATGAAATGTGTGGGAATTAGGGTCCACTTTTTTTTTTGAGACAGAGTCTTACTCTGTCGCCAGGCTGGAGTGCAGTGGCGTGATCTTGGCTCACTGCAACCTCCGCCTCCAGGGTTCAAGTGATTCTTCTGCCTCAACCTCCCGAGTAGCTGGGACTACAGGTGCACGCCACCACTCCCAGCTAATTTTTGTATTTTTAGTAGACATGGGGTTTCACCATGTTGGCCAGGATGGTCTCGATCTCCTGACCTCATGATCTGCCCGCTTTGGCCTCTCAAAGTGCTGGGATTACAGGCGTGAGCCACCGCGTGGCCTAGGGCCCACTTTTTAATTACTTATTTCCATGTGACTTTTTGCCTCTGAATCTTTGAATTATTTGTTCTTATTTTTGGGCCCTAAAGTAACTAAGTCCCAGCTTTTTTTTTTTTTTGAGATGGAGTTTTGCTTTTGTTGCCTAGGTTGGAGTGCAATGGCACAATCTTGGTTCACTGCAACCTCCACCTCCCTGGTACAAGCAATTCTTCTGTCTCAGCCTCCCAAGTAGCTCGGATTACACGCATGCGCCACCATGCCCACCTAATTTTTTTGTGTTTAGTAGGGATAGGGTTTCATCATGTTAGGTTAGTTGTGAACTCCTGACCTCAGGTGATCCACCTGCCTCGGCCTCCCAACGTGCTGGGATTACAGGCACGTGCCACTGTGCCCAGCCCAGTCCCTGCTTTTTAATTAAAAAAATTTTCTAACATAATGAAAAATTGAGAGAACATTATACCTTCCCCCTGTATTCACTAATTGTTAACCCATTTGCTTTATATACTTATTTAATTTAGCAATAATTATATAATATCTAATATCCAGAGATATTCAGATGTTGTTCCAAAAATGTCCCTTATAGTGTTTTTCCAGACAGGATCCACATTACTTTTTTATTTTTATGTCTCTTTAGTTGCTTTGATTCTGTGATAATCTTTCTCCCTTCCCACTTTTTTCCCCTTCACAACATTGTTTATTTAATTTTTAAGAGTTCTGAACAGTTGTTTCTTAGAATGTCCCACATTCTGGTTTGGTCACATTGTTTTATCATGGTGAGTTTAACTTGTTTCTTGTATTCTCTTCTATTTCCTGTAAACTGGAAATGAGGTCTAGACTTCAGATTAAACATTTTTTTTGCAGAGTGTTTCAGTAGTAATGCCGTGTGTTTCATATTGCATCACATCGGGGGACACATAAAGCTAGGTCGTCCCACTGTTCCGTGTATCACTTGGATAAGGTAATGACTTCCATCTCTCACCATTATAAAGGTGTATTTTTTCCTTGTGCAAGTAGTAGATAATCTGTGGGGATACTGTGGTATGTGTCAGTATCCTATTATCCCCCCACACCATTCACCTAATGATTTAGCATCCATTGATGATCCCTGCCTGAATCCGTTATTACACTGGAGATGGAAAAATGGTAATTTTCTAGTTTTGTCATTCTGTTATATTAGCTGATGTTCTTCTGTAAGAAGAACTTTCATTTTTATTCTTTTAAAGTGCACTTAGGGATAAGATTATTCAGTGTGGTGGTGTAGTCACTTCCATTCATTATTAGTGTTATTTTTTGTGCTAAAATTATCCTAAATTTGGCCAGTGGAGGCTGTTTAAACTAGCTCCTTTGTTCTTTTGACACATTCCTGCTAATCCCTTAGCATTTTCTTGTTTTCTGGCACTATTAGAAACCCCAAACTTACCTTCTACTTTTCCTATTCCAGACCCTGGATGCAGCCGGTTCTCCAAGGCTTGGTTTCTTTAATTAGGAAAGGGTATTTAGAAATTGACCTCTCAGCTGGGCATAGTGGCTCATGCCTGTAATCCCAGCACTTTGGGAGGCCCAGGTGGGTGGATCACAAGATTAGGAGTTCCAGACCAGCCTGACCAACATAGTGAAACCCTGTCTTTACGAAAAATACAAAAATTAGCCAGGTGTGGTGTCACGCACTTGTAGTCTCAGCTACTCAGGAGGCTGAGGCAGGAGAATTGCTTGAGCCTGGGAGGCGGAGGTTGCAGTGAGCCGAGATAGTGCCATTGCACTCCAGCCTGTGTGTGAGCCAAGATCATGCCGTTGCACTCCAGCCTGGGTGACAGAGACTCTGTCTCAAAAAAAAAAAAGAAAAAAAAAGAAATTGACCTCTGAAGTTGAGGCTGCAGTTAGCTATGATCACACCACTGCTTGGGTGATAAGAGCAAGACTCTATCTCTAAATAAATAAAATAAATAAATAAATAAAATAAAACATTGGTTTTAAAAAAAAGGAATTTAGCTCTGGGCACTGGGTGTGTTTACTGCTGCTAGGATGTCATTGTCTTAAAATGACTTTTTAGTAGATGGAGATAAGAGATCTATTTTTTGAAAAATTGTGAGTTCACTTTGATATTTCCAATTTATTTATTTATTTTTTTGAGATAGTCTTGCTCTGTTGCCCAGGCTGGAGTGCAGTGGTACAATCTCAGCTCACTGCAACCTCCGCCTCCTGAGTTCAAGTGATTCTCCTGCCTCATCCTCCCAAGTAGCTGGGACTACAGGCGCATGCCACCATCCCTGGCCAATTTTGTATTTTTAGTAGAGATGGAGTTTCCACCCTCTTGGCCAGGCTGGTCTCGAACTCCTGACCTCAAGTGATCTGCCTGCCTTGGCCTCCCAAAGTGCTGGGATTACAGGCGTGAACTGCTGCGCCCGGCCTATAATGTTAAATTTAAGTTGGAAATATCAGGCCTGGGTAACAGAGTGAGACACTGTCTCAAAAATAAATAAATAGGCCACGCATAGTAGCTCACGCCTGTAATCCCAGCACTTTGGGAGACCAAGGAGGGCAGATCACCTGAGGTCAGGAGTTTGAGACCAAACTGGCCGACATGATGAAACCCTGTCTCCACTAAAAATACAAAAATTAGCCGGGTGTGGTGGCAGGTGCCTGTAATCCCAGCTGCTTGGGAGGCTGAGGCAGGGAAATCGCTTGAATCAAAGGAGGCAGAAGTTGCAGTGAGCCAATCCAGCCTGGGCGACAGAGGGAGACTCCGACCCTTGTCCCCCGAAAAATAATAAATAGTAAATAAATAGATGAAACAAAAATAACTAACAAATAGAATATGCATGGTGTAACTATGCTAAATGAAACTCAAAATATGGCCAGGCGTGGTGACTCATGCCTATAATCCTGGCACTTTGAGAGGCTGAGGTGGGTAGATCACTTGAGGTCAGGAGTTGGAGACCAGCCTGGCCGTTATGGCGAAACCATGTCTCTACTTAAAATACAAAAAATTAGCTAGACATGGTGGCATGTGCCTGTAATTCTTGTTTTCTTTTTCTTTTTTTGAGACGGAGTCTTGCTGTGTCGCCCAGGCTGGAGTGTAGTGTGAGCGATCTCAGCTCACTGCAACCTCCACCTTCCTGGTTCAAGCAATTCTCCCGCCTCAGCCTCCTGAGTAGCTGGGACTACAGGCGCATGCCACCACACCTGGCTAATTTTTTGTATTTTTAGTAGAGTCAGGGTTTCACTGTGTTAGCCAGGGTGGTCTCGATCTCTTGACCTCGTGTTCCACCCGCCTTGGCCTCCCAAAGTGCTGGGATTACAGGCGTGAGCCACCGCGCCTGGCCCAAAAATCTTTGTTCCTAGTCATACTTTAACCTATTTGCCTTATTCTGTGTTACATGTGAAATAGTTTTAAAGTTACAATATTAATATTACTATTAACAAGTACACTGAGTGAAGTTTAAGGTTTTTGTGACTTTTGAAAAATGTGTGTGTGTTTTTTGTTTTTTTTTTTTGTTTTTTTGAGGCGGTGCCTTGCTCTGTGGACCAGGCTGGGGTGCAGTGGTGCGATTTTGGCTCACTGCAAGCTCCGCCTCAGCCTCCCGAGCAGCTGGGACTACAGGCGCCCGCCATTAAGCCTGGCTAATTTGTTTTTTTTTTTTTTTTGAGACGGAGTCTCACTCTGTCGCCCAGTCTGGAGTGCAGTGGCCGGATCTCAGCTCACTGCAAGCTCCGCCTCCCGGGTTCACGCAATTCTCCTGCCTCAGCCTCCCCAGTAGCTGGGACTACAGGCGCCCGCCACCTCGCCCGGCTAGTTTTTTGTATTTTTTAGTAGAGACGGGGTTTCACCGTGTTAGCCAGGATGGTCTCGATCTCCTGACCTCGTGATCCGCCCGTCTCGGCCTCCCAAAGTGCTGGGATTACAGGCTTGAGCCACCGCGCCCGGCCTTTTTTTGTATTTTTATTAGAGACGAGGTTTCACCATGTTAGCCAGGATGATCTCGTTCTCCTGACCTTGTGATCCCCCGGCCTTGGCCTCGCAAAGTGCTGGGATTACAGGCATGAGCCACTGCGCCTGGTGAAAAATGTACATCTTACTCAGGATAAATTATATTTGATTTATGTCACATACTTTTTTTTTTTTTTTAAGTTTTTTTTTTTGAGACGGAGTTTCGTTCTTGTCCTCCAGGCTGGAGTGCAATGATGCGATCTCTGGTCACTGCAACCTCTGCCTCTAGGGTTCAAGTGATTCTCCAGACTCAGCCTCCCATGTAGCTGGGATTACAGGTGCCTGCCACCACGCCCAGCTAATTTTATTTTGTATTTTTAGTAGAGATGGGATTTCACTATGTTGGCCAGGCTAGTTTTGAACTCCTGACCTCAAGATCCGACCTCCTCAGCCTCCCAAAGTACTGGAATTATAGGCGTGAGCCACTACGCCCGGCCGATTTATGTCATAAACTTAATCCAAAATTAAATGAGTTTTTTTTTTTTTTTTTTCTTTGAGGTGGAGTCTTGCTCTGCTGCCCAGGCTGGAGTGCAGTGTGCAATCTTGGCTCACTGCAACCTCTGCCTCCCGGGTTCTAGCGATTCTCCTGTCTCAGCCTCGTGAGTAGCTGGGATTACAGGCACGCGCCACCATGCCCGGCTAATTTTTTGTATTTTTAGTAGAGACGAGATTTCACCATGTTGTTCAGGCTGGTCTCGAACTCCTGACCTGCCCTCCTCAGCCTCCCAAAGTGATCTGCCCTCCTCAGCCTCCCAAAGTGCTGGGATTACAGCCATGAGCCACTGTGCCTGGCCATGAGTGTTTTTTTTTTTTTTTAATCTGTTATATGAACTAACAGTTCTTTAAACAACAACAACAACAACGACAAAACAACAAAAACTCCTGCAGTCTAATTTTATTTCTGCATTTATTTATTTATTTATTTATTTATTTAAGATGGAATCTCATTCTGTCACCCAGGCTGGAGTGCAATGGTGGATCTTGGCTCACTGCAACCTCTGCCTCCTGGGTTCAAGAGAGTCTCTTGCCTCAGCCTCCCAAATAGCAGGGATTATGGACCCCCACCACTATGCCCAGCTAATTTTTGTATTTTTAGTAAAGACGGGGTTTCAGTAGGTTGGCCAGGCTAGTCTTGAACTCCTGACCTCAGGTGATCCACCCACCTCGTCTTCCCAAAGTACTGGGATTACAGGAGTGAGCCACTGCACCCGGCCTATTTTGCATGTAAATTATTTTTGGGGCCAGGCATGGTGGCCCACACCTATAATCCCAGCACTTTGGAAGGGCAAGGTGGGCATATTGCTTTGAGCTCAGGAGTTCAACAACAACCTGGGGCAACATAGCAAAACACTGTCTCTACAAAAAATACAAAAGTTAGCTGGGTGTTGGTAGCTCCTGACTGTAGTCCCAGCTATTCAGGAGACAGGCTGGAGAATCTTTTGAGCCCAGGAAGCAGAGGTTGCAGTGAGCCTAGATCGTGCCACTGCATTGCATCCTGGGTGACAGAGTGAAACCCTGTCTCAAAAAAATTTAAAAAATAAAATTATTTTTGGCTAGGCGTTGTGGCTTATGCCTGTAATCCTAGCATGTTTAGAGGCTGAAGTAGGCAGATCACTTGAGCCCAGGAGTTCAAGATGAGCCTGGGCAACATGACAAAACTCCATCTCTACAAAAAATATAAAAATTATATTTTTATAATTAAAGCGTACATTTAATTATAATTAAATCACAGGCATGGTGGCTCACACCTGTAATCCCAGCACTTTGGGAGGCCATGGTGGGCAGATCACTTGAGTTCCAGAGTTTGAGACCAGCCTGGCCAACATGGTGAAACTTCGTCTCTACTAAAATTACAAAAAAATTAGCCAGGCATGGTGGCACACACCTGTAATCCTAGCTACTCAGGAGGTTGAGGTGGGAAGCTTGCTTGAACCCAGGAGGTGGAGGTTGCAGTGAGCCGAAATTAAGGCACTGCACTTTAGCCTGGGTGACAGAGCAAGACTCTGTCTCAAAAAACAAAACAAACAAAAAATTAGCCAAGGTGGGAGGATTGCTTGAGCCTTAGAGGTTGAGGCTGCATCGAGCCGTGATCCTCCTACTTCAGCCTCCTGAGTAGCTGGGACTACAGGCATGTGCTACCACCCCTGGCCAAGTTTTGTATTTTTTGTAGAAATGAGGTTTTGCCATGTTGCCCAGGCTGGTCTTAAACTTCTGGGCTCAAGCAGTGCACCCGCCTCGTCCTCCCAAAGTGCTGGGATTACAGGTGCGTGGCCTAGCATTTTTGAGACAGAGTTTTGTTCTGTCACCTAGGCTGAAGTACAGTGGTGTGATCATAACTACAGCCTTGAACTCTTGGGCTCAAGTGATCCTCCCACCTCAGCCTCCTGAGTAGGCCGGGACTACAGGTGCATGCCACTGCACCTGGCTCATTTTCGTATTTGTTATAGAGACTGAGTCTCGCTGTGTTGCTCAGGCTAGTCTCAAACTCTGGGCTCAAGAGATATTCCCACCTTGGGCTCCCAAAGTGTTGGGATTACAGGCATAAGCCACTGCACCTGGCCTATATTCTAATTTTTAATCTACGACTTTGGGGTGAACTTTCAGCATGTCCGTTTTCTTCTCTGTAGAAGGGGTAATCCTGCCTTCCCTGTTCTTGTTTTGCTTTGTTTTGAGGCAGTCCTGCTCTGTTGCCCAGGCTGGAGAGCAGTGGCAGTATCTCAGTTCACTGCAGTCTCCATCTCCTGGGTTCCAGCGATTCTCCTGCCTCAGTCTCCCATGTAGCTGGAATTACAGGCATGCACCACTACACCCAGCTAATTTTTGTATTTTTAGTAGAGACGTGGTTTCACCATGTTGGACAGACTGGTCTCGAACTCCTGACCTCAGGTGATCTGCCCGCCTTGGCCTCCAATGTGCTGGGGTTACAGGCGTGAGCCACTGTGCCCAGCCCTGCCTTCCCTGTTTACTTCCTGGGTTTTATAGATGAACTAAAATCTGAGAGGCTGCAGTTTCCTAGTAGTGATGCTTGGTGGATAGAATAGAATCTGCTTGCTCTGCTGCCTTCGCCTTCTTCCTGTCATCTGTCAGGCATGTGCCATCTGTTCCAAGCAGTAGGCTGGCCTTCCCTGTTCTTGCTCCAAACACAATGAAAAAGCTCCTTCTGTCTGTTGCTTTCCTGACACTCTGGTACCTTTCCACTACTGTGTTTCTATTTAAGTTGATCATAGTTTACTTTCATGTCTTGTACAGAGGATTTAAAAATTTGAGTTTCATAATGTCCTTAAATCGTTTTTTGTTTCTTTTTCATTAGGATTATTTGTACTGATCACATCTGAGTTTCTGGTTCATACCTCTTTACTTCTTACACCATCTGTGTGTGTGTGTGTGTGTGTGTGTGTGTGTGTGTGTGTGTGTGTGTGTGTGTTTTGAGACAGAGTCTCGTTCGGTCCCTCAGGCTGGAGTGCAGTGGCGCGATCTTGGCTCACTGCAAGCTCTGCCTCCCAGGTTCACGCCATTCTCCTGCCTCAGCCTCCCGAGTAGCTGCGACTACAGGTGCCTGCCACCACGCCCGGCTAATTTTTTGTATTTTTTAGTAGAGACGGGGTTTTACTGTGTTAGTCAGGATAGTCTCCATCTCCTGACCTTGTGATCCACCCGCCTTGGCCTCCCAGAGTGTTGGGATTACAGGCGTAAGCCACTGCGCCCGGCCGGAATAAGTACTTTCAAGTGGTAGAGAGTGCCTCTGTGTGTGTATGTGTTTTGCTTTTTTAATATACAGCGTGAACAGAGGAGATCTCTCTGACAGTGAGACATTTAAATAGAGTCCTAAAGTAAGTGAGGAAGTGAGTCATGTTAGTATCCAGGGGAGAGAGGGTTGCAGACAGAGGCAGCCAAGGCACAAGCCCTGGCATAGGAGCAAGCAGGGCATTTAAGCAATAATGGGCAGGAACATGTGGCTGGGAGGGTAGAGAGTGAGAGGCCAGAGGTAGGAGGTGAGCCCAGAAATGTCAGCAGGGGCCAGATTGGCCATAATAAGGAGTTTGAACTTTATTCTAAATGTGATAGTAAGTCATTGAAAGGTCTTAAACAGGGAATCGATGTTATCTGATTTCAGGTATTAAAAGTGGCTGTGGGCCGGGTGCAGTGGCTCACGCCTGTAATCCCAGCAGTTTGGGAGGCCAAGGTGGGTGGATCACTTGAGGCCAGGAGTTTGAGACCAGCCTGGCCAACATGTACTAAAAATACAAAAAATTAGCCTGGCGTGTTGGCACCTGTAATCCCAGGTACTTGGGGGACTGAGGCAGGAGAATTGCTTGAACCCGGGAGGTGGAGGCGGGGGATACAGTGAGCTGAGATTGTGCCACTGCATTCCAGTCTAGGCAACAAGAGTGAAACTCCATCTCAAAAAAAAAAAAAAAAAGGTGGCTGTGAGCCTGGGCAACATAGCAAAATGCCATCTCTACCAAAAATACAAAAAAATAGCCAGGCATGGTGATCCCAAGTAGCATGGTGATCCCAGCTACTTGGGAGGTTGAAGTGGGAGAATCACTTGAACCTGGGGGGCAGAGTTTGCAGTGAGCTGGGATGGTGCCATTGCCCTCCAACCCAGGTGACAGAGCCAGACCCTGTCTCAAAAAAAAAAAAAAGTTGCTGTGGTTATTGTGTGTAGTATATGCAACCATGAGCAGAAACAAGAAGAGCAAGGATCTTTTGTATTAGTCCATATGAAAGATGATAGTTGTTTGAACTAAAAAACAGTGGGGGAGTTGATGAGAAGTGATCAGAGTCTGGATAATTTTTGAAGGTACAGCTGACAGATTTGCTGACGACATTGTAAGAGATAGAGAAGAGTCAAGGATGACTCCAACGGCTTTTTCTCTCGGTACCAGTAGATGGAATTACCACATTTTGAAATGGGGTAGACTTCAGTAGAACCAGGTTCTAGGGAGAAGATAAGCAGTTTGGTTTTGGGCATGTTAAATATATGAGATTCCTTTGAGATGACTAAGTGGAGATGTTGAATGGATAGTTGAATAACTGAGTCAAATGTTCAAGTGTGAGCCCTAGCTTAGAGATAGACATCTGGGAGTTGGGCTGAGTACGGTGGCTTACGCCTGTAATCCCAGGACTTTGGGAGGCCAAAACGGGGGATCGCTTGAATCCTGAGATCAAGACTAGCCTGGGCAACATAGTAAGACTGTCTCACAACACATATACACACAAAAAACCCAAGAAACCTAGCTGGGCATGGTGGTGTGAACTTGTGGTCCCAGCTACTGGGGAGGCTGAGGATCTCTTGAGCTAGGGAGGTCAAGCCTGCAGTGAGCTATGATTGTGCTGCTATACTCCAGCCTTGGCAACAGCAAGACCCTGTTTCAAAAAATAAAAAGTAAAAGAATTTGGGAGTTGGTAATAAGTAAATGGAATTTAAACAATAGGCTATATTTTAGAGTACTTTTAGGTTCACAGCAAAATTGAGCAGAAAGTACAGAGTTCTTACTGAGCACAGTGGTTTATGCCTGTAATCCCAGCACTTTGGGAGGCTGAGGTAGGAGGATTGCTTGAGCCCAGGAGTTTGAGACCAGCCTGGACAACATTGCAAGACCCTGTCTCTACAAAAAATAAAACAAATTAACTGGGGTGGGGGGTGGCTTGCACCTGTAATCCTAGCTACTTGCGAAGCTGAGGTGGGAGGATTGCATGAGCCCAGGAGTTGGAGGATTTCATGAGCCCAGGAGTTTGAGGCTTCCGTGAGCCATGATTATGCCACTGCATTCCAACGTGGGTGACAGAGCAAGACCCTGCTTCTAAAAAAAAGAATGGACCGAGTTCCCATATTCCTATGTTCTCCCTCCAGCCTCCCCCACTTTCAACATCCTGCACCAGTGTGGTCCGTTTGTTACAGTTGATGAACCTATGTTGACACCTCAGTACCATCCAAAGACCATAGTTTACATTAGGGTCTGCTGCTGGTGTTGTATTGTTTATGGATTTTGACAAATGTATAACATATATGTGTACGTTATACATTTGTCAAAATCCGTATGTGTACGTTATACATTTGTCAAAATCCATAAAAGGTACAAAAGTATAAGAAAAGTACAAAATTCATAAAAAGACAACTTGATGCTCAAAAAGTTTTGGATTTTAGATGTGTGGATTTGAGATGCTCAACCCATAGTAAAATTCGCTGTTTTCAGAATACAGTTGAGTTTTGCCAAATTCAACAGTTCACGCAAGCCCCACCACAATCCAGATATAGGCCAGGAATGGTGGCTCATGCCTATAATCCCAGCACCTTGGGAGGCCAAGGTGGGAGGATTGCTTGAGCCCAGGAGTTTAAGGCAAGCCTAGGCAACATAATGGGACTTCGTCTCTCAAAAAAAAAAAAAAAAACAACATAATAAAAAATAATAATAGCTGGGTGTGGTGGTGTGTGTCTATAGTTTTAGGTACTCAGGAGACTGGGGTGGGAGGAAGATTGCTTGAGTCCAGGAGGTCAAGGCTGCAGCAAGCTGTGATTGCACCACTGCACTCCAACTCCAGCTTGTGTGATAGAGCGAGACCCTGTCTCAAAAAAAAAAAAAAAAAAAAAAAAAGAAGGGGGAAGAAAGAAAAGAAACAATATAAAGCACTTCTGTTACCCACAGAATTTTCTCATGTCCCTTTGTAATTAGCCTCTCCTGGCACCTCCAGCTCCTGTCACCCACTGATCTGTCCTTTGTCTATACAGTTTTGCCTTTTCCATACTGTGTTATAATGGAATTATTCAGTACATAGCCTTTTGGATTTGGCTTCTTAAACTTAGCATAATGCATTTGAAACTCACCTGTATGTTTGCGTGAGCAAAATACTTGCTCATGCAAGGTTGCTTTTAGAACCAAGTAGTAAGTATTCCATTGGATGGATATACCACAGCTTATCTGTTTACGTGTTCAAAGATTGTTTCCAGTTTTGGGTTAATATGAATAAACATTTGTATATAGGTTTTTGTGAGAATATAAGTTATCATTTCTCTTGGATAAATACCAGTGAGTTGGATTGCTAGGTCATATAAGTGTATGTTTAACCACGTGAAAAACTGCCAAACTTTTTCAGAGTTGCTGTACCATTGTGCATTTCCACCAGCAATGTATGAGAATTCCAGTTGCTCTGCATTGTTGCCAGCACTTGGTGGGATTCTTTTTTTTTGCCTCCTTTTTTAAAATTAATTGTTTTAAGCCGGGCGCGGTGGCTCAAGCCTGTAATCCCAGCACTTTGGGAGGCCGAGATGGGCGGATCACGAGGTCAGGAGATCGAGACCATCCTGGCTAACACGGTGAAACCCCGTCTCTACTAAAAAATACAAAAAACTAGCCGGGCGAGGTGGCGGCGCCTATAGTCCCAGCTACTTGGGAGGCTGAGGCAGGAGAATGGCGGGAACCCGGGAGGCGGAGCTTGCAGTGAGCCGAGATCCGGCCACTGCACTCCAGCCTGGGCGACAGAGCGAGACTCCGTCTCAAAAAAAAAAAAAAAAAAAAATACAAAAAACTTGCCGGGCGAGGTGGCGGGCGCCTGTAGTCCCAGCTACTCGGGAGGCTGAGGCAGGAGAATGGCGTGAACCCGGGAGGCGGAGCTTGCAGTGAGCTGAGATCCGGCCACTGCACTCCAGCCTGGGCAACAGCGCGAGACTCCGTCTCAAAAAAAAAAAAAAAAAAAATTAATTGTTTTAAAAAATTGAAATTGAAATATGGTTTACATATTATAAAATTCACCCTTTTAGGATGGGTGCGGTGGCTCATGCCTGTAATCGCAGCACTTTGGGAGGCAGAGGCAGTCAGATCATGAGGTCAAGAGATCAAGATCATCCTGGCCAACATGGTGAAACCCCATCTCTACTAAAAATACAACAATTAGCCGAGCATGGTGGCACTTGCCTGTAGTCCCAGCTACTTGGGAGGCTGAGGCAGGAGAATCGCTTGAACCTAGGAGGCAGAGGTTGCAGTGAGCCAAGATCGCGCCATTGCACTCCAACCTGGTGACAGAGTGAGACTCTGTCTCAAAGAAAAAAAAAAAAAAAAAATTACCATTTCAAAGCATACAATTCAATAATTCAATGGTTTTCAGTGTATTTACAAAGTTGTACAATTGTCACCACTATCTAATTCCAGAATTCTCATTATCCCAAAAAGAAACCTCATATACATTAGCAGTCAGACCCTATTTCCTCCCTACCCTTCCCAGCCCTAGGCAAACACGAATTTACTTTCCCTCTCTGTATATGCCTGTTCTGGACATTTCATAGATACAGAGTCATACAGTTGGTGACTAGCTTCTTTCACTTAGGATGCTATTTTCAAGATTCATCTATGTTGTAGAACATATCAGTACTTTATTCCTTTTTGTGGATGAATAATTCCATTATATGAATATACCATATTTTGTTTTTCCATTCATCAGTTGATGGGTATTTACAATGTTTCTTCTTTTTTGGGTATTATGAGTACACATTAGTGTATAAGCTTTTTTGTGGACATATGATTTTACATCATATGTGTATATACCTAAGATAGAATTGTTGGAGCATATGGTAATTCTGTTTAACCTTTTGAGGAACTGCTAAATTGTTTTTCATAGTAGCTGCACCATTTTACACTCCAACCAGTAATGGGAATCCTGTTTGTATTTTGAAGAGATGGGAGTCTTGGTATTTGCCCAGACTGGACTCAAACTCCTGGGCTCAAGTGATTGTCCTGCTTCAGGCCTCCTGGGTAGTTGGGACTGCAGGTGCATACCACTGTGCCCAGCTATTTTTTACATTCAATAAGAAGTAAAATTATAAACTGAAACTGAGATCAGGATGGGAAGGGCTTAGGTTTGAGGAAAGAAGATAAGGTATGAAATATTTAGGAGTTTGCACACCCTCCTCAGGCTCCGCTGTACTCAGTAGCTAATGATAGGCCTCAAATTCCTGGTCTCAAGTTATCCTGCCTCGGCCTCCCAAAGCATTGGGGTTACAGATGTAAGCTGCCATGCCTGGCTAAAAACTTTTTTGAAATTAATTTTCCTAGCTTCTTACAAGTGTAGAACATTGAATTAAGAAGAGTGCAAAATTGCTACTCTACAATTAGGTTAATTATTTTTAGAGAGGGGATCTTGCTTTGTTGCCCAGGCTGGAGAACAGTGGCTATTTACGAGTGCAATGAAAGCACACTATAGCCTTCAATTCTTTGGCTCAAGGAGCTCTCTTGCCTCAGCCTCCTATGTAGTTGGGACTATAGGCATGCACTATAGCACCCAGTTCTTATACTTTTATTTTAAAAATATTTTTTGTTGAGTTTTAATTTATAGTAGAGTGTATAAATCTTTTTTTTTTTTTTTTTTTGAGATGGAGTCTCGCTCTGTCGCCCAGGCTGGAGTGCAGTGGCGCGATCTCGGCTCACTGCAAGCTCCACCTCCTGGGTTAACGCCATTCTCCTGCCTCAGCTTCCCAAGTAGCTGGAACCACAGACGCCCGCCACCACGCCCGGCTAATTTTTTTTTGTATTTTTAGTAGAGACGGGATTTCACTGTGTTAGCCAGGATGGTCTTGATCTCCTGACCTCGTGATCCGCCCGCCTGGGACTCCCAAAATGCTGGGATTACAGGCGTGAGCCACCGCGCCCGGCCAAGTGTATAAATCTTAAGTGTGTAGCTTGATGAACTTTTACACATGTATACACTTCTGTAACCACTACCCAAATCAAGAATATGGACCATTATGGGTGCTCAAGAAGCTTTTTTGTCCCTCTCCTACCCCCAAAGATAATTACTATTTAATTCCTGTTTGCAGATATGCATTTTATGTATGTATGTATGTATATTTGAGACAAACTTTTGCTCTTGTCCCCCAGCCTGGATGACAGTGGCGCGATCTCGGCTCACTGCATCCTCCACCTCCTGGGTTCAAGTGATTCTCCTGTCTCAGCCTCCTGAGTAGCTGGGATTACAGGTGCCCGCCACCACACTTGACTAATTTTTGTATTTTTAGTAGAGACGGGGTTTTGCCATGTTGGCCAGGCTGGTCTCGAACTCTTGACCGCAGGTGATCTGCCTGCCTCAGCCTCCCAAAGTGCTGGGACTACAGGCGTGAGCCACTGCACCTGGCCTAGACATGCATTTTAAGTGAGACCCATCAGCATGTTGAGTGTTTTCTCTAGCCATATTTAGCTGTCTGGGTACAGAAATGGAGAATGTGGAGTCTGAAATAACCAGGGTTGGGTGGCAGTTATGATGAGGAAGAGAGTTGCCAGTAATTTGAGGGCATATGCAAGGAAGTGAAATTAAAGAATGAGAAGATTTCCAGGAAGAGAGTGGCAGGGGAAGAAGGCAGAAGGAATAACATCAGCAAAATATTTAGGGCTTGAAAGAACTTGGTGTGTTCTGAGAATCCAGAGAGATAACAGGAGTGGTGGGAGATTGAACTAATGAGTGAGAATTTAAGCAGGGGAGAGACGTGTTTTGATCCTTCTTAGTAACAGAAAAGTGGCAGTGTTCATTCTGTCATAAGATATTTGCTGAGTGGCTCTGTGTCAGGCATTCTGCTGGGTTCTGATAGAGGGGGTTTAGGGGTCATTTGTATATACTGACTGTTCAGTTGTTACTGGTGAGAAATGATTGAGATACAGAGGAAAGATGCATTTAAGACCTTTCTTTTATCAGATGTTGATTAATGGAAGTAGTGAAGGGGTAGGGAAAGAGTTAAGGCATTCAAAACAGCAGTTTTTCTGCAGTTTAATAGCCTTTTGTTTTTTACTAAATATATCTTCCATCCCCATCTCCTCTCCAGCAAAGGCTGGTGATGGCTTAAAAATGTTACTTTTGTGCATAGAAGTATTTTGCTTCTGGTGTGTGCCCTGGGCCAGGAATAGAGGCAAGCTCTGATTCTTTTTTTTTTGAGACAGAGTTTCGCTCTTGTCGCCCAGGCGGGAGTGCAATGGTACGATTTTGGCTCACCGCAACCTCTGCCTCCTGGGTTCAAGCGATTCTCCTGCCTCAGCCTCCCAAGTAGCTGGGATTACAGGCATGTGCCACCGTGTCTGGGTAATTTTCTGATTCTTGAAGTAAAATGGATGCTTTATGTCTGCAGACACACTGTTTATATAGCAAAGAATCTGGAAGCAGTCTGAATGCTCAACCTCTGGGGGAAAGTTTAGTCAAATTCTGGGCTAGCCACCAGTTAGGGAGACTATTAGGTGGCTAAGACAAAAGACACCCGTGTGGATGTGGTCACTACAGGAATGTTTACATGTGGAGTCCAGTTAAGAGCAGAAGGCTCGTAGTCGGGCGCAGTGGCTCGCGCCTGTAATCCCAGCACTTTGGGAGGCTGAGGCAGGCAGTTCATGAGGTCAGGAGATCGAGACCATCCTGGCTAACACGGTGAAACCCTGTCTCTACTAAAATTACAAAAAATTAGCCAGGCGTGGTGGTGGGCACCTGTAGTCCAGCTACTTGGGAGGCTGAGGCAGGAGAATGACGTGAACCTGGGAGGTGGAGCTTGTGGTGAGCCGAGATCATGCCACTGCACTCCATCCTGGGCGACAGAGCTAGATTCCGTCTCAGAAAAAAGAGCAGAAGGTTCTTCACTGGATTTAGAGTTAGATGTAGATATTGATCTTGACTGTGCCTCTTCCTAGTCACTCTCTTTGAGGCTCCATTTCCACAAACGTAAAAAGGGGGCAGTAATAATAATGACTCCTTAAGTCTTCATGGCATGATCAAGTGAGATACCTTAGATAAAGATAGTTTACAAACCCTAGAGTAAGCTGCACTCATTAGTTTTATTTATTTATTTATTTATTTTATTTATTTATTTATTTATTTTTTATTTATTTCTGAGACAGAGTTTCGCTCTTGTTGCCCAGGCTGGAGTGCAATGGCATGATCTCGGCCCACCGCAACCTCCACCTCCTAGGTTTAAGCAATTCTCCTGCCTCAGCTTCCTGAGTAGCTGGGATTACAGGCGTGCACCACCATGCCCGGCTAATTTTGTATTTTTAGTAGAGACAGGGTTTCTCCATGTTTGTCAGGCTGGTCTCAAACTCCAGGCTTCAGGTGATCTGCCCGCCTCAGCCTCTCAAAGTGCTGGGATTACAGGTGTGAGCCACTGTACCCAGCCTCATTAGTTATTAATAGCTATGTGGATGAACGCTGATGAGTTGTAGTGGGAATTCAGAAGGAAATTGTCATCCTTTCTGTTTTTTTCTCCCCTGCCCCATGATGTTTCTTTAGTTAGTATTTCTGGTATGTAGCGGGGAACAAAACAGATTCCTGCCAAGCACTGTCTGGCTGCTCTAGTTTAAACACCTGCACGGTGTGTAGTATAAGGCAGTTTAATTTTACATAGATTCAGCAAGACTCTGAGCGGCAAGCCTTCCTGGGGCTTAAGGGCATATAGTGCAGGCATGTCAACACTGTTTCCCTGAATTAGACCTGCACTGTTCTCTGCTTCTGGCCATGCACATGGGGTCATGCCACCAGTGGCAGTGCTTTACTGTCTTATAGCCCTCTCCTTCACTTGGTGGAGCCCTAGGACATATTGGCTTATCTTGTAGCTTAGAGCAGTGTTTCTTAAACCTGAAATCATGAGGACTGGCACCTCTAACCTATAAACTATTGATAGACTCCATTTCTAGACACCAAAGCAGTGTAGCAAAATGCTACTTTGTTAGCTACTTAGTGCTGTGTAACACATTTTCTCAACATTTAGTTGGTGGCCTAAAACAATAAACATTTATTATTCTCTAGGTGTCTGTGGGCCAGAAATTCAGGAGCGGTGTAATGGGGGGTCAGGGGGGCTTCTTGCCCAGGGTCTCATAAAGGTTGCAGCCAAGGGGGCTCACTCATGGGGCTGGCAAGTTGATGCTGGTTCCTGACAGGTGGCTTCAGTTCCTTGTCATGTGAACCTCTCCATAGACATCTAGAATGTTCTCACGATGTAGCACTTGACTTACCCTAGAACAGGGAATCTGAGAGAGTGTGAGGCAGAAGCAGCAGTGCTTTGTGTATATATGCTTGTAGTAAAATACATATAACATAAGATTTAGTATTTTTATAATTTTTAGGTGTACAGTACAGTTCTGTAGCATTAAATACATTCACACTGTTCTGCAACCATTACCACCATCCTTCTCCAAAACATTTTCTTTCTTTCTTTTTTTTTTTTCTTTCTTTTTTTGGTGACAGGTCTCACTCTCTTGCCAGACTGGAGTGCAGTGTGTGATCTCGGCTCACTGCAACTTCTGCCTCCCGGCAAAGTTGCCTCAGCCTCCTGAGTAGCTGGGATTATAGGCTTGTGCCACCACGCCAAGCTAATTTTTGTATTTTTAGTAGAGATGATGTTTCACCGTTTTGGCCATGGCTGGTCTCAAACTTCTGACCTCAGGTGATCTGCCGGCCTCAGCCTCCCAAAGTGCTGGGATTACAGGCATGAGCCACTGAGCCCAACCTAAAATTTTTCATAGTGAGAGAGTCTCACTATGTTATGTTGGTCTCAGACTCCTGGCCTTAGCCATGCGCCATGGCTCAGGCCTGTAATCCCAGCACTTTGGGAGGCTGAGGCAGGCATATTGCGTGAGCCCAGGAGTTTGAGACCAGCCTGGGTAACATGGTGAAACCCTGTCTCTCCTGACCTCAAGCAGTCTTCCTCCCTTGGCCTCTCAAAGTATTGGGATTACAGGTATGAGCCACCATGCCCAGCCCAAGATTTTTTCTTTTTCTTTTTTTTTTTTTTTTGAGACGGAGTCTCACTCTGTCTCCTAGGCTGGAGTACAGTGGCGTGATCTCAGCTCACTGCAACCTCCGCCTCCTGGGTTCAAGCAATTCTTCTGCCTCAGCCTCCCGAGTAGCTGGGACTACAGGTGACCCCCACCTCGCCTGGCTAGTTTTTTGTATTTTTTAGTAGAGACGGGGTTTCCCCGTGTTAGCCAGGATGGTCTCGATCTCCTGACCTCGTGATCCGCCCATCTCGGCCTCCCAAAGTGCTGGGATTACAGGCTTGAGCCACCGCACCCGGCCTACTTTTTGTGTTTTAATAAAGACGGAGTTACTGTGTTGCCCAGGCTGGTCTCGAACTCCCAAATTCAGGCAGTCCACCTGCCTCAGCCTCCCAGAATGCTGGGATTACAGGTGTGAGCCACCGTGCCTGGCCCAATTTTTTCATCTCTCCACACTGAAACCCTGTATCTATTAATCAACAACTGCCCCCTCCCTTTTCGCCTTAGCTCCTGGTAACCTCTATTCTGCTTTCATTAATCTGGCTACTCTAGATAGCTCATATGAATGGAATCATGCAGCATTTGTCCTTCAAATGGCTTATTTCACTTAGCATAAGTGCTCAAGGTTCATCTGTGTTGTAGCATGTATTAGAGTTTTATTCCTTTTTAAGGGTGAATACTATTCCATTGTATGGATATACCACATTTTATGTATTCATATGTTAGACACTTGAGTGGCTTTTTGACTATTGGGATGTCTTTTGACTATTGTGAATAATGCTGTGTGAATTCTGGAGTACAGACATCTGTTTGAGTCCTTGTGTTCAGTGTTTTTGGATATATACCCAGAAGTGGAATGGCTGCAGTGCTTTTTTTCTTTTTCACATCAACTTTGTAGTTAGATAATCCATCACTTTATTAATTCAAAAGATTGCTTTTTTTGTTTTTTTTTGCCTTCCACTTTATTTTAAGTTCTGGGGTACATGTGTGAGATTTGCAGGTTTGTTACATAGGTAAATGTGTGCCATGGTAGTTTGCTGCACAGATCATCCCATCACCTAGGTATTAAGCCCAGCATCCATTAACTCTTCTTCCTGATATTCTCTCTCCCCCGTCCTGCTGCAGTGCTTTTTATAACCCAGCTTTGGAAGTCCCACACTATCACTTTGGCCACATTCTGCTTGTTAGAAATGAGGCCATATTCAAGGATAAAACAATTAAAACCTACCTTTTGAAGGAATGAGTGCCAAATTTGCAGACATGTAAAGTTGTTCCAGCTACTATTTGGGAGTGATTTTATAATGCCAGGTTAGTTACAAATATACACACTAAAGTTATTCCCTCCCTCCCTCCCTTCCTTCCTTCCCATTTATTTATTTTGGGTCTCACTGTATCACCCAGGGTGGAGTTCAGTAGTGTGATCATGGCTCACCACAGCCTCAACCTTCTGGGCTCCGGTGATCCTCTCACCTCAGCTTCTTGAGTAGCTGGGACTACAGGCGTGCATCACCACGTCTGGCTAAGTAAAAATTCTTTTTTTGTCCAGAGAGATGGGGTCTCCCTATGTTTCCCATGCTGATCTCAAACTCCTGGGCTCAGGGGATCCTCCTCCTTCAACCACCCAAAGTGCTGGGATTATAGGCATAAGCTATTGTACTGGGCTGATTAAATTTTTTTAAAAATAAGGTCTCACTCTCTTGCCCAGGCTGGAGTGCAGTGGTATTGTGATCATAGCTCACTGCAGCTTCGCACTCCTGGGCTCAAGTGATTCCCCAACTCCAGCCTCTTAAGTAGCTAAGACTACAGGCCTGGCTAATTTAAAAAAAATTTTTTATAGAGACAGGGTCTTCCTCTATTGCCCAGGCTGGTCTTGAACTCCTGGCCTCCTGCCTTGGTCTCGGAAAGCACTGGGATTACAAGAATGGGCCACTGCATCCAGCCTCACACACTAAAATTTTCTAGTAGTTCTTGATTATATGGTGGTTATCTGGCATCTCAACGTTCTTCATGTCATTGCCCACTGGTAACCCATTTGTGGCACCTCAGCTGGGAAGCTTTGATAAAGAGGGTCCAGATTACTGAAAAGCACAATATAATATTCTTCATTCCTCATGGAGACCTTGTGGACCAGCAGCTCTGTGTTCACCAACACGCAGTTGGTGTATTGGTTGCCACGCGTGGACTGCTCTTGGCAAACATTCATTTAGGGCTCAGCAGTCCATCCATAAGATCCTCCATGGCCCCTCAAACGGAGTTGTTGTTTCCTCCATCCCCTTGAATTTCCTTGTCCTCTTTTGTGCTTTCTTTCCTCTGTACTGTGCTGGTTTACTCCTATTACATCCTCTCCCAGAAACTCTCCCCAGCTTCACTGCCTCCTTGATCAGCTGGAAAATGCCTACTCATCTTTCAGAATGGAGATCAAGTGTCTCCTTTTCCCCAGGGTTGTCTTGGGCCCTCCTCTCACTTGATCCTCTTCCTCTCCCTCTCCCCTTTTGCTCCTCTGTATCTTACTCTACCTTAAGGAGTCGTCTGTTGTTGCACCTGGTATACTTTATTACAATTATTTGTACCTATAGACATACTTACATACTTTTATTCCCCCAGACAATACTGTAGTGATTAAGAGACAGATGCCTCTAGCAGTGCCTGTTGCCTCTTGGGGAAGCAGGCCATAAACACAAACAAATGAAATAATAACGGATTGGGGTAAATGCTATGAAGGAAACATGTAGGAAACTGACACAGACTGGAAGGAAATGGGAGCTACTTGAGGTAGTGTAGTCAGAGATTCTGAGGCTATAGGAGGATAAGGATGTTCCCTGGGAAGAGTGGGCATGGGTTGTTGTTTCAGGTAAAGGGAGTATACTTGGTATGGGAAGGTGTGTGGCGTGTCTGAGGAATTGAAAGTCTACTGTGGCCGGGCGCGGTGGCTCAAGCCCGTAATCCCAGCACTTTGGGAGGCCGAGACGGGCGGATCACGAGGTCAGGAGATCGAGACCATCCTGGCTAACCCGGTGAAACCCCGTCTCTACAAAAAATACAAAAAAACTAGCCGGGCGAAGTGGCGGGCACCTGTAGTCCCAGCTACTCGGGAGGCTGAAGCAGGAGAATGGCGTAAACCCGGGAGGTGGAGCTTGCAGTGAGCTGAGATCCGGCCACTGCACTCCAGCCCGGGCGACAGAGCAAGACTCCGTCTCAAAAAAGAAAAAAAGAAAGTCTACTATGTCTTGTAACATAGGGCCTGTCATCCTCTGCCAGTTGCTGTGATCACACATCTTAATAGATTTGGTTCTGGCCAGACGTGGTGGCTCATGCCTGTAATCTCAGCACTTTGGGAGGCCAAGGCGGGTGGATCACGAGGTCAGGAGTTCGAGACCAGCCTGGTCAATATAGTGAAACCCTGTCTCTACTAAAAATACAAAAAATGTTAGCTAGGCGTGGTGGTGGGCACCTGTAGTCCCAGCTACTTGGGAGGCTGAGGCAGGAGAAACACTTGAACCCGGGAGGTGGAGGTTGTGGTGAGCTGAGATTGCACCACTGTACTCCAGCCTGGGTGACAGAGTGAGACTCCGTCTCAAAAAAAAAAAAAAAAAAAAAAAATTTGGTTCTGTATTTCTAAACCCTAGTATACTTCCTGGCCCAGAGTAGGTACTCAGAAAATGTTTGTGGAATTATCGTTTAATGAATTTTTCTTCTGCTGATTTCTGTTCATTCTCTTTGTCCTTTTCCATTTGACATTGGCTATACTGGTCTTCTGTGGCTTCTTGGTTGGCTTAGTGACTAGTTATATGACTTGCTTAAATTAAGCTCATTATGGTAACCTTGTTTATTATGAAGTTTTGCTTATCTGTCCTTTCCAAGTTGAATTTTAGATAAGAGGTTTTGATACTTTTTGGCCTTTGGAAAACAGTTTTGTGACTAATTTTGTCATGGTGACCACCATGTGCATATATCCCCTCCAAATTAACAGTTCTCATGCTGGGGTATGTTTGTCCTCCTGACATCTACAACATGGATATCATTGGTTTATTTTGATGATTCATCTTGGTTTGTTTATATATTCCTATTGCTGTTTTGTGGCTCCAAATCTTTTTAAAAAGTACATCTGGTGAACCTTTATTGAATGTCTAATATATGCAGGATACCCTGCAGATTCAGACTCGATCTCTGAAGGTTTGATCCAAAGGCTAAGTCTTCTCTGAAACCTTTCCCAACCCTCTAGTTAGAAAAAATGGGACTCTGATGAAAAAGTTTATCGTGGGCTCTAGAATGAAGAGTTAAAAAAAATAAAAAATAGTCCCGGTTCAGTGACTCACGCCTGTAATCCCAGCACTTGCAAGGCTGAGGCGGGCAGATCACGAAGTCAGGAGTTGAAGACCAGCCTGGCCAACATGGTGAAACCCCGTCTCTACTAAAAATACAAAAATTGGCCAGGCGTGGTGGCACACACCTGTAATCCCAACTACTCAGGAGGCTGAGGCAGGAGACTTGCTTGAACCCGGGAGGTAGAGGTTGCAGTGAGCCGAGATCGCACCACTGCACTCCAGCCTGGGTGACAGAGTGAGACTCCGTCTCAAAAAAAAAAAAAACAACATAAAATAAAAATAAAAAGAGGGGAGGGTTTATTCAAGTGCTTTAGAAGGGGGGCAGTGAAGAGCAGCAGAAACCCAGACTGTCCAGCCTGGTCTGGACATGGAGGAGAAATAATGCCTCTCTTTCCTCTTGTCCTGGTTATGGGATATAGGCAGGCTGGTTCATTTTAGAGCTATGCTTCTTTTTTTTGTTTGTTTGTTTTTGGTTTTTTGGTTTTTTGAGATGGAGTTTCGCTCTTGTTGCCTAGGCTGGAGTGCAATGGTGTGATCTCGGCTCACCACAACCTCCAACTTCTCGGGTAAAGTGATTTTCCTGCCTCAGCCTCTCAAGTAGCTGGGATTGCAGGCATGTGCCACCACACCCAGCTAATTTTGTATTTTTAGTAGAGATGGGGGTTTCTCCATGTTGGTCAGGCTGGTCTCGAACTTCCAACCTTGGGTGATCTGCCCTCCTCGGCCTCCCAAAGTGCTGAGATTACAGGTATGAGCCACTGTGCCCGGCCAGCTATGCTTTTTTTTCTCTCCTTTCTTCCTGAGATCCAGAGTGTTCCTGATCTTTTTGCTTGTGGAGAGGAATGGGAAATCCCATGGGCTTAACAAATTTCTCTTTGGGCTCTTGCCACCCTGGGGGCTCTGATGATTGGTCATCTATTCTGTGTCTCCAGGACCTAGCAGTTTGTTTGTCTCATAATACAAACTCAGGAGTGTTTGTTGAATAATGAAGTTCATAGGGCATAGTTCCTGCCCTGTAAAGTGCTTAGCAGCCTTGTGTTTGTATTAGCCATTTAAAAATCTTGTTTGTGACTTGAGTTTGAAACATTTTTGTTGACTCTTGAACTCTTTCTTCCAAGGAAAACTATTTTTGAACATTTAAGTTGTACCTGATTATCATTTCAAACTCTCTTATCAGTGTAGGAAAAATGGACTGAAATTGACTCAAGAAGAGGTAGGAGGCTGGGTGCGATGGCTCATGCCTGTAATCCCAGCACTTTGGGAGGCTAAGGGGGGTGGATCACGAGGTAAAGAGATTGAGATCATCCTGGCCAACATGCTGAAACCCCGTCTCTATTAAAAATATAAAAATTATCAGGGCATGGTGGCGGGCGCCTGTAATCCCAGCTACTCGGGAGGCTGAGGCAGGAGAATCACTTGAACCCAGGAGGCGGAGGTTGCAGTGAACCGAGATCATGCCACTGCACTCCAGCCTGGGTGACAGAGCGAGATGCTGTCTCAAAAAAAAAGAAGAGGTAGGAAACTTAATCAGACTAGTGACCATAGAAGGGTTGGGAAAGGTATATAAAGAACTACCTTCTAAGGAGGCCCTCAGAGTAGGTGGTTTCATAGAAAATGAAATAAAGCATTCTAGTTTGTCTGTGAGGTTATCATAGCCTAATAAACTGGGCAGGAAGGGCATAATACAAGGAAACTTGGACAGATCTCATTTATAAAAGAGGTATAATTCTTGTCAATAAAATCCTGAAACACCAAGTAGAGACTTATTAAATGAATGTGCATGAAACCAAATATGATTTATTCTAGCAGAGTAATGATAACTTAAATTTAAGAAATCTATCAGTTCATTATATTTACAGAATAGAAGAGGCTGGGTGCAGTGGCTCACACCTATAATCCCAGCACTTTGAGAAGCCAAGGCAGGTAGATCACTTGAGGACAGGAGTTTGAGACCAGCCTGGCTAACATGATGAAACCTATCTCTACTAAAAATACAAAAAATTAGCCAGGTTTGGTGGCATGCACCTGTAGTCCCAGCTACTCGGGAGGCTGAGGTGGGAGAATCACTGGAACCTGGGAGGCAGAGGTTGCAGTGAGCCGAGATCACACCACTGCACTCCAGCCTGGGCGACAGCATGAGACTTCATCTCAAAAAAAAAGATAAAAGGGAAAAGTTTTATAATCTTCTTGACAAAGGCTGAAAATTCTAAAAATGTATTATTATTATCTGTTTTTTAGATGGGGTCTCACTCTGTCCCCAGGGTAGAGTGCAGTGGCACAATTATAGCTCACTGCAGCTTTGAACTCTTGGGCTCAAGTGATCCTCCCACCTCAGCCTTCCGAGTAGCTGGCACACACCCCTACTCCTAGCGAATTTTTTTTAAACTTTTTTTTTTTTTTTTAGAGATGAGGTCTTACTGTGTTGCTTAGGCTGGTCTCAAACTCCTGGCTTCAAAGTGATCCTCTCATCTTGGCCTCCCAAAATGCTGGGATTATAGACATGAGCCACCATGTCCAGCCAATATTCTTATTTTCCTCTTCTATAACACAAAAGATGTCATAAGATACACACTATTCTGTAACTTGTTTTTGAAAAACTTAATGTGTCATAGAAATCTTTCCATATCAGTTCATAGAGTGTGTCTTCATTCTTTCTTATGGCTGTATAATATGCCATTTTGTGGGTATGCCATAGCGGTACATAAACATAATGTTCATGAAGATATCGGTTGATATCTTTAAAAAAGTTTTTTAAACTTTTAACTTAAAAGTATTTATTTTTGGCTGGGTGCAGTGGCTCACACCTGTAATCCTAGCACTTTCAGAGGCCAAGGCCAGCGATCACTTGAGGCCAAGAATTCGAGACCAGCCTGAGCAACATGGCAAAACCCCGTCTCTACAAAAAACCCCATCTCTACAAAAAATACCAAAAAAGTAACTTAGCCAAGCATGGTGGCGTGAGCCTGTAGTCCCAGTTACGAAGGAGGCTGAGGTGAATCACCTGAGCCTGGTAGGTCGAGGCTGCAGTGAGTGGAGATTGCACCATTGTACTCCATCCTGGGTGACAGAGTAAGACCCTGTATCAAAAACAAAACAAAAAACAAAAACAAACAAAAAACAAAACCCAAAACCCCAAAAAGTACTTAATTTTTGCTTATAAAGTAATATTTAACTAAATTAAAAAAAAATTCACACTAAAGCAAAAATCTCTTAGCTATTCCTAATCCCTGTCCCCTCCTAAGAGCTAATTTTTGTTATTAGTTTGATTATCTGCCCCTTTCTGGCTAATATTCCCATTGATTGGAAATATAACTCCCAGCTGCAATGTTAGTTTGGAAACTAGAGTCTCATCAATGGCTCTTAGTTACACATGGAAGCTAGAAATTCTCTCTTCCTTTTTCTTTTCAAATTCCATTCTTTTTCAAATTCCATTCATATCTCTTTTGTTAACTCTGTCTCATCATCTTCAGCCTGCTTTATGGTTGTCCAAATATTTAGATTGAACCAGATAAAATTGCTATTTTGGTAGGTAAAAAGCAGTTGATTATCAGCAATTAAATGTGGTTCAACCTAATAGTTTTAAAGCCTAATCCATTTATGTGTCTAGTTCTCCTCAAGGGCAGGGGCCAGAACACATATTTGTATAATCCCTTCCAAGACCTAGAATTGACTGGTCAGATCAAAAGCACTTAGTAAATTCCTGCTGACTGATGAAGCTAAGCTGTCCCCAGGGCAGGCAGAGTTGTGATCTACTAAGTCTTACCAGGTTGATCTCTAAGATGGTTTTTGTAGCCTCCCTCTTCTCTGAAATGTAATTGAGTCCCCACCACCATAAATGACTTGCATCTTTGTCGTACTTTAGGGAAGTGGGGAGGACCACTTAATCTTTGGAAAATTTTGCCCCTTGGCTACTATTGAGCCTCTTGGAGGGGTTTGTTTAGGTCTGCAGAGAGTGGGATACGTGTGCCCAGTAAAGTTTTTTTGAATGACGGAGAAGCTTTCTTTATATTAGCCAAGGACACAAAGACCCTTCAGAGCAAGTGGAGTTGGTGGCCTAGGAGTTCATACTTGATTCTATGAATCCTGACTTCCGACCAGTGCATATCCAAAATAATTTAAGATTTGCCCTGAGGTTGCCAACTTTTAATTTTGCCAAATAAGTACGTTTAAAATAAGTATGTAATTATGTACTTTTAATAGTTAATATATGTTCATGGTACAGCATTTAAAATGTCCAAAAGGATATACAGCAAATGAAATGAGTCTCATACATCCTCTCTAGTTGCTTAAAACTATTCAGTCCCCCTTCCAGGAGGCAAACCGGGTTACTTGATCCTCCTTCCCGAGATAGCCCACGCATTTAAAAACAGGTATGACTGTATTGGCTCTCTCCCTTCCCCCACATAAATGGTAGTGCATTCAAATACTGTTTGACAGCTTGAGTTTACCCCTACATTTCTTAGAGATCTTTAAAAATCAATACATTAAAAAAATTAAAATCAATACATAGAGCTGCCTTATTCTTTTTGAAGGCTGTGTAATATTAGGAAGGGTATTAAAAACAAACAGTTGTTATCTTTTTAACTTAAAAGGTATATTTAAATAGTAAAAGAAAGAATGCAATTTCAAGCGGGGTGTGGTGGCTCATGCTTGTAATCCCAGCAATTTGAGAGGCTGAGGCAGGAGGATACTTGAGCCCAGGTGTTTAAGACCAGCCTGGGCAACATAGTGAGACTCTACCTCTACAAAAAAAATGACAAAAAATTAGCTGGGTGTGGTGGTATGAGCCTGCAGTCCCAGCAACTCTGGTGGCTGAGCTGGGGGATCACTTGAGGTAAGGAGTTCAAAGCTGTAGTATGCCATGGTGGCACCACTGTACACCAGCCTGGGCAACAGAGCAAGGCCCTGTCTCAAAAAAAAAAAAAATGATTTCTGTGTAAAGAAAATTTCCTGCCTTAGTCCAAGGACCCTGTGTGAGAAAACTGTTGCTAGAGATAGTAAACCATTAAAGAAAGTGGTTTAAGGCCAGGTGCAGTGGCTTATGCCTGTAATCCCAGCACGAGGCCGAGGCGGGCGGATCACGAGATCAGGAGATTGAGACCATCCTGGCTAACACGATGAAACCCCGTCTTTACTAAAACTACAAAAAAATTAGCCGGGCGTGGTGTCGGGCGCCTGTGGTCCCAGCTACTTGGGAGGCTGAGGCAGGAGAATGGCATGAACCCAGGAGGCGGAGCTTGCAGTGAGCTGAGATCTGGCCACTGCACTCCAGCCTGGGTGACAGAGCGAGACTCCATCTCAAAAAAAAAAAAAAGTGGTTTGAATAGGAATGTGTTAGGACAGATTGTGTTGTTCTAGAGAGGTTTATTAGCTTCAGGTAGGCTGAATGAATGAGAGGGCAAGAGATACATAATTGCCATATTGATATCCTTCTCCCCATTTTGCAGAGAGAAGTGGATTTAGGGAATCCTCTCATCTCCTACAGTTGTACTATTTCATTTGTCAGATCAGACAATTAGCCAGTCTGCTGTCAAGATGTCTTGTGTTTATAGCAGCTGTCAGTTGGATTGGAGTAGGAAGACTAGTTTCAGGGCTGTTTATGTCTTTTGTTCATATTTTTGAGCATTGAAGGTATGCATAGTAGGAATTAGGAATTATGGAAAACATACTCTTCCAGTCCTCTGTGAGGAATATACACATGAAGTGATGGGGGCTTGAACTTGAGGAGTGAAATTGGAATAGTTTGCTAAAGTCTGAGAATGTTGGAATTAAAAAACTGACAGAATACATGACCTTTGGGAAGAATAAGAAGAGTGGAATTCATTTGCTAAACATTTATTGAGTACCTAGTATGTGCAAAGTACTGCGATACGTTAATAACGCCAAGCAAACTGCCTTAGAGGGTGCTAGTGTAGGGCTGAAAAGTACACAGTATACAGACACAAGAAGGCAAGCCTGTTCATTTAGGTAGCATGTGTTTATTAGGACAGCACTGTACTAGGTGCTGGATATAAGAAAGGAAGGAAATGGTACAAACCAGGTTGCAGGGAGAAAATACAGATAGAATGTAAACTTTGTCAGTCTCAAATAGCTATTTGATTAATATAAGTGTTTTCAGAGAAAAACTCCATACAATATTTTTATTTATTTTTAACCATTTATTTTTTGGAATGAGCAGTACCTTTATATAGTTGAAATAAAAAAGTATTATAAGGTATACTGCAAAAAGTCTCCCTCCTATTTTTGCCCCTCCCCGCCTCTTATCCAGATATCTCTCTTGTGTCAGGAATAAATGCTGGAAAAAGAAACCAGCCTGAGTATTTTAACCACAAAAGGATTTAACATAGGGAATTGGGTACTACATTGCTGGAAAGGCTGGAAGAGTGGGACTCAAGGAGGCTGCCCTTAGGGTATCATCCTGAAAGGCCCACAATTGTAGCTGTGATCTGGAGGTCAGGAAATCACTACTGGCACTGCCATCTGCACCACTGCTGCCTGACATGCATGAAGCTGATGATTAGACATTAGGCTCTGACTATTGCAGAGCAGCAGCAGCAGCAGCAGCAACATCTGGGAGCTTGTGAGAGCTCTTAGGCCCCAGCTTGGCATACTGAATCAGAATTTTCATTTCAACAGGATACCCTGATGATTTACATGTATGTGGAAGCTTGACAGGCCTTGTGCTGGACCTGGCCACTAACCCAAGGGTTTTTATGACCTTGGCCACCAATTGTAAGGAAGTCAGGGAAATGTAGTTGTTGATTTTCCCAACTCTCAGTCTAGAAAGAAGGTTAAATGGAGGTTGAAAGAAACCATCTACTGAACTGGCCACACTTTTCCACAAGTAACCTTTGTTGTTTCTTGGGCATCCTTCCAAATACTTTTTGCATATATAAGCATATGTGAATACATATCCTTCTTTCTCTTCTTTAAAAAAATAAGTCAGGTGTGGTGACTCATACCTGTAATTCCAGCATTTGGGGAGGCTGAAGTGGGCAGATAGCTTGAGCCCAGGAGTTTGAGACCAGCCTGGGCAACATAACAGAACTCTGTCTCTACAATAAATACAAAAATTAGCCTTGTATGGTGGTGTGCGCCTGTAGTTTCAAGTACTTGGGAGGCTAAGGCTGGAGGGACACTTGAGCTGGGGAGAGGGAGGTTGTAGTGAGCCGAGATCACGCCACTGCACTTCAGCCTGGGTGACAGAGTGAGACCCTGTCTCAATCAGTCAGTCAATCAAACTATCAATAAAACAAAGCAATAGCTTAACATATACAGTGTTCTGCATCATGTAACTGTATATCTTAGAAGAGCTTTCCATATCTTGACAGATAAAAATCATCTTGTTCTTTTTTTTTTTTTTTTTTTTTGAGACGGAGTCTCGCTCTGTTGCCCAGGCTGGAGTGCAGTGGCCGGATCTCAGCTCACTGCAAGCTCCGCCTCCCGGGTTCGGGCCATTCTCCTGTCTCAGCCTCCTGAGTAGCTGGGACTACAGGCGCCCGCCACCTCGCCCGGCTAGTTTTTTGTATTTTTTAGTAGAGACGGGGTTTCACCGTGTTAGCCAGGATGGTCTCGATCTCCTGACCTCGTGATCCGCCCGTCTCGGCCTTCCAAAGTGCTGGGATTATAGGCTTGAGCCACCGCGCCCGGCCCATCTTGTTCTTTTTAATAACTACGTAGTATAAGGCCAGGCACGGTGGCTCATGCCTGTAATGCTAGCGCTTTGGGAGGCTGAGGCAGGCAGATCATGAGGTCAAGAGATCGAGACCATCCTGGCCAACATGGTGAAACCCTGTCTACTAAAAATACAAAAATTAGCCGGGCGTGGTGGTGGGTGCCTGTAATCCCAGCTACTTGGGAAGCTGAGGCAGGAGAATCTCTTGAACCAGGGAGGTGGAGGTTGCAGTGAGCAGAGATCGCGCCACTGTACTCCAGCCTAGCGACAGAGCGAGACTCTGTCTCAAACAAACAAAAAAACCCCTGCATAGTATTCCATTATATTGCTTACAAAATGCTTAAAATTGAGACTGTCTGATACAGTCTGGGTTGCATGGTCATTCTGATTTATTGGCACACGTAAAATCTAATCTAGTTGTTAAATGTTTTCTTCTTGCCTCTTGTATGCTCATGTCTTTTGTGTATGTCATCTTGTTTAATCCACACTACAACCCAGTGTGCTTCTTCCACTTTACATGAGGGAACTCAGGCTCTGAAAGTTTAATTTAATAGTTTATAAACTAGCCGGGCATGGTGGTTCACCTTTGTAATCTCAGCATTTTGGGAGGCTGAGGCGGGCAGATCACCTAAGGCCAGGAGTTTGAGACCAGCCTGGTCAACATGGCAAAACCCCATCTCTACTAAAAATACAGAAATTAGCTGGGCATGGTGGCAGGCGCCTGTGATCCCCGCTACCCGGAAGGCTGAGGCAGGGAGAGTCACTTGAACCCAGGAGGTTGCAGTGAGCCAAGAGCACACCACTGCATTCCAGCCAGGGTGACAGAGCGAGACTCTGTCTCAAAAATAAAATAAAATAAAATAGTTCATAAAATAAGGAATATGCAGGTTGGGATTTGGATCTCAGGTCTATTACCTTCCCTAATTTGTGATATGACCCAATTACACAGAGTCTCTAAACGGTAGGCCTGGTAACCTTCTCCTTTGGGAAGAGGTTTGGAAATATACCATTATGGATATTTGGATATTTGGGGTAGGTATTAAAGGAATGCCAATTTTTTTTTTTTTTTTTCTGACTCAGGTATCCAGCTCACATAGAAGACATTGACTACGAGGAAGGAAAAGTACTCATCCATTTCAAGCGCTGGAACCATCGTTATGATGAGTGGTTCTGCTGGGACAGTCCTTATTTACGCCCTTTAGAGAAAATACAGCTGAGGAAAGAGGGCTTGCATGAAGAGGATGGATCTTCTGTGAGTAAGAAATCTGGGAAGTTCTGTAGTACGCAAGGTCAGCTATTGGGCTGTTTGTGTTTCAATCTTTGATGTTCAGTAGCAGCTGGGGACCAGTTCTTATTTAGGCCTATAGTTGTAACCCTGAGATCTCAATGACACCTGGGGCTCTTGAAGAATCCCAATTTTTTTGTTTGTTTGTCTGTTTGTTTTTTGAGACAGAGTCTTGCTCTGTTGCCCAGGCTGGAGTGTAGTGGTGCAATCTCTGCTCACTGCAACCTCCACCTCTCGGGTTCAAGCGATTTTCACACCTCAGCCTCCCTAGTAGCTGGGATTACAGGTGCCCACCATGGCTAATTTTTGTATTTTTAGTAGATATGGGGTTTTGCCACATTGGCCAGGCTGGTCTCAAACTCCTGACCAATTTTACGGCACTGTATCCCTAACTTCTAGAACACTGCCTGGCACATAGTAGATCTTCTGATCTTTTGTTAAGCTGTCTGATCTTTTGTTAAGTGATCATTCTGGCCAGGCGCGGTGGCTTACACCTGTAATTCCAGCACTTTGGGAGGCGGAGGCGGGTGAATCACAAGATCAGGAGTTTGAGACCAGCCTGGCCAACATGGTGAAACCCCGCTTCTACTAAAAACATGAAAAATTAGCTGGGTGTAGTGGAGGGTGCCTGTAATCCCAGCTACTCGGGAGGCTGAGGCAGGAGAATCGCTTGAACCCAGCAGGCAGAGGTTGCAGTGAGCCAAGATGATCACACCACTGCACTCCAGCCCAGGTGACAGAGTGAGATTCCATCTCAAAAAGAAAAGAAAGTGATCATTCCATGTAGAGCATTGTACTAATCTCATATGCAAGGTCTTTGTTTTTCTTTTGAGACAGGGTCTTGCTCTGTTGCCCAGACTGGAATGCAGTGGTGCGATCATGGCTCACTGCAGCCTCAATCTCAGGCTGAAGCAATCTTTCCACTTCACCTTCCCAAGTAGCTGGGACCATGGGCCCACCACACCCGGCTAATTTTTAAATTTTTTTATACAGACAGTGTCTCACATTGTTGCCCAGGCTGGTCTTGAACTCTTGGGCTCAAGCAATCCTCCCACCTTGGTCTCCCAAAGTGCTAGGATTATAGGGGTAAGCTTGTCATGCGAAATCTTTTATAAGCCCTCAAAGAACTTGGAATTGATTGGACTGTATTCCATTTTTCTCAATTTTATCTCTATGCCTGGAGCTTTTACTGACTTCAAAATGCAGTATGAAGTATTAGTTTTAAGGTTTTTTTGTTTTGTTTTGTTTTGTTTTAAGCAATGAAAGCACACATTTACTGAAATGAAAGTACACTCCATAGAGTGGGAGCGGGCTCGAGTAAGTAGCTCAAGAGCCATGTTTTTGTTTGTTTGTTTTTGAGACGGAGTCTTGCTCTGTCGCTCAGGCTGGAGTGCAGTGGCTCGATCTCAGCTCACTGCAACCTCTGTCTCCTGGGTTCAAGTGATTCCCCTGCCTCAGCCTCCCGAGTAGCTGGGACTACAGGTGCGTGCCACCATACCTGGCTAATTTTTTGTATTTTTAGTAGAGACAGGTTTCGTTGTTAGCTACGATGGTCTTGATCTCCTGACCTCATGATCCGCCTGCCTCAGCCTCCCAAAGTGCTGGGATTACAGGTGTGAGCCACTGCGCCCAGCCTGGTTTTTTTTTTTTTTTTTTTTTTTTTTTTTTTTTTGAGACGGAGTCTCGCTCTGTCTCCCAGGCTGGAGTGCAGTGGCCGGATCTCAGCTCACTGCAAGCTCCGCCTCCCGGGTCCACGCCATTCTCCTGCCTCAGCCTCCCGAGTAGCTGGGACTACAGGCGCCTGCCACCTCGCCCGGCTAGTTTTTTTTTTTTTTTTTGTATTTTTTAGTAGAGACAGGGTTTCACCGTGTTAGCCAGGATGGTCTCGATCTCCTGACCTCGTGATCCACCCGTCTCGGCCTCCCAAAGTGCTGGGATTACAGGCTTGAGCCACCGCGCCCGGCCGTTTTTTTGTTTTTTTAAAGAGACGTTTTCTTGCTCTGTCGCCTAGTCTGTAGTGCAGTGGTACAGTCTTTGCTCAATGTAGCTTTGACCTCTTGGGCTCAAGCAATCCTCCTTCCTCAGCCTCCTGAGTGCCTGGGACTATAGGCATGTACCACTGTGCCTGGCTAATTAAAAATTTTTTTTTGTAGAGACAAGGTCTTATTATGTTGCCCAGGCTGGTCTTGAACTCCTGGCCTTAAGGGATCTTTCTGCCAAAGAAGGAAGATCCTTCGTACCTCCCAAAGTCCTGGGATTTTAGGCGCGTGCCCTTGTGCCTGGCCAGTTTTAAGGTTTTTAAACAGGCATTGAGACATCTATAATGGTCCTGCCACTTTTAGATCTGACTCAGCCCTGCCTTCTATTTTCTTTTTCTTATCTTTTTTTTTTTTTTGGAGACAGTCTTACTCTATTGCCAAGGCTGGAGTGCAGTGGCATGATCTTGGCTCACTGCAACCTCTGTCTTCCAGGTTCAAGTGATTCTCGAGTCTTAGCCTTCTGAGTAGCTGGGACTACAGGCTCATCCAACCACACCTGGCTAATTTTTGTATTTTTAGTAGAGGTGGGATTTCATCATGTTGGCCAGACTCCTGACCTCAGGTGATTCACCTGCCCCAGCCTCCCAAAGTGCTGGGATTACAGGCACGAGCCACTGTGTCTGGCTTATTTTCTGTTTTAACCCTATTAGGGAACTTGAACTCTTGCTGGCCTTTTTTTTTTCTTTTTCCCAATTAAGGATTATTCAGTATTGTTCCATGTGACTTTTCAGTGTTCATTCTACAAATTTTTTTTTTTTTTTTTTTTTTTGAGACAGAATTTCACTGTGTCATCCAGCCTGGAGTGCAATGGCATGATCTCAGCTCACTGCAACCTCCACCTCCTGGGTTCAAGTGATTCTCCTACCTCAGCCTTCTGAGAAGCTGGGATTACAGGCAGCTGCCACCACACTGGCTAATTTTTGTATTTTTAGTAGAGAGGGGATTTCACCATGTTGGCCAGGCTGTTCTCTACCTCCTGATCTCAGGTGATCCGCCCACCTCGACCTCCCAGAGTGCTGGGATTACAGGTGTGAGCCACTGTGCCTGGCCCATTGTGCAAAATTTATCAGTGCAAACTGTGTGCTGGGAAAAGTGTATAAAATATTAAAGGTGAATGGTTGCTTTCCCTGGCTAAAGACCCTTTAGAAGTATAGGTGGCATTAAATGCTGCTTCCCTGAGTATGAAGTAGCCTCATAATCTTCTAACTCCTATACTGGATGTTATCCTAGTAGTCCTGGCCTCTTACACTCATTTTCAGAATGTATGTTGATTAGGGTGGAATTATCATCAGTGCTGTGCCGTGCCTGCCCAGACCTCTTAGGCTTATTGAGGTCTTGTGTCCCAGCCCTTTTGTTTTGACTCTTGTCTTAGTCTTTTTTGTGTTGCTATGATAGAATATCTGAGACTAGGTAATTTATAAAGAAAAGAGGTTTGTTTAGCTCACAATTCTGCAGGCCGGGAAGTTCAAGTGCATGGTACTGTCTTCTGGCATCAGCTTTCATGCTGCGTCATACATGGTGGAAGGTCAAAGAGGGAGACAAGTGTGAAGAGAGGGACCAAACAGGAGGAGGAGCCTTGCTTTATAACAACTTGCTTTCTTGGGAATGAATCCATTCCCAGGAGAGCGAGAAGTCACTCCTGTGAGACAGCATTAATCTGTTCATGAGGGATTTGCCACCATGACCCAAACACCTCTCATAGGCCCCATCTCCAACTCTGTTGCCCTGAAAACGTTAACTTTCGGCGAGGACAAATGGCACCGAAATTATAGCAACTCCTGGTGTTGAACAACAGAAATATCTTCCTCCATCCCAATAGCTACTTTCCTTTCTCACTCTCTTATCAATCCCAGCCTCTTTTATGAGATCTGGTACAGTGCATGTCCTGTGAAATTAGGTTGGTAACAGGATCTTTTTTTTTTTTTTTTTTTTTATGTTTTTTAGGAATTTCAAATAAATGAGCAGGTCCTTGCTTGCTGGTCTGATTGTCGTTTTTACCCGGCCAAAGTCACTGCTGTTAACAAGGATGGTAAGGCATTTGAGTTGTAGTTGTTTTTACTCATGACTTAGGTGGTGGTGGTTGGGGGGGGGATGTTTGTAATGTTAGAGCTTAATAGTATATTTTCAGTATTTCTTTACTGCCTAGGTATCTGCTTTATTCAAGTTAATCACTATGTCAGGAGTTGGGAAGAAATTATAAGTGTAAAGAAAACTGGACAAAAAAGGTAGTTTGACTTTTTACCCCCTAATTTTCAGTCATTGTTTTCTAAAACAGTCACAGTTCATCTGTCACTCTTCCTGGAGGTATGCAGGTACTTGCTGTCTAGGAGTTCCTAATAAAATTGATGAGACAGCCCTGAATATTTGTGAATAGCCTAGAAATTAAATGAACACTAACAAACTTTAAAAAATGTGCTTTCTTGATGCAAGGTGATTGAGGGTGGTCTGTAACATTGGAGTTGGCTAGTGGAAACTGGGATGCTGGAAGTTAGAGCACTGAGTTGGGTTTCTTTTGCCAGAACTGAACGTGTGAAGAGACAGAATGGGAAACTTGACTAATAGAGGCTCATTTTGCTAGTAAAAGGGCAGGCAAAGAGTTTTGAGGATAATACGTATGGTCAGAATCCTGACACCTGGAGAATAGAATCTAGGTCCCAGAGATACCATTGTAAGCACGTTCCACCAGGGTATGTGTGGTCTCCATGATCTCTGAAGTGAATGTTTAGGGAAGTCAGGCCTCTTGATGCCACTGTAGGGTTGACTCTTAGGCCAGTCTGAATTTTCATTTGATGAAGTTATTCAGGTATTTATTAATATTCTGCTAACTGCTGGGCCTCAGGCTGACCAAGTTTTGTCTGAGAATGATTTTTTTTTTCTTGTTCTTTTTTGAGACAGAGTCTTGCTCTGTTGCCCAGGCTGGAGTGCAGTGGTGCCAGCTCAGCTCACTGCAGCTTCCATCTCCTGGGTTCAAACAGTTCTCCTGCCTCAGCCTCCCGAGTAGCTGGGATTACCGACGTGCACCATGGTCAGCTAAATTTTGTATCTTTAGTAGAGACGGGGTTTTGCTAGGTTGCCCAGGCTGGTCTCATGTGATCTACCCACCTCAGCCTCCCAAAGTGTTGGGATTATAGGTGTGAGCCACCATATCCAGCCGCAACTTTTTAGAGAAGTATTTTTCAGGCCAAACGCCGTGGTTCGTGCCTATAATCCTAGCAGTTTGGGAGGCTGTGGTGGGAGGATCAGTTGAGGCCAGGAATTTGAGACCAGCCTGGGCAACACAGTGAGACCTCATCTCACTATGAAAAAATTAGATGAGGGTGGTGGCATGTTTCTGTAGTCCTAGCTACTCGCATGGCTGAGGTGGGAAGATCCTTTGAGCCCAGGAGTTTGAGGATGCAGCAGGCTATGAGAGTGTCATTGTACTCCAGCCTGGGCAGCAGAATGAGACTGTCTCTTTAAAAAAAAAAAAAAAAGTATTTTCAGTTGTGCTTCCTCCAGAAGCTAAAATTATAGGAGGGAGAGTCTCGAGGCTATGGTAGTTCCTAAAATGGTCATTTGCATTGCTAATATATTGTTTCTGAAGCTCCATATTCTGTCCAGTGAAATTTAGTTAATTGAAGGACGTGAAAATGAATGGAAATTTCTGCCAAAACCTGTTTTCCTGAGGTTCTCAGGTCTGAAGTCCTGTATTACGCTGACACACTGACTGGTTTTTGGGACTAACTGGAAGAGGGAGGAGAGGATATGGGAGAGGGGCAATCCTGAAACAGAAAGTTAGTGAGACAGGCCGTGTGGTACTATTGGCCACCCAGATTGTGAAGGCAGGCTAGCCTTTGTAGGAGCTCAGATCTATGTCTGATTTGGAGATGAAGATAATTAATGCCTCTAAGAGGGGTGGGAAGATGTGTTGGTGGAGGCAATGAAGGCTTAGTAATCTACTGTTTAGATCTAATACCTGCAAAGCCCAGAGCTTGGCATCATGGAGTAAAATAAAAGAAGACCTGCTTCAAGGTAGAATGAAGTAGGTGCTGAAATAGAGCTACCAGGAGGAGGCAGGGCAGGATGGTGCGGGTTAATCATGGTAGGCACCTGTCTCTATAAGGTTTTGTGTTTGTGTGTGGGATGGGTCAGAAACTCTTTGAAATAATTATTTCAAAAATGTTAGGTTTGGATTAGTGCTAATGATCAGTTTCTGCTTCATCACGATTCACTGTGGGATTACTTGTGGGATTGGGAGCGACAATGCTAGTCTCTCTTTTCTCTCTTTCCCTGGTCTTTTCTGCTGTGCCTTAGGTTCATCCGTAGCAGTGACCACCAGCTTAATGGCCCTGTGAGGAGGAGCTCTGCTGGCAAGGCAGCATGTTTATTTCCTGTAAATGTCACTTATGTCTTGTTGGTGCTGCCAGGAGGAGGCAGGGGATATAGTGAAGTCACGCCTTGTAGATTTATGTTTAGAAGGCTTGGTGTGATTTTCTTGCCACTCTTAATCTCCTTGGATGTTTTGCTAAGGCTGATTGTTGATCTGGCTGGTGGGTGGGGACTCTAGCCAGAGTGGAAGTGGCAGCTGCTGGCACTGAGGAGTCTGGCATGATTGAATCAGAACTAAATAACAACTTTAGTTTCTTAAGGGAGTCTGTTAGCACTTGGAAAATAGGGCATTTAATGCCATATTATTTAGCTTTTTTCACTTGGAATGGTTCTTTAGCAGTGGAGATTAAGCATTATTTAGTGTGAAGGCAGTGGCAGTTGGTAGTCTTGTTAGACTCTCAGTCTATGTTGTTGTAAAAGACAGTAAAAGATGGGTTTCTACTTTCAGGGAATCTTTGTTTGGAAGCCATCTCTGGTGAGCTGACCTCACCTCTTTGCTGGGGCTGCCTAGCTTCCCCCTCCCTTTTTTTTTTTGTTTGTGACAGAATCTTGCTCTGTTGCCCAGGCTGGAGTGCAATGGTGCAATCTCTGCTCACTGCAACCTCTGCCTCCCGGGTTCAAGCGATTCTCCTGCCTCAGCCTCCTGAGCAGCTGGGACTACAGGCACATGCCACACCACACTTGGCTAATTTATATGTATTTAAGGTTTCAAATGTACTTTATTTCTTCAGTAATGCCATATCTTAATGGGTACACAGTGCTTTAACTTGGCATCAATTATGAGCTGTTTTTTAAACAATTCATTATTACACCAGCTGGTATGATTACTGTTCTCTCCATTTTGGGGGGTGACTCTGCCAACAGGGGACAGGCTCCATTCTATTCTGATTTGTGTTGTTACATATGTCCATAGAGCAATACAGAAAGTGGCTCCACTAGCTAATACAGTATTACCGTATTTGTCATGAAAATCAGGTGTACGTTTCTGGTGGCTCTGCCATCATTGTTTGCTGAATGCTTCGACCTTGGAGACGACTTAGTTTGTTTTTGACCAAGGGAAACGTCCTGAAGGTGAAGATAGAACTGCAGCAATGAAGCTGCTGCTTTAATTTTTGCATTTTTAGTAGAGACGAAGTTTCACCATATTGGCCAGGCTGGTCTGGAACTCCTGACCTCAAATGATCCACCTGCCTCAGCCTCCCGAAGCTCCTCTTTTTTTCACATGGGGAATAGCAGAGTCAATTGTCTGTCAGGGCTTTCTGCCCCCAGTAGTGTACAACTCTGCTCTGTAAGTGATTTTCCTTAAGGAAACTACTTTGTAGGTTAGCATTTATGACAAAATGGGGAATTGTTCCTTTCTATTGATCTGTGGTTCTTTAATTTGAATAAGCAGGTAAATCAGCTCCTTCTTCCTAAAAACTATGCATATTTTTGGGTCATGTCCCCTACCTACCCCGCCAGTTCAGTCTCTAGGGCAGTGACTGAAGTCTGCATTTATAACAGGAGATGCTATGGAAATGATCTTGTTTCTAGAGTCTCTGGCTGAAGCAGCTCTTATTTTTTGTTTTCTTCATGCTGTAACTGATTCTACATTTGAAATGTGGGGAGGTTGATACTATGTGAACAGCTTTGTAGAAAGAGAAAAGGAAGATTTAGGCCCACACATGCAGGTGCTAACTGGCTGCTGTTTTCTTCTTCTGGGGGAAGAGGGATTGTGCTTCCCGCCACCCCCCCACTTTTTTTTTTTTTTTTTTTTTGCCTAGATAGCCTTTAAAGATGTCAATGTCTGGCCAGGCGCAGTGGCTCATGCCTGTAATCCCAGCACTTTGTGGGGCCAGGGCAGTGAATCACCTGAGGTCAGGAGTTGGAGACCAGCCTGGCCAACATGGTGAAACCTAATCTCTACTAAAAGTACAAAAATTAGCCAGGCGTGGTGACACACACCTGTAGTCCTAGCTACTCAGGAAGCTGAAACAGGAGAATCACTTGAACTCAGGAGGCGGAAGTTGCAGTGAGCCGAGATAGTGCTATACTGCACTCTAGCCTGGGCAACAGAGCGAGACTCGTCTCCAAACAAAAAAAGAAAAAAAAGGTTGTCAATGTGCTGTGCTTCCCTTTTAGGGTGACTTGGTGGTATTGATCCCTTGGTCTGTGACAGGCCCTGTGCTAGGTTATTTCCATATCTTATCATATTTAATCTTTACACAAACATGGAAAGGTTATTGCCATTAACCCCATTCTTATTTTGCAGATGAGGAACTAAGCTCACAGGGGGAAACTGCTTTAGGTTATAAAACGCTTGGATGGTAGAGCTGAGATCTGCATGGAGGTCTGTGGTTCTCCAGAGTCCCTAAACTATTGTTCCCACGGTACCAGGCTGCCTCTTTGGAGCAGGGTTGTCCTAAGAGGGCAGGTGTTGTCAATTAGGTCCAGGTGTTCACTGATAGAATGCGAGAGTGGATGTAGTGGTCTGCACTTTCTGGAGCCTGGTGTTGTCTTGAGAACCATGGTTGGGAGACAGGGTCTGGTCCCAGTTCCTGCTCAGTGATTATGGGTGGTCACTGCCTTTGCTCTGGACTCTTTTGAGCAGTTAGAAGTCAAAGAGGGAATGGAAATAGATGAGTGTTGTATTGGCCACAGAACCTAAACCCAATATGTAAAATTGCTGAGAAGAAAATACTTAGAGGGAGGGAAGGCGTGCCCGCAGACATATGCACATCCTCACTCCTCAACAATCTGTGGAAGCCTAAGGACTTCAAGAAAACTTTTGTTGTTGTTGTTTTTTGAGATGGAGTCTCGCTCTGTCACCCAGGCTGGAGTACAGTGGCTTGATCTCAGCTCACTGCAACCTCCGCCTCCTGGGTTCAAGTGATTCTCCTGCCTCAGCCTCCCGAGTAGCTGGGATTACAGGTGCATGCCATCACACCTGGCTAATTTTTACATTTTTAGTAGAGATGGGGTTTCATCATGTTGGTCAGGCTGGTCTTGAACTCCTGACCTCATGATCTGCCCACCTCGGCCTCCCAAAGTGTTGGGATTACAGGCATGAGCCACCGTACCCGACCTGACTAGTCTTTTTTTTTTTTTTTTTTAAAGGGCTGATCTGGGTATGGTGGCTGACGCCTGTAATCCTAGCACTTTGGGAGGTCAAGGCGGGTGAATCACCTGAGGTCAGGAGTTCAAGACCCGTCTGACCAACATGGTGAAACCCGTCTTTACTAAAAATACAAAAATTAGCCGGGCATGGTGGTGTGCACCTGTAATCCCAGCTACTCAGGAGGCTGAGGCAGGAGAATCACTTGAACCCCGGAGGTGGAGACTGCAGTGAGTGGAGATCATGCCACTGCCACTGGACTTCAGCCTGGGAGACAGAGTGAGACTCATCCCCCCAAAAAAAAAAAAAAAAAAAAGACTAGTCGAAAGCAGTCGTGAGGAGGAGGGAAAGAGTAGAATAAGAAGTTCGATCTGTAACTGACTGTGAACAATCAATTGAGATAACTCACTACTTTCAGACCAGCCTGAGAAAACATGTTTGAAAACCCTCTGTTTTCCATCTGTGGCTTTCTGGAATAATCTGACTTCCGAAGAGTGAATGAGATAGAAAAGAAGCCCTGGACGCTGGGCATGATGGCTCACATCTGTAATTCCAGTGCTTTTGGAAGTCGAGGTGGCAGGATTGTTTGAGGCCAAGAGTGTGAGACCAGCCTGGGTAACATAGACCCCCATGCCCTGCTATCTCTACTAAAAATTAAAAAATAAAAAATTGGCTGGACATGTTGGTGCATGCCCATAGTCCCAGCCACTTGTGAGGCAGAGACAGTAGGATTGCTTGAGCCCAGGAGTTTGAGGCTGCAGTGAGCTAGGATCATACCACTACACTTCAGGATGGGTGACGAAGACCCTTTTTTGTTTTTGAGACAGTCTTGCTCTGTCGCCCAGGCTGGAGTGCAGTGGCACAATCTTGGCTCGCTACAACCTTTGCCTCCCAGGTTCAAGTGATTCTCCTGCCTCAGCCTCTCGAGTAGCTGGGATTACAGGCACCCACCATCATGCCCGGCTAATTTTTGTATTTTTGTAGAGACGGGGTTTCAACACGTTGGCCAGGCTGGTCTTGAACTCCTGACCTCAGGTGATCCACCGGCTTCAGCCTCCCAAAGTGCTGGGATTACAGGCGTGAGCCACCACGCCCAGCTGATGAAGACCCTGTTTCTAAGAAAAAAAGAGGCCCTGGAATATTAGTTGTGGTAGATTTCATGAGCAACATAAATCTGTCCAATCCAAAATCACCCTTGTAGTATCCCTATGTCTTTGGTCCTAGAGAACATGAGCTTGTTATGCATCTCTAGTTTTGTTCTTAGAAACTTCTACTATTACTGACTGCTATAGGATTGTCTGCAATGCTGAGTCCTTAAACCTCAGAGGGGCAAGGCCAGGAAGCTTTGTTTCATCTTAAAGTCTAAGGGCAAAAGCTTCTCAAGGGAGTCTGAGGCAGGTAGCCCTTCTAAGTCAAGTTAGAGCAGATAGAACAGGATACACTTACTTTGAGTTCCTTCATTTACATGTTTGTTAGATAGTGTTTGTGGCCACAGGAGAACTACTAGTCACCTATGGGAGGATTCCATGGGAAGACAATCTTTTAGTAATATACATGAAACCATTAAAGCAAAATTTTGGCCTCTCTGTTGTCCATTATTGTCTCTGAATTATTGAAGCCCAAGTTGGGCTGTGTTTAGCATGATTAAAGGAGAAAGTTTCAAGATGATCCTTGGTAATCCTTTGGAAGTTAAAAGGATCAAAGACCTAGATATATCTAAGGATAGTCGTCCCTAGCACCTTTGGCCGTAGTTTGGGTCATTTCAGAGTGGCTGGTGCTACTCTGGGTCTGTGGTTTGGAATTAGGTTGAGGAGCCTGAGCAACAGGCAGTGTGGGGTGCTGGGAAAAAATTGGTCAGAGGTCAGTAGACAGGTTTGGATTCCAATGATAGCTGTCTCAGACTTAATCATGGAACTCAGGTTCCTTTTATGTAAGTCCTCCTTCTGGAATCTGCCATCAGGAGTAAGCTTCAAAATTAACTCCAAATAGCTGAAAATGTTGGACTGTTAGGTAACGTTACTTAATATTGACTTTTGGATGTTGGAAATACCTGTAAAAACAACAGTTTTCATTTTGATGTAACTGATGCTGAACTAACTTTGTTAATAAAATAGTTGAAAATATAGTCTTGGGTGACTTGTCGGCACACATAATATTTAAGATTTCAAGATAACGGGAGTCTTAAAACTCCCATCCCCCCATCTCTGTCCCCAGACTTGCCAGAGTTGCACCATGGTTGCTTGAGAAGGGTCTGTTTAGAATTCCATACCATTGTTTATCATAACTCCTTTGCTTGCCAACACCCTCACAGTATAGTCAGGGAAAAACAGGAACCCAGACTTTTGTTGTAAGTACTTGTAAGTCATTGCTGAGCTGCCTGTGTAGATAATTGTTTATGCTCTTATCCTTTTATGCTCTAATCCTTTTATCATAGCCTGTTCATCTAATTGGTGGTGTCATCTAATTGCTGATGTTTTAACCCAACCAGGCATAACTATATATCCTTATATCTTGTTTGCTAGCCAGTTTCTTTTTTTTATATTTTAAATTTTTTTAAATTTTTAATTTTTGTGGGTACATAAGTAGGTGTATGTATTTATGAGTTACATGAGATATCTTGATACAGGTATGCAATGTGTAATAATCACATCAGGGTAAGTGGGAGTATATATCACTCCAAGCATTTATCCTTTGTTACGAACAATCCAATTATGTAGTTATTTTATTTTTATTATTTATTTTTTTTAGACAGAGTTTCACTCTGTCACCCAGGCTGGAGTGCAGTGGTATGATCTTGGCTCACTGCAACCTCCACTTCCTGGGTTCAGGTGATTCTCTTGCCTCAGCCTCCTGAGTAACTGGGATAACAGGTGCCCACTACCACACCTGGCTAATGTTTTTTGCATTTTTTCAGTAGAGACAGGGTTTCACCATGTTGGCCAGAGTGGTCTTGAACTCCTGACCTCAAGTGATCCACCTGCCTCGGCTTCCCAAAATGCTGGGATTACAGGTGTGAGCCACCACGCCTGGCCAAGTTATTTTAGAATGTACAATTATTTTTTACTGTAGTCACCTTGTTGTGCTAGCAACCTAGGTCTTATTCATTCTTTCTAACATGTTTGTACCCCTTAACCATCGACATTTCCGCCCCCCACCTACTACCCTTCCTAGCCTCTGGTAACCATCCTTCTACTCTCTATCTCCATGAGTTCAATTGTTTTAATTTTTAGCTCCTACAAATAAGTGAGAACATCGAATTTTGTCTGTCTTGCTAGCTAGTTTCTTTATGTATTGGTGACACCTGTGACAAATAATCACCTTTATTTTGTAAATACCAGGAATAAAGGTCAGTAGGTAATTACTAATTGTCTATGGCAGTGGTTCTCAGACTTTGGTGTACATCAGAATCACCTGGAGGACTTGTTAAAAACGCATATTCCTGTCCCCTGTTCCCAGTTGCTGATTCAGTGTATCTGAGATGGGACTGGTAACTTGCATTTCTAATGAGTTCCCAGGAGTTGCTCATGCTTCTGCTATGGGACTACACTTTGAGAAGCACTGGTTTACTCTGAGGCAGGTACTGTGTGTGGAAGAAAGTGGTCTAAGATGTGGTGTCTGGCCTTGAAGAGCCTGCTTTTGAGTTGCGATCTGTACTTATATGAAGGTAGACCTAAGTTTGAAGCTCTGTAGGCTGGTGCCAAATGAGCCTAAGAAGTTCAGATCAGGAGGTAATTATTAGTAGCTGAAAAGCCAGGAAGCTGTTACAGAGCTGTTGTGGGTATTTGAGCCGGGCACTTAAAGATCACGGAATGGCACATTCCCAGAAGGAAAACAGTTTAATACAGATATGGAGATAGAAGTGTCACTGGCAGTTTCGGTGGGTAGCTTGTCACTTTGAGTTGGTGGGTATTGGATGGTGGTAATGAGAAATAAGGTTTGGAAAATTATTGGGCTCAGATTGTGTTGGACGTTGAATACTTTTGGACTTCATTTGGTAGCCGTGATTAGCCATTGACTAGGCCCTGTTGAGGACTGGCGGTGGAGGGGTGTGGGAAGAGAATGTACCAGAAGGAGAAAACCAGGTCTTAACTTTGTTGTTGCAATCTTCGGCTCCCAGACCTCAGGGTTTTTTGCAGGGGTTGGGGGAATTGGTTCTAAACAGAGAAAAACCTGTTTACTAGTGGAAACCATTATGTGATTACCAATGGTTTACTGAATCTTGACAAGATTAACTGTGATTATTATTTTAAATCCCTGGGGCAAAAATGGGTGGGGCATGAATTGGTTCTAAGATGCAAAATTTGAAAGTGTTGTTTGGGTGCGACTAATGAGAACTTCTGTAGTTGGACACCTTATTTGGGAAGATAAGATTTTTGGGTTTCCAGCTTAAGGTTTTTAGCAGGGAAGGATCTTTTTTGAACAATTTTTTTTCTATTGGGAAAAAACTAACAGTGTAACAAAATAAAACTAACAATGTAGCAGCAAGCATTTTGTGTTTTGGCCAAGTCTCTATTTTAAAACATTGTATCATGAAGATAATTCAAATGGATTTTGAGATGTGGAAATAGAACACATCTCTAGAAACCCAATACCTTTAGCAGAATATGATGTTGCTTTTTTTGTTGTTGTTGTTGGAGACTGAGTCTTGCTCTGTTGCCCAGGCTGGAGTACAATGGCAGGATCTGGGCTCCCCGCAACCTTTGCCTCCCAGGTTCAAGTGAATCTCCTGCCTTAGCCTCCCAAGTAGCTGGGATTACAGGCGCCTGCCACCAAGCGCGGCTAATTTTTTGTATTTTTAGTACAGACAGGTTTCACTATGTTGGCCAGGCTGGTCTTGAACTCCTGACCTCGTGATCCGCCTGCCTCAGCCTCCCAAAGTGCTGGGATTACAGGCGTGAGCCATGATGTTCCTTTTGAAACTTAAGAGCTATTATTGCCTCCGATCCCAGAACATAAAGATTAAATTATAAAAGTGAAAAATTCACCAAGGAATAAGTCTGCATTTTCCTCACATTCTTAATTGTTTTACTGCTCTCTGTTCTTCACTTAAATTCAGTGCAATTTTTTTTTATTTTAATGAAGCATCTAAAAGTGAGTTTATTTTTTTGATGGATTTCAATTTATGTAGGTAGAAAACTGTGTAATCTTAACTAAGAAATGAAGACAAGCATACTGTTATCTTGGACATAAGTAAGACTGAATATGATACTTAAACAGTTTTAAATGCCTATGAGATTAATGTAGTTGGAGATCCCTTATGTTTATACTTTGAAAAGTTACCACTTTCATGAAATTGTGAGTTAAAATCATGATATCTTCTTGAATTTTAGGTACTTACACTGTGAAATTTTATGATGGAGTAGTTCAGACTGTCAAACATATTCATGTCAAAGCTTTTTCCAAAGATCAGGTGAGAAATGTGGTTTTTGTGCTTTGTGTTATGAATAATGCTAACACTGTAGTTTTGTTTCCTCAAATAAAGACATTACATTTGTTTATGATGGCAAGTGTTTATTTCCTCCATCTGACACAATTTCACCAGAAAATAATACACAAGTTTTCAGAAGTTGTAAATATTTGTCTCTTTGCTGTTTCCTATTTATTTATTTAGAAACAGAGTCCCGTTCTGTCACCCAGGCTGGAGTACAATGGTGCAATCTCAGTTCACTGCAACCTCCACCTCCTGGGTTCAAGCAATTCTCCTGTCTCAACCTCCTGAGTTGCTGGGATGATAGGCGCATGCCACCATGCCTGGCTAATTTTTTTTGTATTTTTTAGTAGAGACGGGGTTTCACCATATTGGTCAGGCTGGTCTCGAACTCTTGACCTCAGGTGATCCACCCACCTCAGCCTCCCAAAGCGCTGGGATTACAGATGTGAGCCACTGTGTCCGGCCACTGTTTCCTTCTAACAGAGATTTTTTTTTCAAAAGTGCCAAATACTTGGATACCATTGCCTATGTTCTGTTTTCGTCATCTTTTTTCAACAATGTCTAGTTATTCTTGTCTTCTCTCTGTGCCCTGCCCCGCACAAGAGCTGTTAGCCATCACAGGGAACTTGTTGAATTGCTTGAGACCTCCAGTATGTTTTCTCTCCATCTAGCTCTGTCTTTTAGCTTAGGACCATTACTTGGTTGTTTACAGAGCTATCATTTGGCACAGATTGGACAGCCACTTGTGCTAGATGTGCCTGGTTTGTGAATTTGGTATCCTGTCGTTCCAGTCACCATGCATGTATTTGCCTGAGCATGGGGCCTCAGTTTTGATACTGGAAATATGGTTTGCATAAATATGGGCCATCTAGAAGTGTTGCCTACTTTCTTCATGATTTTTCCCCTTTTTGTCTTTTTTGTGTTTATGTATTAATAGTTGAGGGGAAAATAGAGATCAAAATTTGGATACTGGTGTTTTTAAAAATCCTGATTATTACTAATTTCAGCTGTTGAGACAGCTAATTTAGCAATTTAGTAAAGGTTTTACCACTGAGGCATCATAACTGGTTACTCATCTGCTTGGATGGCAGTTGATGTGACAATATTTGGTGATGCTATAACCTGTTGTGTTTTTGGGGTTTTTTTGAGACAGAGTCTTGTTCTGTCGCCCAGGCTGGAGTGCAGTGGTGCAATCTTGGCCTAGTGCAACTTCCCTGCCTCCCCGGTTCAAGTGATTCTGCTGCCTTAGCCTCCCAAATAACAGAGACTAGGTGCGTGCTACCATGCTCAGCTCATTTTTTGTATTTTAGTAGAGACAGGATTTCACCATGTTGTCCAGGCTGGTCTCAAACTCCTGAGCTCAGGCAATCTGCCCCCCTCGGCCTCCCAAAAGGCTAGGATTACAGGCATGAGCCACTGTGCCTGGCCTTCTGTTGTGTCTTTGTGATGATGAAATGATTCTACTTATCACAGATTCTTAATGAATTCTTCTGTATGTATATTTGTAAGTTTTTTCTTTTTGAGACTGAGTCTCTCTCTGTCACCCAGGCTGGAGTGCAGTGGCCTGATCTCCACTCAGTGCAAACTCTGCCTCCCAAGTTAAAGTGATTCTCCAGTCTAAGCCTCCCAATTTGCTGGGATTACAGGCGTGTGCCCCCACACTTGGCTAATTTTTGTATTTTTAGTAGACGGGGTTTCACTGTGTTGGCCAGGCTGGTCCTGAACTCCTGACCTCAAGTGAGCTGCCCACCTTGGATTCCCAAAGTGCTGGGATTACAGACATGAGCCACCATGCCCGGCCTAATCGTAAGTTTCTAAAGATTTTTTTTTTTGAGATGCAGTCTTGCTCTGTCACCCAGGCTGGAGTACAGTGGTGCAATCTAGGCTCACTGTAACCTCCACCTCCCGGGTTCAAGCAATTCTCCTTCCTCAGCCTCTCGAGTAGCTGGGACTACAGGCATGCGCCACCATGCCCAGCTAATTTTTGTATTTTTAATAGAGACAGGGGTTTCACCATGTTGGCCAGGCTGGTCTTGAACTCCTCACCTCAGGTGATCTGCCTACCTTGGCCTCCCAAAGTGCTGAGATTACAGGGCATGAGCCACCATGCCTAGCTGCTTCAAAGGATTTTGATACATGATACCTTTGAGGTAACCTCAAAGGTTACCTTTTGCTGATTGGCCTTTTGCTGATTTTCTTCTTCAGAAAATTAACATTATTATTACATAAAGCTTTGGCCCTGATGATGCTTTTTCTTTGATCACTTGCCTCTCGTAAGGAGCCATATAGTAGTCTAAAACATTATTTTGGCCTTAAATTTGGCAATATTTGTGTTAGGTTTGTGGAATGAGTTAATACAGAGGATATAATTATAAACTTGTCCAGAATTGGCAGATTATATCCAGAACCTTCCCAAGTGGAAGTCCAGGGCTCCAGATAACAATTGTTCATCTATTTACTCTGTGTTTCTCAATAAATTGATGGATAGCATTCACAGTGCTTTGGCTTGGAGGTAGTGCCTTACCCGGTGAGGATTTTTGGGTGCCATGCTTCATTTCTCATTTCCCAGTGGCCTCTGAGTATCTGACCTTAGCCCAGTAGGCCCTTAAGCACAGGCCCATGGCTCCTGGACTTGGCTTCTTTTCCAAGAGGGTACAGTGGTTTGGCTACAGTTATCTGTCATGGGCAATTTCAAAGGTTTTTTCATATACTATTAGAATACATGGAGATTTTTTTTTTTTTCCTGTAGAACTGTACTGTCTTATAAATGTTTTGATAGTCTCTATATTAGTAACACTTATGTTTTTAGCTTACTGTAGAAAATTAGAAAAGTACAAAGCACAAAGAAAATAAAAACTCTATTATTCCATCAAACAGATATAATTGTTCTTAACACTTTGGTGTATAACTTGGCTTAACAATTTGGTGTGTATATCTTTCTGTGTTTTTTATTAAACATATATATGTGTGTGTATCTATTTCTTTTCAAAACTGAAGTTGTGGTACATTAATATAGTACTGTTCTTTTCTTTTAACTAACATTTCCTCAAGTTCCTTAATATCCTGAGAATATGATTTTTCACAGCTATGTAGTGTTCTGTAATATGTATGGAACTGTACTTTGTGTAACCAAATCCCAAATGGTCATTAAGGATATTTGTCAATCCAGGTACACAAGTCGGATTATTCTTTTAGCTAACTTTATTTCTAGGGGTTTATTCTAGTTCAGAGGTATAACGTTTTTAGTTTTGACTCAAATTGCCAACTCCTCCCCAAACCCCCAACAAGGAGGGCAATTTCAATTTATATTTCTGCTGGCCATTACCGGAATGCCTGTTCTCAAACCTGGCTACTTTCAGAATAATTTGGGGGACTTGAAATTAATATTGAAAAAAATATTTGAAAAAATATTTCCTTGTTTATTATTTTTCCCTGTAGAACAAATTAAACTTTTGTTTGTTGAGTATTTAGGTACTGCTTCCTGCTTCCAGTGAAAACCTATGTGCCTAGTGTGTGCTAGGTGCTGGGGATCCCATATGAACATAGTATGGTGGTCTCTGCTCTTTTGAGGTCCTGGAAGAGAGATATGCACACAAATAAACTTAATTATAGTTTTGGAATCTCTAGAGCTTTCAGACCTGGCATTATTATGAAACAGTCACAGTAGAGGACCTTCGATTTTTAGTGTGAATTTTAAAGAATGTAATGTAGGGAGAACGTAACTAAGAAGCAGTATTTCCTACCAATAGGCAAAAACTCCAAGTAGCTCAGGAACCTGGTAGGTGGTTTGTTGAACTGAGCACAGCCTTTACCTGGTAGAGGAAGCAGAGACCCTGGTTCTGGGTTGGATAATCTTTATAGTTTTCCTGTTCAGCTTCCAGTTATCAGTTTTGTTTTTTCTCTAAACAAGACATCAGCACATGCTGGCAAACTGATCAGTTTTGTTATTTCTCTACACAAGACATCAGCACATGCTGGCAAACTGAACCAGCCTCTGAAAAGCTCTGGGTTAGTATAGTCATGCTGGGGATAAGGACAGAGCATAAAGGCATTTTCTTCGAACACCTTTGTCAGAAAGATTGCTTTCCAGAATTTTAAGGCCAGGCATGGTGGCTCATGCCTACAATCCCAATACTTTAGGAGGCTGAGGCAGGAGGATTGCTTGTGCCCCGGAGTTTGAGACCAGCCTGGGCAACATAGGGAGATCCTATTGCTACAAAAAATAATAATAAGCCGGGCGCGGTGGCTCAAGCCTGTAATCCCAGCACTTTGGGAGGCCGAGACGGGCGGATCACGAGGTCAGGAGTTCGAGACCATCCTGGCTAACACGGTGAAACCCCGTCTCTACTAAAAAAAATACAAAAAACTAGCCGGGCGAGGTGGTGGGCGCCTGTAGTCCCGGCTACTCAGGAGGCTGAGGCAGGAGAATGGCGTAAAAACCCGGGAGGCAGAGCTTGCATTGAACTGAGATCCGGCCACTGCACTCCAGCCTGGGCGACACAGCGAGACTCCGTCTCAAAAAAAAAAAAAAAAAAAACCAATAAAAAACAATAAAAAACTTAGCTGGGCATGGTGAAACATGCCCGTGGTCCCAGCTACTCAGAAGGCTGAGATGGGAGGATCGCTTGGGCCTGGGAGGTCGAGGCTGCATGAGCCATGATTGTGCCACTGCACTCCAGCGTGGGCAACAGAGAGAGACTCTGTCTCAGAAACAAAAACAAACAAAAGCCCAGAATTTTATTTTCTAGTGACTTATTCGTCATAATAAGGGAGACTGCACTGTCTCCAGAATAATTGAATTGTTTTAAGGATTGGTTCTCAACTCTTAGTACAGGTGGATATTGTCAGTGGTGCTTTGTGTATGTGACCTGGCATATGTCCTGTTTTTATTTCTTTGTTTGTCTTCATACGTTTGTAAGAAATTCCTCATTTTGTATTTACAAGTAATCACGAAGTGTTTCATCGCTATTTTGCTCATTTTAGAATATTGTGGGTAATGCTAGGCCTAAAGAAACAGATCACAAAAGTCTTTCATCATCTCCTGATAAACGAGAGAAGTTTAAAGAACAGAGAAAAGCCACAGTGAATGTGAAGAAAGACAAAGAAGATAAACCCTTAAAGACAGAAAAGCGACCCAAGCAGCCTGATAAAGAAGGAAAGTTAATCTGTTCTGAAAAGGGGAAAGTGTCAGAGAAAAGTCTTCCCAAGAACGAGAAGGAAGACAAGGAAAACATTTCAGAAAACGACAGGGAGTATTCTGGAGATGCCCAAGTGGATAAGAAACCTGAAAATGACATTGTGAAGAGTCCACAAGAAAACTTGAGGGAACCCAAAAGAAAACGAGGCAGACCCCCTTCCATAGCTCCTACTGGTGAGTTTTTCAAGTGGGCTCTGCAGTGGGCAATGCCAGAGTATTCTTCTGTGGCCCTTTGTGGTTCTTTGTAACTTGTATACTTCAATCCTTTGTTTTTGTGACTGATTTTGAGTTTTCTTATGATCTGGAAACAAGTTGTGTTCATGAAGCTGAATTTAAGTGAGGCACATATCCAAGTTGGGAATCTAAGTTGGGAAGTGTGTTCGTAACTGAGCTTCCTAAAGTAGTGGTTAACCGTTGACTGAATACTTCAGCTTATATGATAAACCTGATAAACCAAGGCCTTTTGCTTGTGCTTTTTCAAATGATCTCAGTTTGAGTCAGCTTAATAGAACCTGGAATCAGGAAATAGAGTTCTAATGAGACAGACGTGAAAGAAAAGTGGTAAAAAGGTATGGGCTTCTGAAGGAGATGAGGACAAAGGAACATTGGAGCTAGAAAAGCATGGGTGCATTTTGAAATTGAGCTCTTTGGAGAGTGATTATTGATTAGAAATTTTCACAGTCTAAATAAAAAGCCAAGATAGCTAATTTGTAAGAGTCAAGGTTAGAGGGTATAGATTTACGGAAGAATGCAGTTATTAAAAAACTTAAAATTTGGACTTCTTCTAGAATAACCAAGAATGAAACAAGCCCTGATTCCTTCCTAAGTCAAATGCTCGTTCTCCAAATCAATTCAGTGGCATGAAGAGTCCCCTGGGTCTCTAGACTGAGTGTGCTGTTGATTAAATATGTGCAGTGATCTTCAGACATTCTTGATTGTGTATTCTTTGTGTGTTCAGTTGAAACTGTGAATCCCCTAGCACGTTTTAAAGCAGTGTTTATCTTTTTCTCACAAGTTTAAATAGCTGCAGTGGATATATTTAAAATACAAAACATGAAGGCTGAGTGCGTTGGTGCATGTTTGTTGTCCCAGCTACTCAGGAGGCTGAAGTGGGAGGATTGCTTGAGCCCGAGATTTTCAAACCAGCCTGGGCAATGTAGTGACACCCCATTTCAAAACACACACACACACACACACACACACACACACACACACACACACACGTATTTTCATCAAAACTGTGGAACTACAGAGCAAGCCTTTTCATTATTCCCCAATGATGTAGAGAATGCAAAGCCACTCTTCTCTATCAAATCAGACTATCAGACTTAATTTCTGTGGAAAAAATTTTAACTTACGTCACATAAGTGTATTAGTACTCATTGTAAGATAGGAAATTATATAATAGGTTGCTTTGTCTCCATATGAAATAAGGGATCCTCCTCTCTAGTGCTTGTAACTGGGTTTTGCCCTCAAAAGCTGAGGGTGCTACAACTGTCCCTAGGCCTAGCTAGGGCCTATACCTCTGCTGTCTAGTATGGTAGCCACTAGCCGCATGGGGCTATTGACTACTTGAAATGTAACTAGTCTGAATTGAGATGTGCTGTAAGTATAAGTAAATGCTAGATTTCAAATAGTACAAAAAAGAATGTAACACACCTCAATTTTAAAATATTGATTACAGCCGGGCCTGTAATCCCAGCAGTTTGGGAGGTCGAGGTGGCTGGATTACTTGAGGTCAGGAGTTTGAGACCAGCCTAGCCAACATGGTGAAACCCCATCTCTACTGAAAAAATATAAGGAAATATTAGCCAGGCTTGGTGGTGGGTGTCTATAATCCCAGCTACTCAGGAGGCTGAGGCAAGAGAATTGCTTGAAACTCAGGAAGTGGAGGTTGCAGTGACTGAGATTGGGCCACTGCACTCCAGCTTGGGCGACAAAACAAACAAAAAAAATTGATTCAATGTTGAAATGTTTTTAGAAGCTGAAGCTGAGTGCAGTGCCTCATCCCTGTAATCATGCCAGCACTTTGAGAGGCTGATGAGAGAGGATCACTTGAGCCCAGGAGTTCGAGACCAGCCTTGGCAACATAGTGAGACCTCATCTCTACAAAAAATGAAAAAATTGTCTGAGACTGGTGGCACGTGCTTGTAGTCCCAGCTATTCCAGAGGCTGAGGCAGGAAGATTGCTGAGCCCAGTTTAAAAAAAAAAAAAAGAAAAAACAAATTTAGGAAAGGTATTGGATTAAATAAAATAGTATTTAAATTAACTTTTTAAGTTTTTTTTGACAGGGTCTCACTCTGTTACGTAGGCTGGAGTGCAGTGGCGTGATTGTGGCTAACTCCATTCTCCACCTCCTGGGCTCAAGTGATGCTGCTGTCTCAGCCTCCCGAGTAGCTGGGACTACAGGCACATGCCACAATGCCTGGCTAATTTATTTTTTGTAGAGTCAGGGTTTCACTATGTTGCTCAGGTTTGTCTAAATCTCCGGCCCTCAAGCAATCCTCCTGCCTTGGCCTCTGAAAGTGCTGAGATTACAGACATGAGCCACCATGCCTGGCACTTAAAAACCAAACCCTCTTATGTGATGAGCAAAAAATTTAAAATTCGCTAGGCATGGTGGCTCAGGAATTTGAGACCAGGCTGGCCAACATGGTGAAACTCTGTCTCTACTAAAAATACAAAAATTGGCTGGGCACGGTGGTTCACGCCTATAATCCCAGCATTCTGGGAGACCAAGATGGGCGGATCACCTGAGGTCAGGAGTTCAAGACCAGCCTGGCCAACATGGTGAAACCCCAACTCTACTAAAAACACAAAAATTAGATGAGCCTGTAATCCCACCTACTTGGGAGGCTGAGGCAGGAGAATCTCTTGAACCCAGGAGGCAGAGGTTGCAGTGAGCCAAGATCACACCACTGCACTCCAGCCTGGGTGACGAAGTGAGACTCCATCTCAAAAAAAATAAAGAAAATTGCATGTGGCTTGCACTCTTAGCATATTTCTGTTGGACAGCACTGGCTTTATGTTCACTGGCTTTCTCAACTGAGTTCTGGGAGAGAAGCCACAATACCCAAGCCATCCTTGATCTGTGATGGATTGACCTTAGTGCATTGAGAATGGTAATAGCTGTATACCACCCTTACGAAAACAGAGAAAATGTATCTCTGTTCAGATGAGGAAACCCAGTTGAGAAAATCTGGAAATTTTAAACCTCCAGGCAGAGCACCATGTTAAGATGTGGGATGAGTGAGAGGCAGGCCCTTTTATGTAAAGTGGGAGAAGGGCAGTTAAAAGCAGTTATTATACAAGGAGGGGTGGAAAATGTAAACTGGCAGAAATCTGACATGTCCTTAGCTTAGTTTAGGAAAGAGTATCTGTGAGAACTGAGTGTTTTGAAACTGATTCTCCTTTAGCTATTCATGCCCTGGCTTATACCCTCGAGAAAGTATGTACAGGAGTAGTTGTACCCCAATAAGCAGACTGCTCCTTTGAAGCCACATGACTCCATTGAGATAAGAAAAAGGACATTTGGTTTTTATATTTTTATAAGTGTAGGATTTCATAACGAGTAGGATAAATTTAATATAGAAAGGATATTTTCCAAGTTTATGGTTAATCCTTGCCCAAGGCATTTGTAAAAACAGATTCCAGCCATGTCTCAGTTCTTTCCCAGTCAGACTGTCTGGATGGGAACCTGGGAATATGAGTTGTTAACAAGCTTCCCAGATGACTTATACTGTAAGAAGAGTTTGGGAAACACTCAAGTTCTGTATAGTCAGCCCCTGTTTATATACAGTATCAAAGGGAAGAAGACTTGCCAGATATCCTATATATTGTTCAAATCCCCTTAAAACATTACTTGGAATAAGTTCATTGATTTTTAGAGCCTTCTTTGAACACCCTAGATTGTATAGACTTGATTGGGAACAGGATATGAGCTATTTAGAGAGGATTGTTTGTATTTTTTTTTTTTTTAAATTTTTATTTTTTTGAGATGGAGTCTCTCTCTCCCAGGCTGGAGTACAGTGGCACGATCCCGGCTAACTGTAACCACTGCCTCCTGGGTTCAAGTGATTCTTGTGCCTCAGCCTCCCGAGTAGCTTGGGACTACAGGAGCGTGCCACCATGTCTGGCTAATTTTTTGTATGTTTAGTAGAGACAAGGTTTCATCATGTTGGCTATGCTTGTCTTGAACTCCTGAGCTCAGGTGATCTGCCTGCCTCTACCTCCCAAAGTGCTGGGATTACAGGCGTGAGCCACCACACCCAGCCAGCCTGTTTGTATTTATGTTTAACATGGAATGTGTGGGATTTCCAAGTTCTGCCAGTTGGAACAAAATAATACTGGCACATTGGGAAGCTTGAACACAGGAAGAACCTTGGAGTTCAACGGTCTTCTGGTTTGCTTCCTCACACTTCAGGCCTGTGTCTTGTTGAGCCATTTGACCTACCTGAAGCTACAGGTCTTAGATGAATCTTTTCTGTCCCTCTTCCCCCTTCTCATCTTTCTCCCTTCCCTTCCTCTTTTCTTTCCATTTACTTCTCTTCCTCCATCTTCCTTTCCTCCTTCCTCTTCTCTCTCCTCATTTTACCCTTCCTGAGACCCCTTAGCCTTGCCTTCCTGCCCAACTTCCCAGTTCCTTCTGCCTGCCTTTTTGATTCTCATCTTTTCTGATTTGGGGAGAGCTTCTTAGGTCGTAGGTTTAAAACTAAATAGTAAGGGCCAGGCTCAGTGGCTCACGCCTGTAATCCCAGCACTTTGGGAGGCCGAGGTGGGCAGATCACCTGAGGTCAGGAGTTCGAGACCAGCCTGACCAACATGGAGAAACCCTGTCTTTACTAAAAATACAAAATTAGCCAGGCGTGGTGGTGCATGCCTGTAAACCCAGCTACTTGGGAGGCTGAGACAGGAGAATCACTTGAACCTGGGAGGCAGAGGTTGCAGTGAGCTGAGATCGCGCCATTGCAGTCCAGCCTGGGCAATGAGAGCGAAACTCCATCTCAAAAAAAAAAAAAAAAAATTAATAGTAAGTATTATGCCGGGCAGGTGGCTCACGCCTGTAATCTCAGCACTTTGGGAGGCAGATCACTTGAGGTCAAGAGTTCAAGACCAGCCTGGCCAACATGGTGAAACCCCATCTCTATTAAAAATACCAAAAAAAAAAAATTTGCCAGATGTGGCAGGCACCTGTAATCCCAGCTACAGGGAAGGCTGAGGCAGGAGAATCGCTTGAACTCAGGAGGCAGAGGTAGCATTGAGCCAAGATCGCGCCACTGCACTGTAGCCTGGGCAACAGACCAAGACTTCATCTCAAAAAAACAAGCAAGCAAGCAAGCAAACAAACAAACAAAAAACTAAATAGTAAGTACTCTTCAAAGGCTTACCGTCTGTACTGCTAAATTACGTCAGAGCTGGGTTTGCCGGGGACCAGCAGGCTTGCCTGGAACATTGACTATTAAGTAGCATAGTCTCCCAATAATTTTTTTAGGATTGTGTTTAAGAAAATACAAATTCTTGGCCAGATCTCATGGCTCATGCCTGTAATCCCAGAACTTCGGGAGGCCGAGGCGGCTGGATCACTTGAGGTCAAGAATTCGAGACCAGCCTGACCAACATGGGGAAACCGTGACTCTACTAAAATTACAAAAATTAGCCGGGTGTGGTGTTGGGTGCCTGTAATCCCAGCTACTCTGGAGGCTGAGGCAGGAGAATTGCTTGCACCTGGGAGGCGGAGGTTGCAGTGAGCAGAGAGCACGCCACTGCACTCCAGCTTGGGGGACAGAGCAAGACTCCGTCTCAAAAGAAAAAAAAAAAATTCTCTTAGACATTTTTCTTGTACCCTCAAAACTAGGCTCAATGCTAAGGTAATTAATGTAGCAAGTAGAGGTTGAAAACTGGAGCTGGATCATAGAAAAGATTCAGGAGGTCAATCTGCAAGGTATCTCCTATAAGGAAGTAATTTCTCACTCATTTTACTTTTTTTCTTTTATCTTAAGTAAGAATGACATTTTGATGGTCCATTTATAATGCAGTGATTTTTGCATATATATGTTTTATTTGTATATAAAAATGACAGACACTAAGAAATTATGTATCTTTTTTGTGTGGTTTTATAAACATGGTAGCTGTGGATTCAAACTCTCAAACTTTGCAACCAATAACATTGGAATTGAGAAGACGGAAAATATCAAAAGGATGTGAAGTCCCATTAAAACGTCCTCGACTTGACAAAAATTCATGTGAGTTTCCAGTTTGTTTATGTGTGGCTAGAATTTGACATTGTTTGGGTCAGCCTCCTCTATATTCATCCTGTCCCCCATTCCCTATAGGCTCTAATGTTTGTCTCTGGTCACATGAGGTAATGTGAGTAGGATGCAGTTGGATCAGAAGGAGTTTTTGCTAGAAGAAAAATAAATCCCAAAGCACAAACTGTGCTAATGCTGGGTTCTGTGGTATCATCTTCATATCCATAAATCACATTTGATTTGGATGCCACTGGAAATTTAATGGCTTAGGAAGGGATGGGTTTCTATGTAGAGTGAAACTTTAAAAATACTACTTATTGGCCGGGCGCAGTGGCTCATGCCTGTAATCCCAGTAGTTTGGGAGGCTGAGGTGGGTGGATCATCTGAGGTTAGGAGTTTGAGACCAGCCTGGCCAACATGGTGAAACCCTGTCTTTACTAAAAATATAAAAATTAGCTGGGTGTGGCCGGGCACAATGGCACACACCTGTAATCCCAGCACTTTGGGAGGTGGAGGTGGGCAGATCATGAGGTAAGGAGATCGAGATCGTCTTGGCTAACATGGTCAAACCGCGTCTGTACTAAAAAATACAAAAAATAAGCCGGGCTTGTTGGCAGGTGCCTGTAGTCCCAGCTACTTGGGAGGCTGAGGCAGGAGAATGGTGTGAACCCAGGAGGCAGAGCTTGCAGCGAGCCGAGATCCCGCCACCGCACTCCAGCCTGGGTGACAGTGAGACTCCGTCTCAAAAAAAAAAAAAAAAAAAAAAATTAGCTGGGTGTGGTGGCAGGTACCTGTAATCCCAGCTACTCGGGAGGCTGAGGCAGGAGAATTGTTTGAACCTAGGAGGCGGAGATTGCAGTGAGCCAAGACTGTGCCACTGTCCTCCAGCCTGAGTGATAGAGTGAGACTCTGTCTTACAAAAAATAAAAATACAAAATAAAATACTATTTATTTATTTAAAAAAATACCCTCTGGAGTGAGTTGGCTCAAATATTTAAATAAATTTAAAATAAAAAGTATCCTGTTGGCTCCAGAAAGGATTTGTGATAGCTCTAAGTAAGGCTCTTATAAACCTTATTGACTTTGGAAGTTAGTACATTTGGGAAGCCCCAAAATAGAGCATAGTTGTCAAGAGTGGGACATGACCTAGTACACATTTTCAGACCATGAATCCTTAAAGAAGTGAAATTCTATCCTGGCAGGGATGCTTTGCCCTTACTTAAAACTGTAAACTAGTAAAGGGTATTTGCTTTTATCACTACTCTAATATTCCAGGAGTCTCTCTGTAAAGTCCTTTTAGAGACATCCAGCCCAGAAATCTGTAGTAGCACAGTTATTTCTTCTTGTTGGTCTCTTGACTACAACTCTCTTAATGGTTTAATAGCCCAGGAAAAGTCAAAAAACTACTCGGAAAACACTGACAGAGACTTATCGAGGAGACGTTCCTCCAGGCTGTCCACTAATGGGACCCATGAGATCCTAGATCCTGACTTGGTTGTATCAGATTTGGTTGATACGGATCCTTTGCAAGACACGTTGTCTAGTACCAAGGAATCTGAAGAAGGTGAGTCAATCTGTTCAGGAATTGTCTTGCCAACCTGGTGCCTTTTTAGTGAGAATCAATCTAAATCATTGTGTTCTGCCTTCCACAAGTATTAAATTGTCTTGAAATCAAACTATTGAATGGGCTGTAGTGTGTTTATAATGTATTGCTCTTCACTGATGATTTATTCAATAGACATACTTTCTGGATGCATTTGTGGTTGGTTTTGCTTATTTACCGCTCAATGTTGGCCTGGAGGTACACTGTTTGAAGAGCCCTGCTTCTCTCTCTCTGCTGCCATCTCATTCGTGCCTTTGTGTTTATACTTCTAGCAATTTCTCCTTTCACTTTAACCTCTTTCTTTGAGAAGCTCACAGGCCAGCCTGTATGTACTGGAACCTGTGAATGTATACTTTTTTGTTTTAGATTAATTCCTTCCTCTAAAAAGTCCCTGGCTTTCTTAGACTGTTGTAGGACTTTCGGTTTCAGAATTGCATACATGTATATTTCCCCCAAACTTTCTTTTTTTCTTCTAGGTCAGCTGAAGTCTACTTTGGAAGCTGGCCAGGTCTCATCTGCACTGACTTGCCACTCCTTTGGGGATGGATCCGGGGCTGCAGGCTTGGAGTTGAACTGCCCGTCAATGGGAGAAAACACCATGAAAACGGAAACGACTTCTCCCCTTGTGGAATTACAAGAGATTTCGACTGTGGAAGGTTCATATTTAGAGTTAAATTAATCCTCTTTTTATATACACTTTTGCTTATGCTTTGTGAACTAAAAAAAAAAAAAAAAAAAAATTTTCTGTTGATGTTTTTCACCTTTTATTAATATTCTCTTATCATTTTAATGTTATGCTCCTTTCATTTCTGATTTTCATAATTTGTGTTCCCTCTCTTAGTATGGCTAGGGCTTTATCTATTTTGTTTTCAAATAACTGAGCTTTTACTTCAATTTTCTCTATTTATTTTTTAAAATATCATTGATTTCTGTTTTGATCTTGCTTTCTTCCTTCAGCTTTTTGTAGAACTTTACCTAATTGATTTTAGATCTTTCTTCCTTTTTTTTTCATTGCCTGGTGAAAAGATCTTTCTTCCTAATATGAGCATTTAAAGTTATAAATTTCCGGCTGGGCGTGGTGGCTCGTAATGCCAGCACTTTGGGAGGCCGAGGTGGGTGGATTGCCTGAGGTCGAGAGTTCGAGACCAGCCTGCCCAGCATGGTGAAACCCCAACCCTACCAAAAATACAAAAATTAGTTGGGCATGGTGGCAGGCACCTGTAATCCCAGCTACTCAGGAAGCTGAGGCAGGAGAATTGCTTGAACCTAGGAGGTGGAGGTTGCGGTGAGCTAAGATCCCGCCATTGCACTCCAGCTTGGGCAACAGAGTGAGACTCAGTCTAAAAAATAAATAAATAAATAAATAAATAAACAAATAAATAATAAATTCATACATTTCCTACTGAGCACTGCTTTTGCAGCATCTTACAAATTTTGATATGTTGTGTTTCTATTTTTGTTCAATTTAATATATCTTGTGATTTATTTGTTGACCATGCGTTTCTTAGAAGTATGCTGTTTTAGTTTGAAGTATTTTATGTTTTTGTAGATACCTTATTGCTGTTGATTTCTAATATAGTTTTACTGTGGTCAGAGAACATGCTGTGTAGGATTTCAATCTTTTTACATTTGTTGAGATTTAATTTATGGTCCAGCATATGATCTGTCCTGGTGAATGTTTCATATGCACTTGAGAAGAACATGTTTTTTACCGTTGTTGTGTGTTTGTTCTATATCTGTCAGTTAGATCAAGGTAGTTGATGGTGTTTCTCTGACAAATTGATTTTTGTGTTTTTTTTTTCCTTTTGGTCTAGTTCTGTCAATTTCTAAGAGAGGGTTGTTAAAATCTCTGTTATTGTGGATTTGTTAATTTCTCCCTTTAATTTTGTCATTTTTTTTTTTTTTTTTGAATTTCTTTTTTTTGAGACGGAGTCTCGCTCTGTCACCCAGGCTGGAGTGCAGTGGCCGGATCTCAGCTCACTGCAAGCTCCGCCTCCCGGGTTCACGCCATTCTCCTACCTCAGCCTCCCGAGTAGCTGGGACTACAGGCTCCCGCCACCTCGCCCGGCTAGTTTTTTCTTTTTGTATTTTTTAGTAGAGACGGGGTTTCACCGTGTTAACCAGGATGGTCTCGATCTCCCGACCTCGTGATCTGCCCGTCTCGGCCTCCCAAAGTGCTGGGATTACAGGCTTGAGCCACCACGCCCGGCTTTTTTTTTTTTTTTGAGACGGAGTCTCGCTCTATTGCCCAGGCTAGAGTGCAGTGGTGTGATCTCGGCTCACTTCAGGCTCCGCCTCCCGGGTTCACACCATTCTCCTGTCTCAGCCTCCTGAGTAGCTGGGGCTACAGGCGCCCGCCACCACGCCCAGCTAATTTTTTTTTTGTATTTTTAGTAGAGACAGGGTTTCACCATGTTAGCCAGGATGGTCTTGATCTGACCTCATGATCCGCCTGCCTTGGCCTCCCAAAGTGCTGGGATTACAGGCATGAGCCACCACAACCGGCCTAATTTTGTCATTTTTGCTTTGCGTATTTTGAAGATCTTTTAAATGCATACACATTTATAATTTTTTTTTTGGAGACAGAATCTTGCTTTGTCACCCAGGCTGGAGTGCAGTGGTGCAGTCTCCATTCACTTCAACCTCTGCCTCCTGGGTTCAAGCAATTCTCATGTCTCAGCCTCCCGAGTAGCTAGGATTACAGGCATGTGCCACCACGTCCAGCTAATTTTTGTATTTTTAGTAGAGACGGGGTTTCTCCGTATTGGCCAGGTTGGCCTTGAACTCCTGACTACAGATGATCTGCCCACCTCGGCTTCCCAAAGTGCTGGGATTACAGATGTGAGCCACCGTGCCTGGCCTAAATGTAATTGTTGATATGGTTGGGTTTTGGTCTAACATTTGACTGTGTTTTGCCTTTTTTTTTTTTTTTTTTTTTTAAGGACAGAGTGTTGCTCTGTGCAACAGAGTCTTGCTCTATTGCCCAGGCTGGAGTGCAGTGGCGCGATTTCTGCTCACTGCAACCTCTGCCTCTCGGGTTGAAGCGATTCACCTGCCTCAGCCTCCTGAGTAGCTGGGATTACAGGCACCTGCCACCACAGTTGGCTAATTTTTGTATTTTTTAGTAGAGACGGGGTCTCACCATGTTGGCCAGGCTGGTTGTCTGTTTATCTTATTTGTGTTTTGTTTTGTTTCTTGTTTTTTAGGTTAATTTTTTAAGAATTTCATTTTAATTCATCTGTTAGCTTTTAGATGTATTTCTAGCATTTTTAAAGAGGTTACTCTATGGATTATGGTATGCATCCTTAACTTTTCACAGTTCACTTTAGAGTTAATATTGAACCACTTTATGTAAAAATGTTCCGGCCGGGCGCAGTGGCTCAAGCCTGTAATCCCAGCACTTTGGGAGGCCGAGACGGGCGGATCACGAGGTCAGGAGATCGAGACCATTCTGGCTAACACCGTGAAACCCCGTCTCTACTAAAAATACAAAAAACTAGCCGGGCGAGGTGGCGGGCGCCTGTAGTCCCAGCTACTTGGGAGGCTGAGGCAGGAGAATGGCCTAAACCCGGGAGGCGGAGCTTGCAGTGAGCTGAGATCCGGCCACTGCACTCCAGCCCGGGCTACAGAGCAAGACTCCGTCTCAAAAAAAAAAAAAAAAAAAAAAAAAAAAATGTTCCATTAACCTCCCCCACGTTGTAGTTGTCACATGAATTATATCTACATATCCTATAAATTCCTTTTTAAAAAAAGTTTTATTTATTTTTTTGAGATGGAGTTTCACTCTTGTTGCCCAGGTGGAGTGCAATGGCGTGATCTTGGCTCACTGCAACCTCTGCCTCCCGGATTCAAGCAATTCTCCTGCCTCAGCCTCCCAAGTAGCTGGGATTACAGGCATGTGCCACCACGCCTGGCTAATTTTTTTTTTTTTGTATTTTTAGTAGAGATGGGGTTTCACCATGTTGGTCAAGCTGGTCTGGAACTCCTGACCTCAAGTGATCTACCCGCCTTGGCCTCCCCAAAGTCCTGTGATTATAGGCGTTAGCCACTATGCCTGGCCTATTATAAATTTCATAATGTAGTATTATAATTTTTGCTTTACACAATTATGTATGTTAAAGACAATAAGGCAAAAGCAACAGTCGTATTTACACATGCCTATTTCCAATGTTCTTTATTTCTTCGAAGATTTCTTTTCAGCATGAAGAATTTCCTTCAGATTTTCTTATAGGTTCCTGATGACAAGTTCTTCTGGTTTTTGTTTAAACTTGACTTTTTTTTAAAGATAGAGTCTCACTGTTTCCCAGGCTGGAGTGCAGTGGCACAATCACAGCTCAGAGCAGCCAGGACCTCCTGGACTCAAGTGATCCTCCTGCCTCAGTCACTTGAGTAGCTGGGACTACAGGCATGTGCCATTATGCCCAGCTAAATTTTTTTTCTTAACTTTTAGTTAAAAAACAAATAAGACTATGTGTCTTTAGAATTGCCTACTTTTTATTTGTATAACTTAAAAATTTTTTTTGAATAGTTTTTTTTTTTCCCTTGGCCAGATGCTATATAGTTAAAATAAATGTAGTAGAGCAGCTGTTTGAAAATAGTGAATCTCAGTACTCTGGGAGGTCGAGACGGGAGGATCACTTGAGGCTAGGAGTTCAAAACTCGCTATATTGAAGGTCTTGCATCAACATAGTGAGACCCTCTCTCTTCAAAAAATAAAAAAATTAGCCTGGCATGATGGTTCATGCCTATAGTCCCAGCTACTTGGGAGGCTAAGGTGGGAGGATCACTTAAACTGGGGAGGTCGAGGCTGCCGTGAGCTGTGATTGTACCACTGCCAGCCTGGGTGACAGAACAAGACCCTATCTCTTAAAAATTTTTAAAAAATTGTCCGGGCGTGGTGGCTCACGCCTATAATCCCAGCACTCTCGGATGCCTAGGCAGGCAGATCACTTGAGGTCAGGAATTCGAGACCAGACTGGCCAACATGGTGAAACCCCGTCTCTACTAAAAATACAAAAATTCGCTGGGCGTGGTGGCGCGTGCCTGTAGTCCCAGCTACTCTGGAGATTGAGGCAGGAGAATTGCTTAAACCCAGAAGGCAGAGGTTGCAGTGAGCTGAGATCGCACCACTGTACTATTCCAGCCTGGGTGACAGAGTGAGAGTCCGTCTCAAAAAAAAAAAAAAAAAAAAAAAAATTAAAAAAATTAGAAGAGTACTGAAGTATTCATTCCTGGCTCATCTCTGTTGCTGTTCTCTTAGTCCTGTGTCTAGCTGAGTCCATAGTGTTGTGCTTCAGCCTTGAGGGCTTGTCGGGGCAAGGGATCTTCCTTTTTTTGCTCATCCTCCTCTCAGTGTTGGTGCTCTTCCCAGCCTGCTCTTCTGACAGATCGGGCAAATTATTAAAGTTCATATATAAATGAGGTGGAAATTTAATCTCGGAATTTAGTTGTCTGTCGTGGCAGGGAGAGCTCTAGATGATCAGCCACATCCCTTGTGACTCAGCAGACTAAGCTTTTAATTATGTTGTCTTAAGGGTAGTGTTATGTTAGATGTCACTTGAAATTTGTAGTTAATTGTTCCTATACCACTAGGAAATACGCCATGCATATAAGAGACTAGATTGGAAGCTAACTCCAGTGCCTTTTGTAAAGTTTACGTATTTTATGGGGTCTTGGGCTCTACTTTTTCCCAAGATATACACATACATAATTTCTGTCTTGCATTAGCTAACTTAGCTATGTTTCTGGATTGTGGAGAGCACAGAATCAAGTATAGTAAGGGTGGGACGGGTGAGTCTAGGGGAAAGGATGATGATGAGATTTCACGTTGTCTTTTGCATCCTTACAAAGGTCCTTTCTAAGGGAATAATTTTGCCTTTCTAAGGGAATAATTTTGAAACCATTGCAATGGATTGAAGCACTTATCTATTTTCCAAGAGGGTTAATAGTAAGGGTGGAGGTCAAATTACTTTGAGCTTGAGCCAAGAGGAATAAATATAGCATGGAACCCATTGCTGTATATATATATATTTTTTTAATGAGGTATTTGCTTTTTGCTTTAGTGACTTAAAAGCCAGAGTAGATGGCTGGGTCTAGTGGCTCATGCCTGTAATCTCAGCACTTTGGGGGGTCGAGGTGGACAGATCACTTGAGGTCAGGAGTTCGAGACCAGCCTGGCCAACATGGTGACACCCCATCTCTATCAAAAATACAAAAATTACCCAGGTATGGTGGCAGGCGCCTGTAATCCTAGCTACTCGGGAGGCTGAGGTGGGAGAGTTGCTTGAACCTGGGAGGTGGAGGTTGCAGTGAGCCGAGATCGTGCCACTGTACTCCAGCTTAGGCGACAGAGTGAGACTCTATCTCAAAAATAGAAAAATAAAAAAGCCAGAGGAGAATGCAGTTGTGACTGTTGTAATTGGGCAAGCATTCATTTATGCAGTAAAACAGAAGTTAGTAATTCCCCTAGAAGTTTAGAGGTCTCGGGCTGGGTGTGGTGGCTCATTCCTGTAATCCCAGCACTTTGGGAGGCCAAGGTGGGCAAATCACCTGACATTAGGAGTTAGAGACCAGCCTGGCCAACATGGTGAAACCTCATCTCTACTAAAGATACAAAAATTTGGCTGGGCGCGAATTCTGGGCAAAACCTAAGCCTTAGAAGAAGAGATGCTGTCTTGGTCTTGTTGGAGGAGCTTGCTTTAGTTAGACTTCTCATTATTGAAGTTATGTATTATTGTTGAAAATAAACTAATTTGTATGGGTTTAGATGGTAACATGGCATTTTGAATATTGTCTTACTTTTTTACAGGCTTGATATGCCTGGTGACTGAATTACTAGTGACTAGTTTACTAACTAGGTCATTCAAGGAAGTCAAGTTAACTTAAAAGAAACATGTGACCTAAATGCAGTTGATGGTGTCGAGATGTCCACCTTCTTAAATTGTTAAGATGAACTTAGTTCTAAAGAAGATAACGGGCCAACCCCGAAGTATTCCCAGTTTGCTGCAGAGTCTCATGTATTTTGGATGTTATAGAAGAGTCCTATTTGCCCCAGTTAATTTAACTATTTTTCTGCCTGTTTTGTGGGCTGGCTGGCTCTTTAAGAACTCTGTCCAAAAAGTGCTTGGAATATAACTTGTAAAGCTTCCCACAACTGACAATATGTATATGTGCGTGTGTTTAAACCAAATCTAGAAAACTTACAGTAGAGCTGCATAATAGCAGTATTTATTAAAGAATCACAGTTGTAAACATGAGAATAACTTATGGATTCTAGTTTATTTCTTTAGTAATTGCAAATTATATTTTTGCTGCTGTTATATTAGAATAATTTTTAAATGTCATCTTGAAATAGAAATATGTATTTTAAGCACTCATGCAAAGGTAAATGAACACTTTTTAAATGTGTGCATTGCTTATTTTTTCCATAAGAATTATAAACATTAAACTGAACAAATTACCTATAATGGTTTTGATTAATGGCTTAAGAGCAATCTGGTTAGGCCAGACAGTATACCCAAACTTTTATATACCATAGAATGTTATTACGCTTGTGAAATTCTCATATCTAACTGAATTTACATTCCATGGTGGTAACATGGTATATGTATTGTTATTAAAGTGACCCATGTAAAAAAGAAAGAAATTGACCTTTCAAGACCAGCCTGGGCAACATGGTGAAACCCCATGTCTCCAAAAAAAAAAAACAAAAACCCCAAAACAAAACCCCAAAAACCAAATTAGCCGGGTGTGGTGGCATGAGCCTGTAATCCCAGCTACTTGTGAGGCTGAGGTGGGAGGATTGATTGAGCCCTGGAGGTCAAAGCTATAATAAGCCATGGTCATGGCAACACTGTGCTCCAGAGCCGCGACAGAGTGAGACCGTGTGAAAGAAGGAAAGAAAGAGAGAAAGAGAAAGGAGAGAGAGAGAGAAATTAATTGACGTCAGCTCACTTACTGAGCCTTTAACATATGCCTAGGACTGCTAACTGTTGAGTATGCAAAGATGACTGGGCACTCTTGGTTTTAGCGTTCATTAACTGCTATTTGGATTTGCTATTTGCCTCTTGGGGAGAGGTTGGTGCTTTAGGGGCAGGGATGGAAGAAGGTAGTACTTGCACAGGACCTTGAAGGATGGGTAGCACTTAGGCATTTGAAACTGTAGGCAAAGCAGCTAGCATGGCATGACCACAGGGCCATTTCTGAGACTGTCAGGTATGTGTTCTGACTTGATTGCAGACTTCCTGAAGTGGGTTAAGGTGGGGTAAGTTGCTGCCAAACTGAGGTTGGTTGCTTTGAGGAATTTATTGAGAAACTGAAAAATGCTTCATTTTCAGGATAGGGAGATAACCTGTGTTGGCAGGGTTGCTTTCCTTCCATTTAGCTATTTTGTGGCCATAAGGCATTTTTTTCTGCATATATTTTAAAGAAGTTTTTATTTTGAAATAATTTGTTATTAAAAATGTTGTCAAAAATGGTACAAAGAATATACCTTTAACCAAATTCCCCGATTGCCAGCAATTTACCATATTTGCTTTATTATTCTATTTTTTTTCTTCTCTGAGATGGAGTCTTGCTCAGTCACCCAGGCTGGAGTGCAGTGGCGCAATCTTGGTTCACTGCAAACTCCGCCTCCTGGGTTCATGCCATTCTGCTGCCTCAGCCTCCCGAGTAGCTGGGACTACAGGTGCCCACCAACACGCCTGGCTAATTTTTTTTGTATTTTTAGTAGAAATGGGGTTTCACCATATTAGCCAGGATGGTCTCGATCTCCTGACATCATGATCTACCCGCCTCGGCCTCCGAAAGTGCTGGGATTACAGGCGTGAGCCACCGCGCCCAGCTTATTATTCTGTTTTTTAAAGTACTTTTTCTAGATGGGATGCAGTGGCTCACGCCTGTAATTCCAGCACTTTGGGAGCCTGAGGCGGGCAGATCACTTGAGGTCAGGAGTTCGAGACCAGCCTGGCCAACATATTGAAACCCTGTCTCTACAAAAATAAAAAAATTAGTCGGGCATGATGGCACATGCTTGTAGTCCTAGCTACTTGAGAGGCTGAGGCAAGAGAATCTCTTGAACTTGGGAGGTGTAGATTGCAGTGAGCCAAGATCATGCCACTGTACTCCGGCCTAGATGACAGAGTGAGACTCTGTCTCAAAGAAAATAAAAAATTTTAATTTTTTTTTTTAGAAAGTACTTTTTCTGAATTGTTTAAAAATAAGTTCCAGACCTTTATCCCTAAATACTTTTTTTTTTTTTTTTTGAGACAGAGTTTCTCGCTTTTGTCACCCAGGCTGGAGTATAGTAGTGTGATTTCTACTCACTGCAACCTCTGCCTCCGGGGTTCAAGAGATTCTCCTGCCCCAGCTTCCCAAGTAGCTTGGATTACAGGCGCACGCTACCATGCCCGACTAATTTTTGTATTTTTAGTAGAGACTGGGTTTCCATGTTGGCCAGGCTGGTCTTGAACTCCTGACCTCAGGTGATCCACCCACCTCAGCCTTGCAAAGTGCTGGGATTATAGGTGTGAGCCACCACTGCACCTGGCCTCCCTAAGTACTTTTTAGAAAATCCCCTATTTAATTAGCCAGGCGTGGTGGTGTGCACCTGTAATCCCAGCTACTCGGGAGGCTGAGGTGGGAGAATTGCTTGAACCCAGGAGGCGGAGGTTGCAGTGAGCCAAGATAGCACCACTGCACTCCAGCCTGGGTGACACAGCAAGACTCTATCAAAAAAAAGAAAATAAGAAAAAGAAAAAAAAAAATCCATATTTCCTAAAGACAAGGACATTCTTCTACATTACCACAATATAATTTTCAAAATCAGGACTTTCTTCAGACTTTATCAGTCTGTGCCTTTCACCCCATTTATGGCAGTCATCTTGTCTTTATTCTGTATGCTTTTTCTGGGCAATTGAAAAAAATATTCGTAAATTTGAAAAGAACTCCAGAAATATACAAGGATAATTCAACTAACATTCTTGTCTCCCATAGTCCCATGGCCCACTACTGTTAGTATTTGGTCATGAGGGCCTCAGGACCATACACTGGCCTGCAGGGCCCAGCTTCTTCTGGCCACCTGTTGCCTCACCTTCCTGTTGATTCTGCTGCAGCCACATGGCCTCCTTGCTATCCTGCAGGTATAGCAGATACACTCCTACCTCTGGGCCTTGTTCAAGCACACTTTTATTGAATACTTTTTATTCCCTGCCAGAGCAAGTAGGTCCATGGGGAAACATATCAGTAATGTGATGGGTAATATTTATTTATGTATTCATTCATTTATTTGTTTGAGAAGGGTTTTGCTCTGTCACCCAGGCTGGAGTGTAGTGGCATGATCATAGCTCACTGCAGCCTCGACCTCCTGGGCTTAAGCCATCTTTCCGCCTCAGCCTCCTGAGTAGCTAGGACTACAGACATGTGGCACCAAGCTTGGCTAATTTTTAAATTTTTTGTGGAGATGGGGTCTTGATATATTGCCCATGCTGGTCTTGAACTCTGGGCCCCCACCTGGGCCTCCCAAAGTGGTGGGATTGGAGGCATGAGTCACTATGCCCAGCCCTGTCTCCTTTCACAATTACATATAATTAGGCCGGGCACAGTGGCTCAAGTCTGTAATCCCAGCACTTTGGGAGGCCAAGGCAGGCAGATCACCTGAGGTCAGGAGTTAGAGACCAGCCTGGACAACATGGCGAAACCCTGTTTCTACTAAAAATACAAAAATTTAGCCGGGTGCGGTGGTGTGTGCCTGTAGTCCCAGCTACTCTGGAGGCTGAGAGAGGAGAATTGCCTGAACGTGGGAGGTGGAGGTTGCAGTGAGCCGAGATCACGTTATTGCACTCCAGCCTGGGTGATAGAACGACACTCTGTCTCAAAAAAAAAGAAAAGAAAAAAATGAAAAGAATATAATTAGCTAGGCATTGTGGCACACGGCTGTAGTCCCAGCTACTCGGGAGGCTGATGCGGGAGGATCGCTCTAAGCCCAGGCATTCAGTGTTGCAGTAAGTTATGATCCTACCACTGCACTCCAGCCTTGACAACAGAGTGAGACCCTGTCCCTGGAAAAACAAAAACAAAAACAATTACGTATAGTTTATTTCATTGTATGGATGTTCCATAATTTATTTACCTAGCCCCTGCTGAAATATATTTAAGTTCTTTCTAACTTTTCCCTATTAATTCTCCCTGTTTTACAGACAAAGAGCCTAATATTTGGCATGAAGGAGTGACTTAGCTAGATTGGCACACTTCCTAATGGTCGGTATTGTAGAGGTTGGTAAAATTAAATTAAATTTTTGTTTGAGACAGGATCTCACTCTGTCATCCAGGCTGGAATGCAGTGGCACTGTCACGGCTCACTGCAGTCTTGACTTCCAGAACTTCAGTGATCCTCCCACTGTTCAGCCTCCTGAATCATTCTGACCACAGGCACTTTCCATCACTCCTGGCTAATTTTTGTATTTTTTGTAGAGACAGGGTTTTGCCATTTTGCCCAGGCTGGTCTCGAACTCCTGAGCTCAAGCAATCCACTTGCCTCGGCTTCCCAAAGCGCTGAAATTACAGGTGTGAGCCAGTGTACCTTGGCCCAGAGTCTGTAACTGTTGTTTTCCTGCTGAGTGCCTAATTCCATCTGATAAGATGCTGGGTGCTATATAAATCAAGTGAAATGAACAGAGTCCCTGCCTTTAGGGGCATTGCACAGTATGTGATGCAAACTTCTGCTCTCGGGGCACTCATTAAAGCAGTGTGTACACTCAGAGTAAGAGACTTAGCAGGGTGGCTAGGTTTGGAGGGTAGTGTGTGGTACAAGTGATGTCAGTACTCCAGGACTGGATGGTGCCTTTTGAATTCTTTGAGTTGTGGAAAATGTCTTGATCTGGAAACTGAATGGTGTTTCTGGTGTTTCTTTTGGAACATAGGTTTAGTGGTGTGAGTACAGAATGATCCAGAAAGATTGCTGGGGGAACGGGAGGTTGTTGAGAACTCATTCACCAGGAATGTATTACGTAAGTAAGTAGGAAATAGGGCGGGACCATGACCATCTTCAGAAGCATCCAGCCAGGCCCCTGGAAGCTGGGATGCTGCGTTAGTCACTCTTTAGTGATTGCTGTCCTGAGCTGGTGCCACAGTCTTGCGTTTTTAAACTGAGATGGAGTCACAATCTGATAAATTGGTGTGAAGGAGGCTCGTGGGCAGCAGGAGGAGGAGGAGCTGGGAGGGCAACACATCTAGTCCAGAGCTAACTGTTCCAACCTAATTCTGGCATTTGGGGCAGCTCTGCCACCTTGTGGAATGAGTGTTCAGTGATTTTTGTGGGGGCTGAGTGCATACATCTGCATTCCAGGGGCTAGCCTTGAAATGTTCACCAGGACTATATGTGGGTGTGGTTCCTTTCCTTCCACTTAGGTATTTATGGCTTCAAAGTATTCTTCCTATGTAATAGATGCATATTTTTTCCTGAATATTTATTTTAGGAAGTTTTTATTTTGAAATAATTTAGATTTATACACCTATGTAGTGTGGGTTAAAAAAATGACAAAAAATAATTTCAGATTTATAAAAAAGTTGCAAAAATAGCAAAAAGATTTCCCTTATACCTTTCCCCATGTTGGAAAATATAGATTCCCCAATTGCTAGCAATTTACCATGTTAGCTTTATTATTCTCTCCCAGATTTTATTTTATTTTATTTTTTGAGATGGAGTCTTACTCAGTTGCCCAAGCTAGAGTACAGTGGCGAGATCTTGGCTCACTGCAACCTCCGCCTCCTGGGTTCAAGCAATTCTCCTGTCTCCGCCTCCCGAGTAGCTGGAATTACAGGCACACGCCACCATGCCTGGCTAATTTTTTTTGTATTTTTAGTAGAGATGGAGTTTCACCATGTTGGTCAAGCAGGTCTTGAACTCCTGACCTCAAGTGATCTACCCACCTTGGCCTCCCAAAATGCTGGGATTACAGGCGTGAGCTACTGTGCCCAGCCCGCTCCCAGATTTTTTAATGTAGTTTTTTGAATTGTTTGAAAATAAATTGCCGACCTTTAGCTCTGAATATTTCAGTGTGTAGTTCCTGAAAACAAGGACGTTCTCTTTCGTTCACACAATATAATCAAAATCAAGACCTTTTAAAAACTTTGCCATTTGTTCTAATAATGTTCTTTGTGGCAAAAATGGGGTGAATTTTTTTTATTTCTGGTCAAGATCCAATCCAGGAACACATGTTGAATTCAGCTGTCATATTTCTTTTGTCTCCTTTAATCTGAAACAGACCTTCTGTCTTCTACTTTTTTTTTACTGGAGTGAGGGACAGGGGAATAAGCTTTTTTTTTTTTTAATGACCTTCACATTACATTTCTGAAGAATATGATGTCCCTCAATTTGGGTTTTTCTGATGTATCCTCATAATATGATTTGGGTTATTCACTTTTCACAGAAATACCACATAAGTGATGTGTCCTTTTCAGGTGCATTCTATCAGGAAGCATATGAAAACCTCTTTGTCCCATTTACTGGTGACATTAACTTTTGTCACTTACCTAAGGTAGTATCTACCAGCTTTTTCTACTATAAGGCTGTTATTACCCCTATATAATGAATACATTTCTTGTGAGAGAAACTTTGAGACTATGTAAATATCTTATTTCTTCATCAAACTTTCACCCATTATTTTAGCATCTACTGGTATTTTTTTCCTGAAACCGTTTTTACTGTGATGGCTGTCAAATGGCGATATCCAACTTTCATCATTCCTTCAACAGGTATTAGTTTATATTCTGTCTTAGGGGGCTGTATCTCCCTTCTTTCCTTCCTTTCCTTATTTGTTTATCCGCATGGGCTCATGGATTCTTATGTCGTTCTATGGGTTGTACTCTGTTTCTATCATTATTTTAATGCCAAAAAAATTATAATCTTGAGATCATATCAGTAAATACTTTTTTTTTTTTTTTTTTTTTTTGAGACAGAGTCTCACTCTGTTGTCCAGGCTGGAGTGCAGCGATGAGATCTCTGCTCACTGCAACTTCTGCCTCCTGGGTTCAAGAGATTCTCCTGCCTCAGCCTCCCGAGTAGCTGGGATTACGGGTGCCCACTACCACACCCAGCTGTTTTTTTTTTTTTTTTTGTAGCGTTAGTAGACACTGATCCAGGCCGGTCTCAAACTGTTGACCTCAAGTGATCCACCCGCCTCACCCTCCCAAAGTGTTGGGATTACAGGTGTGAGCCACTGTGCCTGGCCTCAGCTAATCCTTTGATTGCTTTTTGATGCTTCAAGCTGAAAAAGTTATTCCTTCACAGACATGAACAATATTTTATTCATTATGTTATGTTAACTATATATCAAAAAGGTATCAAACTCCTGGGCCACGTGATGTCATTGCTGACAAGAATACCAACTGTGTTGGGCCTTGGTCCTGAGGGAACACATGACAATGAGGAATGACTCTTTTCCCCTGGCTGGAGAAGTGACAAATAACAGGATCCAGGAGCAGATGTTAAGTGCTGATGATGAGGTACAGCAGATAGTCATTTGTGGCAGGAGTTGATGGCGTGTGGTCCCTGAGAGCCAGGGCCATCTGGATGTCTTCCTGTTTGTGGAGTGAGCTAGGTCTGGATGGAAGTGAAAACTTGGCTGAGCCAGGGAGGAATGGCAGGAAGAGGGCACAGGCCAAACAGGGGTGTGAACTGCGAGAGCATGAAGCAGTTGTTGGAGTAGGAGCTGAGGCCTCCTTGTGGTTGAGTGGGAGGTACGTTTGGAAGCAAGATGCTGCTTGGGGTGACTTCGGCCTTGAGTGCCAGACTGAGCATTGCCTGCCAGACTGAATATCACCATCATCGTAATCTAATCATAGTCATCCAGTTGTGAGGTCATCTGATACTGGCAATGGGCATACAAAATATTAAATAGGATATTTATTTCTAAGCCAAGTTTCACAAAACAATTTATAAACTTTTTTTAGTATAAACATAGTGTATGCTTACTATAAAAGGAAAAGTATATAACTATTCAAGTATATATAGATCCCACTCTATATTATCTGTTGCTGTGTGACAGTATTACCACAAATATAGTAGCTGAAACAACACATTTGTTTTCTCACAGTTTCTGTGGGTGAGGAGTTCAAGCATAGCTTAGCCAGGTCCTCTGCAAACTTATAATCCAAGGGTTGGCTCGGGCTGTATTCTTATCTGAGCACTCTACTGGGGAGGGTTCCAGGCTTACCTGATGGTTGGTGGCATTCAGTCCTCGTAGACTGTCAGACTGAGGGCCTTGGTTTTTGCTGGTGCACTCAGTTCCTTGCCTCATGTAGAGTAGCTCACAACGTAGCAGCTTGTTTCACTAAGACAGCGAGGAAGAGTGTTTCCTAGTAAGACAGACACTGTAGTCTTACCTAATACAATCATAAAAGTGACATACTGCCTCCTTTGCCATATTCTGTTAGAGACAGGTTACAGCTTTGCCCAGTGGCAGTATCCTAGCTAATGAGGTTTATTCGAGGTGTGATTATTAAAATAATTGAAAACTTTTCCCAATACACTGCAGTGACAACTTGCAGCATAGGTTGGCAATGGCAATTTTTGACATCTCTATGGAGACTGAATTAAAATAATAAAAAAAAAAGAAGTTACAGGTTCGGCCCACACTCAAGAAGAAGAGATTATATCGGGGTATGAATACCAGAAGGCAGGGATCATTAAGAAACATTTTAGGGTTTAACTCCATACCCTCCCTCGAAAATAGATAACGAAAACACTGCTTAGGGTTACCTTTTTTTTTTTTTTTTTTTTGAGACAGAGTTTCGCTCTTGTTGCCCAGGCTAGAGTGCAATGGCACGATCTCGACTTACCGCAACTTCCACCTCCCGGGTTCAAGCAAATCTCCTGCCTCTATCTCCTGAGTAGCTGGGATTACAGGCTTGCACCACCACGCCTGGCTAATTTTGTATTTTTTAGTAGAGATGGGGTTTCTCCATGTTGGTCAGGCTGGTCTCCAACTCCCGACCTCAGGTGATCCACCTACCTTGACCTCCCAAAGTGTTGGGATTACAAGCATGAGCCACCACGCCTGGCCTAGGGTTACCATTATTAAAAGCAAAATTTGTGGACCATTTTTCTCTGCACATACCAAAGTATAGTAGTAATTTAGGAGCAACAAGAGCAAAGGATGACTCTTGAGATTTTGAGCCTGGATGCCCAGGAGAGAGCTCTGTGCTTTTTCTTGATTCCTCCAAACAATAATTTGTTAAACAGGAGGGAGAGGACAGAGCATGTAAATGATGATGCCAGTAACTACTTGGAAATAGTGATTTTCATACTGCTTTTAAAAGAGGAATAAATTGGTTTCAGTAGATGACCTTACCCCAAGGGTAATTGAGTTCTCCCTCACTTTTGAACCAGAACCTTTGAGGATTTAATTTACAATATTTTCTTCTGGGCATGGTGACTTATGCCTGTAATCCCAGCACTCTGGGAGGCTGAGACAGGAGGATCACTACTTGAGCCAAGGAGTTGGAGATCAGCCCTAGGCAACATAGGGAGACCCTCATTGCTCTTTTTTTTTTTTTTTAAATAATAATTTACATGTCTTCTGCCCTCTGTCTTTGAGTAACTGCTCCCATGTTAACAAGAACCATATTAATACGCTAAGAGTGGATGATGTCACTTAGCTGGCGTCACCAACTCCTGCCATGTATATTCTAAATGAACTATCCTCCCATAGGGGAATACACACCTGGGTGTGTAGACTCTGCCCCAGCAGGCCCATTTGACAACCAGTGGCTCTCTTAGTTTCTTTTTTCTGTTTGTTTTTTTGAAATGGAGTCTCACTGTGTCACCTGGGCTGGAGTGCCCTGGCACAATCTCGGCTCACTACAACCTCTGCCTCTGGGCTCGAGCGATTCTCCTGCCTCAGCCTCCCGAGTAGCTGGGATTATAGGTGCACATCACTATGCCCAGCTAACTTTTGTATTTTTAGTAGAGACGGGGTTTCGCCATGTTAGCCAGGCTAGTCTCAAACTCCTGACCTCGTGATCTGCCCATCTCGTCCTTCCAAAGTGCGGAGATTATAGGCGTGAGCCACCATGCCCGGCCCTATACATAATTTTCTATTTAGCTGATAATATTTTGAGTTTTATTTTTTATTTTGAGAGAATCTCATTCTGTCACCCAGGCTGGAGTGCTGTGGCACCATCTCAGCTCACGGCAACCTCCACCTCCTGGGTTCAAGCAATTTTTGTGCCTCAGCCTCCTGAGTAGGTGGAACAACAGACACGCACCACCACGCCCGGATAAATTTTTGGATTTTTAGTAGAGACAGAGTTTCACCATGTTGGCCAGGCTGGTCTTCAACTCCTGACCTCAAGTGATCTGCCCGCCTCAGCCTCCTAGACTGCTGAAATTACACGCATGAGCCACTGTGCTTGGCCATATTTTGAGTTTTATTCACATAGTTATACCACACATATTCTGTTTCTTAATTTTAAAAATTTATTATTATTTTTTAATTATTTTTGAGACAGGGTCTCACTCTGTTGCTTAGGCTGTAGTCTCAGTGGTGCAATCTCGGCTCACTGCAACCTCCATCCCCAGGTTCAAGTGATTCTCCCACCTCAGCTTCCCGAGTAGCTGGGACTACAAGCATGCACCACCATGCCTGGCTAATTTTTGTATTTTTTGGTAGAGACAGGGTTTCCTCATGTTGTCCAGGCTGGTCTTGAACTCCTGACCTCAAGTGATCCACCCACCTTGGCCTCCCAAAGTGCTGGGATTACAGGCATGAACCACCCCCCCCAGCACTATTTATTTATTTATTTATTTATTTATTTATTTATTTTTGAGACGGAGTCTCGCTCTGTCACCCAGGCTGGAGTGCAGTGGCCGGATCTCAGCTCACTGCAAGCTCCGCCTCCCGGGTTTACGCCATTCTCCGGCCTCAGCCTCCCGAGTAGCTGGGACTACAGGCGCCCGCCACCTCGCCCGGCTAGTTTTTTGTATTTCTTAATAGAGACGGGGTTTCACCGTGTTAGCCAGGATGGTCTCGATCTCCTGACCTCGTGATCCGCCCGTCTCGGCCTCCCAAAGTGCTGGGATTACAGGCTTGAGCCACCGCGCCCGGCCTATTTATTTATTTTTTGAGACAGGTTCTGTCTCATGCTGTTGCCCAAGCTGGAGTGCAGTGGTGGGATCACGGCTTACTGCAGCATTGACCTTCTGGGTTCAGTCTATCCTCCTGCCTCAGTCTCCTGAGTAGCCGAGACTATGGGTACGTGCCACCACACCCAGCTACTTTTTGTATTTTTTTGTAGAGATGAGGGTCTCACTATGTTTTTCAGGCTGGTCTTGAACTCCTGGGCTCAAGTTATCCACCCACCTTGGCCTCCCAAAGTGCTGGAATTACAGGTGTGAGCCATTATGCCTGGTCTATTTTAAAATGTAGAATATTTTTGCTGAATGCATAATTTCAATGTTCCTATTGTGATTTTGTTAATTACCACTAATCCTTCATTGTTTGATTAATAAAGTAGGGCAATTAGATGTTAGAATTTTGCAGATTATACCAGTGACACATGGCCCCTTGGCTAGGATTATGCATAACTTATGATTGTTTTGAGCAAAGAACTGTGAGGTCAATGACAACAATAATGACAAGTAATATTCAAGTAACCTCTTGCTGTTAATACTGGCTTTTGTGGCCAGGCACGGTGGCTCACGCCTTGTAATCCCAACACTTCGGGAAGCTGAAGTGGCGGATCACCTGAGGTCAGGAGTTCAAGACCAGCCTGGCCAAAAGGGTGAAACCCTGTCTCTACTAAAAATACAAAATAGGCTGGGCGCAGTGGCTCAAGCCTGTAATCCCAGCACTTTGGGAGGCCGAGTCGGGTGGATCACAAGGTCAGGAGATTGAGACCATCCTGCCTAACACGGTGAAACCCTGTCTCTATTAAAAAATACAAGAAACTAGCCGGGCGAGGTGGCGGGCGCCTGTAGTTCCAGCTACTCGGGAGGCTGAGGCAGGAGCATGGCGTGAACCCGGGAGGTGGAGCTTGCAGTGAGCTGAGATCCGGCCACTGCACTCCAGCCTGGGCGACAGAGCAAGACTCCATCTCAAAAAAAATAAATAAATAAAAATAAAAAATAATTAGCTGGGCATGGTGGCACACGCCTCTAATCGTAGCTACTCTGGAGGCTGAGGTTGGAGTATTGCTTGAACCCTGGAGGTGGAGGTTGCAGTGACCCAAGATTGCTCCACTGCACTTCAGCCTGGTTGACAGAGTGAGACTCTGTCTCAAAAACAAAACAAACAAACAACAGCAAAACAAAACTGGGTTTTGTCTTTAACTGCCTCATGGAAACATATAGGAGACTTGTGAAATAAGTATTCTTATTCCCATTTAACAATGAGGAAACAGTCTTGGAGAGGCTAGCTCCCATGTTTGATGTGACAGTACACTAATATAAGTAAGAGAAGTAAAGAATGCAACACATTGTAGGCCGGGCACAGTGGCTTATGCTTGTAATCCCAGCACTTTGGGAGGCCAAGGTGGGTGGATCACCTGCAGTCAGGAATTTGAGACCAGCCTGTCCTAAATGATGAAACCTGGTCTGTACTAAAAATACAAAAATTAGCCGGGTGTGATGGCGGACACCTGTAATCCCAGCTACTTGGGAGGCTGAGGCAGAAAAATCGCTTGAACCCAGGAGGCGGAGGTTGCAGTGAGCTGAGATCATGCCACTGCACTCCAGCCTGGGCGACAGAGAGAGACTCCGTGTCCAAAAAAAAAAAAAGCAGCACATTGGGTATTTCAATATTTTAGAAAAAGGAATGAACAAAACCAACTGTTATACAAATAGAAAGGGAAGGACTACAGGATCCATAAAGTACTTACAGGAAATCTTCAAGGCAGGACAGAATCTTTTCTGCGGAGAGACCGGGGTGAAGGCATTGTGCAAGGAGGTGGTATTTGAAGGATGAGCAAGACTTGGTTTGCAAGTGGGAACAACATGCCAAATAGAGGGAACCACATGGTCTAGACTGGCTGAACTGGCAGCCTTTATTGTGCATACAGAGGGCTCCTTTTGGCTGTAGTGTGCAAAACTTAGGATAAGGTTGTGAAGTCTAGAAAATATAATTTTTCATATCTCTAAAAATTTGGGTTCAAAAGTAAAATAGTCCACTTTGCAAAACCTTCATGAGAAAGGGATGATTGCTTAAGTCTTGGTGTTTATGTGTCTTTTTTATTGTTCTATTTTTTAATATTTATTTATTTACTGTTTGAGACAGAGTTTGTCACTTTGTTGCCCAGACTGGAGTGCAATGGTGCAATCTCAGCTCACTGCAACCTCTGCCTACCAGGTTCAAGCGATTCTCCTGCCTCGGCCTCCCAGGTAGCTGGGACTACAGGCATGCACCACCATGCCCAGCTGATTTTTTTTTTTTTTTTAATATTTTTAGTAGAGATGGGGTTTCACCATGTTGGCCAGGCTGGTCTCGAATTCCCGATCTCAAATGATCCGCCCACCTCAGCCTCCCAAAGTGCTGGGATTATAGGCGTGAGCCACCAGGCCCGGCCAATTTTGTATTTTTAGTAGAGACGGGGTTTTACCATGTTGGCCAGGCTGGTCTCGAACTCCTGACCTCAGGTGATCCACCTGCCTCAGCCTCCCGAAGCATTGGGATTACAGGCATGAGTCACCACATCTGGCCTTTTTTGTTGTATTATACTTTAACATATCCTAAACATTTTCTCATCATTAAAAAGTTAGCATAAACATTTTATTCATATATAATATTTTTATCTACTTTTTTTCTTTAGAGCTCTATTTCTGGAAGGATCTACTTTTTGATTTGTGGTTCTGAAATTATAGCAAATTGTGTAATTTATCAGATTTTGTCACAGGCTATAATACATAACTGAGTCATACCCTATTTGCAGCTTTTCTCACTCTAATGCTTGTGTTGATTGTTTTTTCCAGCAGTGCAGGGTAGATTATCAACTGGCTTATAATCAGAAGAGCTTGCTTGTATCACAGTGAGTTATACTTCACTGATTTCACTGGGAAATCTTATTTCCTGAGCTTCCATGGTTAAAGATTTGTAATGCTCAAATCTTCTTTTGATGTTTATTCCATCAGAGAAAAAGCAGCAACTACTTTGTCTTAGTGTTGCCAAATTGAAAAGAGCCTTTGGTTTGGCCAGGGTCTTTGTGATGGTGCCACCTGGCAGTGTCTTCCCTCCTGAGGAGCATCCCTGCTCACCTGAGCCTCTCTGATCCTAATACTGCCTGTCAGATGCAGCTGGTCCACCCGAGTGCCAAGCTTGCGCTCCTTTGGAGTTTCAGCTGTACTAACTTTTGCTTAGCTGTGAGGAATCAAGGATTTTGCTTTTGCTGGGGGAGGAGTTTTTATCCTGTAAACTGAACTTGCTTCCTTTGAAGGGTTTACTGGATTGGCAGATTATTAGTCCAGTCATATCTATCTTTCAACATAGTTTGGCCATGTCTTTTTTTTTTTTTTTTTTTTTTTGAGATGGAGTTTCGCTCTTGTCACCCAAGCTGGAGATCAATGGTGTGATCTCGCCTCACTGCAACCTCCGCCTCCTGGGTTCAAGCAATTCTCCTGCCTCAGCCTCCCAGGTAGCTGGGATTACAGGCATGCACCACCACACCTAGCTAATTTTTGTATTTTTAGTAGAGACGGGGTTTTGCCATATTGGCCAGGTTTGTCTTGAACTCTTGACCTCAATTGATTTACCCATCTTGGTCTCCCAAAGTGCGGGGATTACAGGCGTGAGCCACCATTCCTGGCCAGTCATGTCTTTTTCTTTTTTCCTTTTGTTTTCTGACAGAGTTTGGCTCTTGTTGCCCAGGCTGCAGTGCAATGGTGTCATCGCAGCTCATTGCAACCTCCGCCTAGCAGGTTCAAGCGATTCTCCTGCCTCAGCCCCCCGAGTAGCTGGGATTACAGGCACCTGCCACCACGCCTGGCTAATTTTTTGTATTTTTAGTAGAGATGGGGTTTCACCATGTTGGCCAGGCTGGTCTTGAACTCCTGACCTCAGGTGATCTGCCTGCCTTGGCCTCCCAAAATGCTGGGATTACAGGCATGAGCCACCGTGCCCCACCAACATGTACTGTTATTTACGTTTTAAAAAGATAAAACAATGTTCAGTATTTTGGTGGAACAAGCTTGGTACTATCCTGCATTATATAAAGTGAGTATTAAAAATGAAAATCTTTAGGTGTCATAGTAAAAGATGTCCCAAAAGGTGGAGATAATAATCCCACTGATATGTGAATAGTCATACTAGGAACCTTATAGTTGGTTTTGAATTTCACACTTTTCAGGAGGACGTAGACAAAATGAAATTCTTACAGGGTGATATGTGTTCCAGCCAGGGCATATGAAGACTGGTTGAAGAAATGTTTCACACTTGGTTGATAATTATAATAGCTGTCTCCAGCCATGTTCCAGAAATAACATAAGCCTGCTTATGATATATTTTATATTTGAAATGATAATGGCTTCCATGTGTTGATCACCTACTTTGTGCCAAGTACATACATTATCCATAACCTTTTCTCCAACTCTTTGAAATAGGTTGTATTCTTCCCTGAAGAATCTGGATAATTAGACTAGGTTGCACAGCTAATTTATGCTGCTAATGAAAGGTAGACCTGGGATTTAATGTTGTGCTTTTTGTATTATACCATACTGACTCTGGCAGGAGCATGCAGTGAGGTTGTGGGTGGTGGGCACTTCCCCTCTTCTGCTTATGATTAGGTTAATTCCTGAAATTTAAAATGACATTGAATAGTCGTAGTAGACAGTATTAATTGAACACTTATTATGTGCCGTACACCTTTCTAGGCTCTTTGCATGTATTATTTAATTCTCACAACTCAGCGAAGTTGTTACCATTATCGTCTCCATCCTGCACATGAGGAAATTGAGTCTAGGGGTGTAGGTGGAAGAACTTGGGTTTGAAATAGGCTGTCCAGCTGCAGAACCCACACTTAGCCCCTGTGCTGTTTGCTTTATGTAGATGACCATTGTGTGTACACACGAGTGCAAAGTTTTTGTTTTTGTTTTTGAGACGGAGTCTCGCTCTTGTCACCCAGGCTGGAGTGCAATGGTACGATCTCGGCTCACTGCAGTCTCCACCTCCGGGTTCAGGTGAGTCTCCTGCCTCGATCTCCTGAGTAGCTGGGTCTACAGGGGTGCACCACCATGCCCAGCTAATTTTTCTTTTCTTTTTTTTTTTTGGAGACAAAGTCTCACTCTGTTGCCCAGGCTGGGGTACAGTGGCGTGATCTTGACCCACTGCAACCTCTGCCTCCTGGGTTCAAGCAATTCTTCCACCTCAGCCTCCCAAGTAGCTGGGACTACAGGCACGTGCCACCATGCCTGGCTAATTTTTATCATTTTAGTAGAGACGGGGTTTTACCATGTTGGCCAGGCTGGTCTTGAACTCCTGACCGCAAGTGATCTGCCTGCCTCAGCCTCCGAAAGTGCTGGAATTATAGTTGTGAGCCGCTGCACAGGGTTCCAGCCTTAGTCTTTTGTGACGTGCAAAATGGCAAGTTTATATGATTTAACCTAATACAGATCAAGAGAAGGATATTCCAAACAAACTATTTTTTGTTTTAGGAAAGAATTGGATGTATTAAAGGTTTGTGTTTTGAGCTTCTCCACTGACATACTTTTCCTGTCCAATTATTTGTCTGAGAAGTGTGTATTCTATTTCACATTGTGTCACTTTTGCTTCTCCTTTTTATTTTATTTTTTTGAGACAGAGTTTCGCTCTTGTTGCCCAAGCCAGAATGCAATGGCGTGATCTCAGCTACTGC